>NC_142664.1:30919367-31232804 GCF_026168435.1 Sesamum indicum
AATTGTGGGTTTGAAGTTGGTGGTTGTGGATTCAAGTCCTGATGAGTATGTGCAAAATTCTTAAAATGATTAATAGCAACAGGACTATATGGATCTCTTTCTTTCTGAAACATACTGCTTTATCAAATAGTTCGAAATTATTGACTTAATTGATAGCAGTTTGAAAACACACGGTTATCCATAAAAGATATCTCCACGTCTGAAACTGTTTGTTTGACAATTATATTTGTTCATCTTCCATTCTAAACTTAGAATATATCAGAACAGCATCAAGAAAAACATCAACCTACTTTAATATGCTATGGCATTTAATCAAGCTTTCGCTCTTGCAGTGTGACCCAGAAGAGAAAGGTTCATGTGATTCAGGCTGCAATGGCGGACTGATGAATAGTGCTTTTGAGTACACACTTAAAGCCGGTGGACTCATGCGAGAAGAAGATTATCCATACACTGGCACTGATCATGGAACTTGCAAATTTGAGAAGACCAAAATTGCTGCAAAGGTTGCCAACTTTAGTGTCGTGCCCATTGATGAAGAACAAATTGCAGCAAATCTTGTCAAGAATGGTCCTCTTGCTGGTATCTGTTCTATCCACCTTGTCTAAGTGACTCATTTATTTTTTCACTTTTATCTTTCTTTTCTTGATACTATCTTTTTATTTTCTGTATATTGCATGCAACGAGGTGTGGTTTCCAAGAAGAAAACAAAAAATAATCTACTTGCACTACTTGATACTCCTTCCACAAGCCTTGGTAAGAAAAATGGTTTCTGACAGTGATTCCATTTCCAATGCAGTGGCTATCAATGCAGTCTACATGCAGACGTACATTGGAGGAGTTTCGTGCCCACTAATATGCTCGAAACGGTTGGATCACGGTGTATTGTTGGTTGGTTATGGTGAAGCTGGCTATGCTCCCATTCGAAGGAAGGAGAAACCTTACTGGATCATCAAAAATTCGTGGGGCGAAAAATGGGGAGAAAAAGGTTACTATAAAATCTGTAGAGGCCGCAATATTTGTGGAGTGGACTCGATGGTTTCAACTGTTGCAGCTGTTAGTACGAGAGAGTAGAATATGAATTATTGTTAAATACTGCCACCTCATTCCATGTAGATAGAGGTCTCAGAGCATTGTTTACAACCAAAACAACTTGCCTTGCGTATGTAGACGATGATGGATCTGTCTGTGATTGAACAATCAAAATGTAATTATTTATGAAGGTTGACGAATGATGAGGCAAATACACACCAAGCGAAAGCGTGATGCTAACTTGCTTCTTCCAGCTCCTGCTATGCCCAAGAAACTAGGCATGTTCTTTCTTTTCGCATTTTGATATTCCCTCTCCGTAAAACAGTCGATTGCCTGGACTTAACAAGGTGATACCAAAGGTTTTGGGTTTATCATGTATGCAAGAAAAGGAATCAGATACTATTCATGCCAACTATTAAGTAAAACATCTCTGATGGATATTCCAGATCAGCTATCACATTAAAAATTAGGAGAGATATACTGTGACCGAAACTTCAACATATTTGGTACTTGAGCACCTTAGGCACGCAATAATTGCCCGTTTATTGAGTTTATAACTGAACTATTAAAAGAGTAAATATGAAAACAGGAAACTGTCAAATCTTTCCTTTTTGCTTACAAGTACAAAGGTCCACATGCTAGCTGCATAAATAAAATAATAAAACGATAAATTACATCATGTACGTCATTGCTGATATAACATAGCAAACTCAGGCCTCAAAATAAGCCTGCTTATTCCTCTCAATTGCAAATGATACAGGTCGGGGGTGTTTGTTTGCCAGGCACTCAAACGCAAAAGCCTCTACTTCCATGCATGCAAATTATATCGGCCTCCTCTACGCATCAAATCCAAATGAAAGAATCAAGAAAACACATCCACATTCATGCAAATTCAACCACCAAATCATTATTCCAATTGTAACTCTGTCGTGTAGTTTCATTCTTCCTCGTAATCAAGCAAAGCAAATGAGAATGGATAAAACTTGTATCCATCTCCCTCATAGAACTTATTTTGGAACTCCACCCAATGAAGCCTTAACGCGTGCAAGAAGGCACTAAGTGTTTCCATCACCAACAACACTCCAACAGTCGCACAAATGAAGATGATGATGCCAACAATCAGGATAATTATATTGTTGTACCTGCAGCAGAGAGTCAACCTATGTTGGTTTCTTGTAATTGCAACCAGTTAGTATACATTGTAATTTATCAAGAATTCTAGACCTTCGAAAGCCAATCGTTGCATTTTATCGAGAATTCTAGACCTGCTAAAGCTGATCTGAAAGTGTGTGATGAGGGACTAAACAGCAATATTTCATTAGCAAGAGCTGATCCCAGAGATCTGATCATCAGCTTAACTCTCTCTTGTCGACGATGACATATATTAAAGAATGACTTAAACACCAAAAACAACTTAAAGAGGTCAATTGGTTTCCATTTTCACTAAAAATAGAAAAAGACTTGCAGGACTGATACATTTACTCTCATCAGATAAGACGGATGCTGTCTCCATTCCCCAAAGCAAGGACCAAGTTTCTATTGAACTTATCCATATAATTACTACGCCATCATTCCCCTCATATAGGTTAACATTGCACTTTCTGTTGTTTTACTAATTATTTATATACTTTACAACATGCGAAGTCATCAGTTCTAGCTCCTTCTCTAACTAGATTCCCTTGTTATTACTATACATCACATGCTTAATAACCAGTCAACCTACTAATATATCATACCCTTCATGGATAAACAAAAAGTGCGAAAAAATCTTCAATGATGAGGACAATATGATATGTAGTATACAACTGAAAATCCATGAGACAGTAAATACATGTATAAATAAATCAACTTACCCCCATGCAAGAAGAAGAACCTTCTCATAGAACACACTGGACAATTCGGAGTGGGCAAGGCTGAAAACCACAAAAAATGGGAAGGAAAAGAAGCCCCACGAAAAAAATGACAATTAGCATCATGTAATATATTATGCAGCATGAACGGTAAGAAACAAAAAAAGTGAAACAAGAGCTCTTGGGCCTTCCATTAGTAAGGGAAATACAGATGCGTGGAAATTCTTTTCTCATTGAATTTCTTCCATCAGCTAATCCTTATGGCCATTGTAAATAATAATGTATGCGGTGGAGAAAATATACAAATCGCAAGACAAATTTTCATGTTGCAAGCAAACATTTCAAGAATAATTCCCTATCCAGATTTTCCAAATCTATATTTGCTTCAGTATGTTTCAATAATGAACTAAAAGCACATCAGGATAGTATTTGCTTCAGTATGCTTCAGCATATTGAAAGTTACTGGTTTGAGGCATTCAAGGTTGTGATAGCATATACCTGAGAGCCCATAAACGTAGATATGAAGCTGTATTTGAGACTGCCCCAAGCACAAATTCTATTGTGTGTATGAGCTGATGTACAAAAATTTCACTGAATTCAAACTCCTCGTGACCATGGGAATCATGATTTGCTTCTGATTGCAAAGACTCTTCTGCATCTGGAAGGGGTGCATATGACTCTCCATGGTGCCTCTAAAAGAGCCGATAGAAAATGGGTGAAACAAATAGATAACTTAAGCTCCAACAAATAAATGCAATAACAAGAAAGTGTTCGAAAGTCCATACATCGTGTTGCATTTTCAGAAGGAAAGGCTTCGGAAGCAGCATCCATGGAACCGAGACAAGAGCCAATAGTAATAACACAATCTGCAGATGGATGCAATGACCTTTAATCAAATTGGAAAGCAGGCTAAGATAGAGTGTCTTGTGGTATTTGATATAATATGTAATAAATAGGCATAACATTTTTTTCCTTCAAGGGATTATGCAACCTGAATTGTCTTCTGACCAGGGAAAAGCTCGTTCTCACCAAGCTCATCAGTTGGACTTAGAAACATGTAGATCATCACATGATACAAATCAGCTTTGGATCCTGTGCACCATTTAATGATGATAAGGACAGAAAGGTAGCCAAAGAGGCTGTTCAAAAATATCATCTGGGGAATAAATTGGAACCTGGAACAGCATAAAAGTAACATAAGCAGACAAGACAATTAAACTCATGACATACTTCGAGTACTGTTTCCAAACATTATGAAATAAAAATGGACAAATTCAAGGATACTTCTAAATGCAAGTAATATAGATATATTTATCAGCAACATCAGTTTAATCATCGACTTACCATGTATTTAGGCTATTCTTGAAGAATTGGGCATTGAAATAGCTTAATATTATTCCCAGGTTCATTTGCGCAACTCCAAGTAGGATTGACATTTTCATTTTTAATGAATTAAGGAAAGGCAGCTCACTGCGTGTACCATGCCATGCTGGGTCCACCCCAAATGGGTAAGTGTCTCGTGCCTTGATCAAGCCCACAGTAGTAGCATCCCTGCAGCAAGAGTTCAGATACATGAGACAGATGCAACAAAGAAAACAACATTAACAGTGACATAGTCCATCAGATACCTGCAAGCTGGATCACGGCATACATATGCTGAAGGAGCAAATAATTCAAATGGCACGGAGAAAAATTCATTATAGATCAACCCAGTGTAAATTGAGAACAGAGCCATCAACATAATGACATAGCGTCCACCAAAAGTCATTTCCATGATGTCTCCAAGTTTCTGCAATTGCAGAGAGTAATTTAATCATGTCAATCACAAAAGCCAAAACCTTGACGATTGCAGACATCATAAAAGTCATTGCTAGTGCAAGTAAACTGTCAATCAGGAAATTTTATCAAGATTTTCCAGCTAACAAACATAAAGGTTTGCACTAATCCTATATAATGCCAATTTAATGTTTATAGTAAAAAATTATATCCTCAGTAGAATATCAGGGACAGGGTTATATAAGAAATTATCCATAGCAAGACAGGTTCACACAGATGCTGTTGGCTAAAAATGCCAGTTGCATGCAAATATTGATCTCCATTTGTTGCTCAAACTCTAATATAGATCAATCAAAAGGACTAGAACATTGCACAATAAACTTCGTGCCGAGTAGGTGCACAATGAGAAGACAAATATGATAAAACTTTCAGTACTCAAAGTTTATGTAGATCTCCAGGCACGATCTTCACGAGTTAAAGCTAGCTAATACGTGATCTTGGGGATCCACATAAAAATTTACCATCCATAGTCAAGGGAGTAGCTGAATTCATACACGTTCAGAGATAAAATATTAGTTCATTTGAAGGCAGCAAAAGACTAAATTACACGAGCTAAAATAAACTGTACTAGCATGCAAATTAAGTCTAGCTACTAATGGATAAAAATTAAGAATATCTGGTTAGATCCGGTAGATGAAGAAAATTAAGCGCACTTTTAGTATGGATAAAAAACTTAATACCACCCAAGCATTGCCATAAAGCTCTAATAAATATCTATTTCACAAAACAAAATAATAAACAAAAAACAGTTTAGCAGGATACAAGAAAATAGCAAAATTAAGAATAATGAGATGACATATTCAGCAGGATAATAGCAAAGTACAAGAAAACGGACGTAACAGATATACAAGTTACAGTTACTAATCAATTTAAAACACAAATGATTCCTATGCTAAACAGAGAACCATAAATTACCTGACTGGAGAGCTTCTTTTCTCTGATAATAAAATATAATGTAGCAAGTAGAAGGCATATCCCATGCCCCCAGTCTCCAAACATCACGGCGAAAAGAAATGGGAATGTGACAATAGTGAATACACCAGGGTTTGCTTCCTGATACTTGGCCACTCTGCCATGACAATTTAATGGCATAAAATACATATACATGGTACAAACTACAAGATATAAGAAAAACAACGAAGTTTATCAAACAGTGCATGATTTCATCAAAAGTATTGAAGTTGGAGATTGGACAGTTTTGAATTTTACATGCCTCAAAAGGATAGAATGGTTAATATCGAAGGCTAGTTGAATCAGAAATCAGACTGTTCTCAAGCTCACATTACATAGATTAGAGCTTTGAAATGCCCTTCAAGACTGCTATATGTTTCTAACATTCTCTCCACCTTTTTCTTCATCTCTCTACCCATCCAATCGCAAAGAAGTTCTCATTCTGTTCTTAGTCAAAAGGAGCATAGAGGGAGGGCAAAGGGAAGGTGCCGAGACCAATCATCCATGGTTATATTCCCCCTTTAAAAATATAAAAAGATGCATCCTGTTATCTGTGTTTTACAGTACGTTTGGCATGTCAGTCAACCTTAAATGGTCAAGTGCAAGAACCAAGAACGAGTAGATTACTGAAGTGAATAACAGGGCAAAAGTTCCTATAGTTATTCAAACAGAACTTTCACTAACCGTTGACACGATTACTTGCTCAGTGACAAGTTAATCCTTTCAAAGTATACAATAGCAGTTATAACTTCATCTAATTTATCTTGAGGAAAACTCACCCATAAGCATCCACAATCTCTTGAAAGGCTGAAGTGAATTTGTTTGTTCGAAAATAGGTTGGCGGCATCTCACGTGTGTGCAAGACTTGGAAAATAGAATCAACCTGCGAATTTGAGTCAAGTGTTGCCCTATGCAGTGCATCCTGAATCTGCAGAAAGAAAAATTCTCCACGATGTAAAACTGTTCATGTTTTATGCAAGACCAAAGAATGTGAAACAATGCATCATTACCACTTGAAGCGATAGACATGCCACCAAACCAGAAAAAGAAAAGGGCTTCAGAAACCCATGGGTACGACATGATTACCTCTTTTGTTGCAAAAACAGGACTCCACCCTTCGGCCACAAGACATTTCTTGGTGACATCAATGCTCAGCATATTCAGAGTATGATAAATAGCTTTCTCCTTCCTCACCTTTATCAATCAATGAATGCACAAAAAAGCATTGACAAATAAATCAAAAGGAACATCAAGAAACATGCAAGTAACTTTGGATTTTGGTTAAAATAGTTGATCAATAAAAAGTACTAAGCTAAAATAGTGAGCAACCAACCAAGAGGTTCCACTGCTCGAATTGTTCTCCAATAGCTTGAAGTAAGTTTCCACGGTGAACAAGTCCTGCATCTATTGTAGTCTGTAGCTCTGATAGTCTGCCGGAGACCTGAAGTAGTAGAGAGGGTTTTCAACCAAATTCATATTCACTGGAAAATCCAATGTCTCAACTGAGACCAAAACGGAGAGAAAATAAAGATGCAGGATTCAAATTTAACATAAAGCAAAACTTAATTAAATGTGAGGAAAAGTTGATAGGTGAAGTATAGATGAAAACCAACAATTTCGGAATAAGAAGCTGAATGAAACTCCCTGAACTCACTACTCCCTTTATTAGTCAAACCACTAGACTTCGTTTATTCCAGTCTAGTGTTGTTCAGTTCTAAGCAGAGTACAGAATCCAAATTTCATCTTGAAATTATAAAGGCTATACTTCTTGACAATTGATACATGTAAACTCTAAACAAGAAAAAACAGAATCTTTAGGGCCTAATAAGAAATACCATATAGGCATGAAAAAACCTGGTCCAAGTGAGTAAGATCACGATATAAATAAAGGAAATCAAGCAGTACAACAAGTGCAACAATGCTGTGAAAAAGGAAATTAACATTTTGGGCTGCGAATTGGCTATGCCTAAACAATATAAGTGAATTCATACCTCAGTGATCATTTGAGATTGCTTGCTCAGGTCCTCAGTAAAAGCATAACGATTTGCTCCAAAAGCTTCACATATTTTGAGAATTTTGTTTTTAGCCCTTTCTCCAGAAAAGAAGACTACGAATACATTTTTTTCAACCTGTGTCATAAGAACCAAAATAAGTTCTTTATTGTGTCCTTATGATTCAAAACAAGTTAAATGTGACATCGAATGTCTCTGTACAGATGGGGATGAAGTATCAGGACATAGAAATTGCATCAACTTGCAGCATTACGTTCCCACTTATCTCACTATCAACCGATTGGATGAATATCATCCTTATTTTATAAATGATTCATCATTTCTATTGATCTAGAATGCATCTGCAGGTACAGATTAAAAGTAAAATCGGCTCAGATCATTTAACATTTAGCTATATAAGTGATTTTAGATATCTAATGGCATGAGCCTGTGGTGCAAGTACGGCACATTGCAAAAGTCTGTGAACAAACCGTTTTATAAGTAAACTCTTTAGCGGAGCAAGTTGAAGCATGGTGATCACCTACCATTTAGTAAATATTGATGCCAAGCCAGGACCAAAGAAAAGATATGCATACACCTTGCAAAACATGCTTTCAGGGTGCAATGTCATTATTAACTCTTTGAATGAGCACAATGATAATTGCGCACAGAATGCACCTTCGCAAATCATTCAAGCTTCAAGCTGCTGGTAACATGTAAAGTAAGAGTATATTGTCAGGGACACAAACCTTCTCTCCTGATACAGGATCAATGACGGGCTCATCCACTGTAGCCTGCTTCAGAAACACATTACCCCTGGTAGCTCGAAACAAAATCCTCTCAAATGCCATAGACTTGTCCCTGGGAACAAGTCCTGTAATAAATCCCAGTTTAACTTGCTTGGATGGATCAGCAAACGTTTCCTAGGAAACAACAAATAGTTCAGTTACTATAACAGATGGAAATCACCTGCTTCAAAAGGGTTAAATGTAACTACAAATACTTGTACCTGCTCAGACAATAAGGGAGTTTCCAAGGACTCCCCACCTTGGTTTGATGCATACTCCCTGTGGTGGGCCTCAGCACTGCTCAGGGCAGAGTTAAAAAATTCGCCAGCCTAAGACAGTACATAGCATTCATGTTAGCATGTCGCAAATAAAGACCAGAAGTATAGAAAACTATGATGCATGTTCTCTTAAGGGAAAAAAAGAAACAAAGACTAGAAGTATAGAAAAACTAAGTGCTAAACAACAGAACATGGAACAAGTTCCTTGACTCTGATTATGCAGATGCAGCAAAGACTTCATAACGCAAATATGTTGGTGTTCTATCTACTTTAACTAGTGTTCTTGTCAAGAGAGTTGATAAGTTATTACTCCAGTGCTTTGAATAACATACATTTTGAGTTTTTGGATGGAAAATTTGTTTGGAAGGCTTTTAGGCTCTTCACAACCATAGCACGATGTATGTTTCATATTCTTTCATGCTTACCCTTGATGTCTCCTCAACGATTTGCAGCCAAAGTAGAATGTATTGCAAAGATATGAGCATTGGAAACCGAAAAAGCCTATACCTTTTGAAGCACAAGCTTGTACTCTGCTAGTTCATTGTAGGAGCGCTGTAACTTCTCACCATTTGCATTTATCTCAACTAGCTCTGCTTCAAGGTCTCCAAGTTTAACCTTTAATGAGATGAAACCACGGTTAAGCACATCCAACAAATACCAAAACTTCGGTAGTTATAAATAGCTAAAGATAAGATACCTCAAGGTCATCTAAACTGGTAATAGCTTGGGTGGCAGATCTTGCTGTAGGCGTCAACCCTACCTTTGACATTTGGTCCCGGAAGAATCTCAATTTACGTGCCATTTCTCCACATCTTTTGATCTTCAAAAGAGACAAACAATGAACAATCTCACAACTTCTCTATCAGAATAATAAACTTTGACATTGCAGAAAGGACAAATCTAACATCTATGGGTAATAAGTCTCATATTAAAAAACAGCAGTAACATCCCAGTATATACATGGCAGTAGCCAAGATGGAATAGCATATTGTTATTGTATGTCAGAACTCAGAGTAATGGTTTTCTAATTGTTCCCAGAAGGGATGTGGTTCAGGTTAAGCAATACCACCATCCTTAATAAGCTAGTCACAACCTAGGTCTTCGGGTGTTATGATATTAACCTAAACCTTAATGTTATCATCCAAAACACTTATATTTTATAGAATTAATAGTGATCTTAATCTAATCAACAAGAAAATGGATACAGTTCCTAGAATTCCACTTCCTATTTATTTCTAATTGAATGCATCCAAATGATTCGTAAATGTAGCATATCAAAGAAACTCCCTGCATAATTGCTTACTATAATGTAATAGTGCCAGTACCTGCCTCCAACCTCACAATTTGATCAAAGGGAATCAGGTCAGAACAAAAGGAAACTACTTGAGATTATTTACCTGAATAGCATATGTTCTCTGGAAGGGGCTTTTTTCTGCATTCAGCTGAGAGGAGAAAGAAATACAACAGATCATTTCATAAAGAAAAGCTGAAGAAGCTCATAAAAGCAGAAGGTAAAAATGTAATTGTTATAGAAATTGAGAATGGAAGCAGCTCCTAAATCAACAAGGTCAATCGCAAGATCAAGTAACCCACACCACTTGCTCACATAATGTATAATATGTGTGATCTAACTATTTGCATACTTATGCAGTGGAAAAGGTAAGCAGATAGTTTCTCCTCTTTCCCTATTTATCTGCTTTTCCAATAGCTTCATCTTCTGAATTTTTTAAGGAGATGGTTGAAACCATGGGTTCTCAACAGTGCATTACCTGTCTTTCAAGCACAACATTATTTCCTTCCAGACATCTGAGATATTTACCGAGTATATCTCCAACTTAAGGTGAAGGGACAGCATTTTAGTAAATTATTAAGCTTTAAACCCCATACGGCATCTGACCATGCACAATGTAGAACTTTCTTTATCACCTTTTACCAGCAAACTACGGAATTTTGTGTGCCCAAACTTCAGATTGAGCATACAACTCCATTAATCAACTACTAATCCTTCAACTATTATTCATTATGATTCAGATTAAAAGTCTCACAAACAAGACATTCCGCTGAAATCCCTTGCTTAAGACCATTGCAGTTCCTTCTCTATCCTAATCACAGGGCCAATTACTTTACAGCCGGTAGCATCGAAATTATTAAGACTTAAATAGCAAGCAGCTGTGTATTTTAGGGATACCATAGCTGATAATTTGTTTTGGGAAGTTCAAAAGAAGTTCATAGTAGTTTCCTTATTGCTTTAGTGGAAAGGAAGATGGTAGTTTTACGTCGGAATAGTAGTTCTAAGCTTAATGGTATGAATCCGGATCGTGGTAAGTTTACATTCCAGACCAACAGTGGTCCTAAGATTAATAGTTTTAGTCACAGAGCATGTTGCAATGTCAGCAATTCTAGCTTGAATATATTGTCAACAAACAGCATTAACAACTGAACCAACAAATATAATAATTAAAAACATCCCTCTAAGAAAAAATCAAGGTTGCCGTATCCATGAGTACATACGGAAGTCTCCACTTACTGAAGCACACGCAAAGGTATGCATCAGTCAACTAAAGCTGTACCTAGAACTTTAACTAAGTAAACAGATATTGAAACCAAATTAATCACTGGAATCATTACAGCAACATCTTAGTAGATCTTCATCTCTTCATCTACCTACAACATCCTCCTGATTTTACGAATAAGCTGCTGAGTCAAATCCTGCTACTTACGGTACATACTTCAAAACTGTAAGTCCAAACAAGCAACACGTAGTTTAATTACTCAAGCACGCATGAAGGCTAATCATCGCCAGCAACTCGACAGCAACCCTATCTAGAGCACATTAAAGAAAAAATAGGCAATTATGTCTGATTATATCCATCTCTTCAACATTAATGCAGTAAATCATCCCCAATCACTAGATTCACAGTGCCGTGATATTAGTCAACGGTAAAAATCGAACAAAAAAACCCTAGCCACAACGCAAAACCAGAAAACATCGCGAGTAAATCAATTCAAACGACACAAAAATAGGAAAAAGAAAATGTAAAAGTTACGAACGTCTTTGAATTGGATAAGGCCGAGGTCACCGATGTAAGACACGGCGAGATGGGCGGACTCGACGGGGATGATGAGTTGGAGCAGTTGCATCGGCTCCGACCGCATCAGATCCATTGGCGGACAGCATCCCCTCCCCCGCTCCCCCATATTCCACTGTCAGATTGATTCACCTCGTTCTCCTACTCTCTTCGTATCTACTGCCTATAAGAAAGAACACTCTCCAATTTTCTGCGCATGTGAAATTATGAATTGAATAGTAGTAATACAGTAATAGTAATAATAGATCAATCAGAACATCACTGTCAGGGGAAGAGCTGGCTGGCTGATATTATTTTCTTTTTCTTTTTTTTCTTTGTCTTTGTGAGGGTCACGCCTCGCCTCGTGCGTGTTTATTTGTTTACCGCCTGTTAGTTGAGCGCATTAGTCACGTTCTTCAAAACTTCAACTCTTATTCCCATCCACTGAGGTTTTTGTTTTAACGGTAGTTTAAATTCGTGGGTTCGAATTTTATAATTGTGGCTGTATAATATTTATCTTTAGTTTCGAATTAATGATAAAGTTGACGTACGGCTATTCACTTACATTTAATTAGAAAATATATTAAGATTTATATTTTTGTTACTTGAATCTTTTCGATTCAATTTTAATATGATCCAAATTCAAATATGTATAGATTCATGATAATCATCCCATCATTAAAAAATCTTAGATATTTGTTATTCAAATACGTCAATAATAACTTTTGTTATTTCAATATTTTTTACTATTTAAATTATTTATCATTCTAAATTAGGCATTAAACGACTATGACAAGTCATTTTCATATTCTTACCTATTCTTTCCTTGTAGGTTTTTCTATAGGTAGGGATCTCAAACGTCTTCATCCCATTTGGGAAGTATATATATTTTATTGTGTGGTGTGAATACAATTTAAAATTAAGTTACACACATCATATTTTATAAATATTTGATGTTTAATTTTGTTCTTGTAAATTATTATATATATGATTCGACATTTGAAAAAGCAGTGAAGGTTGATTGACAATTTGGTGTTGGAGAACGTATCCAACGTCGATTGATAATTTGCTGTCAATGCTGTTATGGTGGCAGGTGGAGAGGCAGAATTAATTATCAAGATGTAAATGAAACAAAGGGCCTGCGTTACTGTGGCTAATGACTACAGGCCTAATATTACTGAGTGTTAGGGCTCTAGTGCATCTCATGCTCTCGACATATGAATCCAATTTCGAAATGGGTTTTGTTTGTTTGCCATTAATGTATTTTTCCCCAACTAAATCGATGGCTAACCAAATGTTGTCTCAATGGTGCAACGGAGATCCTGTCATCTTTTTTTTATACTAATACAAAAAGTAGAGATATTTTTTTATTCACAAATGGTAGTATTATATTAACTTTTATTTGTGTAGATGATATCTTCAAATTGTTTATTTATCTTATAAAAATATCATGTATTAGTTTTTATTTTATTATTTATAATAAATTTTAAAGTATAAAAAAATGTTGTAAAAGGAGAAGATTGTAACAAGATAGAAATTCTAATTTTGAAGAAGGAAGAATTTCATTCATGGAAGTCACCTCCATTACATACAAGAAATCAGGTGGGAGTTGAATTAAACTGTTGCTAACAACTTTCTGACTAATCTATAACTACTGAAAATGATAAAACTTGTTTACAACTAATAAAGGTGCTCACGTAAAAATACAACTTATGTACAATACAAAAGGCGCATAAGTGACAGAGCGTGGAAACAGAGAGTCGTCTCTTCTTGCTGGTTATGTGTTCTCAAGTACGCAGGTGCAGATGGTTGAGCTTCTTCAAGTTGCTACTTGTAACAAAGATACCCACTTTCCATCAAGAAAACCCAAAATAAACAAACAGTGCAAAAGGGGCGATGTTGAACCCAAACCTGTCTTTGAATCTGCTGTTGTGTTTGCTTGGAAAAAGTATCGAAACATAGATGAAATTTGGGATTAATATTCGATTTTATGTCTTTTTTTAATTAGAAGTCGAATATAATTACGATAAATTTTGACAAAGCTCATTTTAGTTTACTATATTTCTCATTTAGAAAGGGGTCTAAACTTTGAGTAGCAAGGCCCATTAAAACAAAACAAGTTAGGCCTAGCAAGGCCCAAGGCAAACTTGACTTGGAGTCCAATTTGGTGTGCAGTGAATTATTTGCGAAATTAAACATACTTTCTAAACTTGAAAAAGAAATAAATAAATACAAGTAAAAATGGGAATTATATTAAATTGTGGCAGAGTTAGGTGATTGGAGGTTGTAGAGGTCAATATCAATGATATGTGTGTGCGAGTTTTAGGGCGGGGAAGTAAGTACTTTTACTGAGGGGTGGGTCGGTCAATTGGGTGACGTGAAATGTGTCAGTCTGATGACTAAAGGTGGGAGGGGGGGGTTTGATGGATGCACCATACAATCGGGAAATTCCCTTCCTTCATTATTTCCGCATAATTAATAATGCACGAATCAATATACTATTATTTGCTTCATCAACTCTCAACTGTTTGCTAAGGTTGTTTGATTGAAAGCAAACAGTGGCTGCACTTAAGACGTTTACACCATGTGTCGCCACCTCCATCTTCCAGGCTTCCACTCCCGCCGTGATTTTCACCCTGACCTGTTGAATAATTGATCATCCTAGACAAATATTTATTTTTGAATATGCAGAGTTGTGAGTTGGGGGTTCAATTTGCATTTACTGTTTGGCCCATGTATGTATGTATGTATGTATTGAAGAGTAAAAAAGATGGAAATCTAACACACACTGTAGAGGTAGTGCGTATGGACGACAGAATTAAGAAGATCCTTTTCAGAAATATAACTCCAAATACTTGTAGTACTTTGCAAAGCCCAAAAAGGCAGCATAGTACACTTGAGCAGTGAGCCATGATATGAACTCACCAAGAAGAAGAGCAAGAAGAAGAACAACAAGAAAAGGTGTATAAGAAAGTTGCATCTTATATTAAATTCACTATCCAGAAAAAAAAAAAACAAAACAAAACAGAAGAGAAGAGAAGAAAACCCTTTATATTTATTTGCTCTTTTTCTCTTTTTCTGCGCTGATCATCATCATATCTCATCAGAGTGAAGTCCCTTTCCTTTCTTCCTTTCTATTGATCGATGGAGAAAGAGCCCATTTCTTGAAATATTGAATCTATATATATAGATCAAAAGAATATGAACTAGCTAAAATCGTGTTTGTGTAGTTGAAAGAGTAAGAGGGATCGATCCCATATATATATATATATATTGTTGTTCTTGTTTTTGAGTTTTTTTTTTTTTTTGTTTTTTGAATGATGAGAAGTGAAGAGATTGGAGGGATAAACAGTAGTTCGTCATCAAGCAGCAGGTGTCAAGACTGTGGAAATCAAGCCAAGAGAGACTGTGAACACTTGAGGTGCAGAACCTGCTGCAAGAGCCGAGGGTTTGAGTGTCAAACCCACGTTAAAAGCACTTGGGTCCCGGTTTCCCGGCGGCGTCCCAGGCAGCATATAATGCACCAGCACCACCAGATTTCAGACACTGTGGAGGACCAGCACCATGGATCAAACCCTAAAAGATTCAGAGAGCAGAATCCAGCACTATTAGGTACCACTACACATATGTAGATATATATATATATATATATGCATCTCTCTCTCTCTCTCTCTCTCTTCTCTTCTCTTCACACAGTGCACTAGATTTAGCAGATCCACTGAGGGAACACACACAAACACGCACTACGCGGTGTAATCATTGTTTTTTTATTTTCAAGTTTCTCTCAGATCATGTGTTGTATTGATCAAGAAAGCAAGCTGTGAGTGTAGCACAGTAGGAAACCCCACAAACCCTAGCAACAGCTTCATGTAATTAATATGCTATATATAGTATATGCTAGGCCATGGTGGAATACAGTAATACACATAGAAAAAGCCAAAAATCAAATTTTCTTGATGATGTTTATAAACTCATATCTTGTGTGATTTGTTAGAACATCATACTTAAACTCAGATTTTGGTGTATATATATACATATAAAAATATTGGTTAGCTAGATATGTTTTCCAAATGCTTGGACTCTTGTCATGTTCCTTTTTTGTTTGTTTTTTCTTCACAAATTAATTAGGGTTAGAGGAAGGGGATTTTCCAGGTGAAGTGAGCTTTCCGGCAGTGTTCCGATGCGTTCGAGTGAGTTCAATGGACAATGTGGTGGATCAGTATGCGTATCAGACATCGGTGAGCATCGGAGGTCACGTATTTACAGGCATTTTATACGACCAGGGGCCTGAGGCGGATGGGACCGGGAATTATGTGACTGGAGGGAGCTCTAGTTCTGCTGGTATTGGCTTATTTGAGCAGACTCACTTTGTCAATAGTACTACTGCTACTGCAACTGGTACAACCTCCTCTCCATATCCTAGCCCTTTTTGTGCTTTTACCGCTACTAGTTCACAGTTCTTTCATCAGTACCCCAAATCTTGAAACATAATGTTTGGTATCAAGTAGAGAAAAATTTGTAACCAGAAACATCTCTATTCAAATGTCAATAATCAGTAGATTTGATCAACTTGACAATTCCCCACTTCCATCCAATATCTACTTATATATATTGATCATCACTAGTCTCTGCGGTTCATGCATATCCTCCATTCCTTTGATAATTAGTATACCTGACACACTTAAATAATTAAAGCTACTGAAGTTGAAGAAAAAGAAAAGCCAAATTTTTTTAATGGAAGTCTGCCTAACTAAAATGTTCTTTTCTGATTCCAATCAAGAATTCTTTGTTCTTGTCTCTATTAATTAAACTAATGGTTGTGAGTGAGTATGCATGCATTTCCTCTTGTTACTGTTTTTTTTATAATATTGTTCTTGCGGGTGATTTTAAGAATATTTGTGTTTAAAGTTAGTTTATCAACTTCCAACCTGCTCTTTTCCACATTAGATCAACTTTGATTGATCACAACTACTCACACAAAAATTTTAGTTCGGATCGGGTTCGATCAAATTTGAATCTATTATATGTTAAGTGCAATACACTTGTCGTGTAATTATTGGTGCACAATGTAGAAAAAGTAACTAATCACATAACAAGTATGATATACTTGTCCCATAATTAATTTGACTCGATCAAACCTAATTTGAATAAAAAAATTTCTATAAATTATATAATAAATATATTATACTTACAGTAATTTCGTATTATACTTATCACATGATGACCATTAGAAACACACACATGCATAAAACCTCAGGCTAGTCTTTGCATTGCTACTTTGTGCGTGGTTGACTGTATACATATATAATGTACCCTCTGACATATACAATCTAGGGTATGTGGATGTGATGATGCCTAGAGATTGCCCTAGACTAGGAAAAACTCATTATGATTAACTCATGAATGATTTTTACCATGAAACTAGCTTATTAATAGATGAAAAATTCTTACTCAAATCAAATTTGATCGAATCAACTCAATCACATAATAAGTGTGATATAGTTGTTATGTGATTGGTTACTTTTCATAAAATGTATACGAATCACACAACAAGTATATTATATTTATCATATAATTAATTTAAATCTGGTCAAACCCGGTCTAGATTACTGGATATACGTAGCTAGCTATAGTATGATATATATATATATATACACACATATATATAATAGAGCTTCTGTTTGAAACATTAATTAATTAATTAATTAAGGTGTGTGATAGTGAAGACATTAAACATATAAGTAAAGTTTGTTGGACCCTTAAAACATATGCTTTTTTAGTTACTAAGTGGCGAAAAGATTAAATTGGTGGGCATCTTCTAATTCTTTTGATGACAGTGACCTTAAGCAAGCAGAAAAGCACATAGTAACTCTAATTTTTAATTAATCTTTTTTCATGCTAAATATTTAAAGACACATTCACACTAACCAAAGGAAAAACAATGATTCCAGACCCCCACCCCCTACCCCAAACCTAAACAACATAACAGATATATATATATATATATATATATGTATATAGATGTGATTGTGCATATATAGTTAGATTCTATTGATGAGTATAATTGTAGATGCAATTAGAATCAAGAAAAATAAAGAAGAAAGAGTGCATTCAAACTCATACATACCCTACTTGTAGTTAATTAATATTGTAGCAGCAGCATTGCTTTCCGATTTTAGTCAAATTTATAAACTCCCTTTTATGGAAGGAACACCAAATTGAAATAACTTTAGATGGAAAGGGATCCAAGAATTTGATTTTGTATGTTTTTGCAAAAGTGAGTTTGCATTAATATATATATATATATATATATATATACCAAGTGTGTGTGTGTGTGTTTTTGTGGCTTTAATTTAATTTGTGCATCATGGAGAAGAGATAGTGATCATGTCTTTTTTTTTTTTTTTAATTTTGAGTATATAGTATGATTGGAATTATTACTTTAACTTGTACTAACTATAAAATTTGCATCTGGAAAAAACCTTAGTGGGACCAGCAAGTGTGGCATGCTCATGACCTTTTTCAAAAGGGCTTAATATTCTTACAATTATTAATTATATATATATGACTACCCCTGCACCTTTCACCTTATATCTATTATTAATCAATTCATATTCTCATCTTTTCAAGTTATTGAGAGACGTTGGCATCAGCATCATCATCATCATCATCATCTATATATATATATATATATATATATATATGTTTATATAGCTACTATGCATGTTGTTGGATAAAGAATAAGTACCCCTCTTGTACGGATTTCATTTGTGCATGTCTATACATATATATATATATAATTTGCTTCCACTCACAGTTGATTTCCAAGGTACATACTTGGAATTATACTGATGATCGATATATACCTGTATCTGTATGCCAACATCACTTTATATTTATATATATATATGCATGTTAAATTTCCTTGAAACTTTTAATTGATCAGAAATAATTAAATTAATTAGAAGAGTTGAAATTCAGGTGTTATATGTGTAGTTTTGCAGTACGTGGTTGTTGGTTTTTGACGACTATTTATATCCACTAATTATATATGTCGTTTGTTCAGATACGTGTAAATTAATATTAGTTCAGTGGGGTTTTCTGATCTTAAATTAATATTAGTTTAAAATAAGAATTAATGATTTAATTTTTTTATTAAGAATTATATAAATAAATTCTTCAAAGAATTTATCATTAAGGATTCAAAATTCAAATGCAATAATCTTAGTAAAGCTATGTGTCATAAATTGTGTGTGTGTGTGAGAGAGAGAGAGAGAGAGAGAGAGAGAGAGAGAGAGGGGTAAGTGTGTTGTGTGTGTATGTGGTTGGTAATTAACTTGATTCACACAGAGTGTCAAACGCGTACATGAGTTTACTTGAAAATCATGATCAATCTGCGGGAATGATTGTCTTTTAGGAATAGAAAAGGCAGTACAGTTTGTGGAAGGATGCATGCTTTGTTGTTGATCAGATTCATCATAACCCCTTCACCGCCCTTTTCACTTCACAAACCACTACCCACGTATGTACGTACTAAGTTTCTTACAGCAACGCACGTACGGATGATCTGTAGCCTGCACACACACACACACACACAGAGACAGAAAGGGCGGGGACCAGTGGGGCGAAATTTTTAGGTTAACGTAATGTGGATATATTAATTACTGGGTAGCTACATTAATGTTTGATTTGGACAAGAAAATTCCAAACTTTGTCTAAACGAGACCATCACCGCATCCATCTTCCTTCATATGTACAAACCCCTCTTTTGAGTTTGAGGGCAATCAAATAAATTTAAGTTTACGTCAAAAGAGACGCACAACCATCTACCTGCTTTTTCCCTTTCATATATATCATACCATATACAGTTATGGCCTAATTCATGAACTTAATATGATGTCATTAATAAGTAATTTCTCACCCTAAAAAGAAAATTTACCATCAGCTATGAACTGAAATTATGATAAATAATCATGATTAAAATGCAAAAACTTAAATTATTTATCATGAAAGCTACTTTTGTTATTGTTTAGCCATCGCAGATGTTTTGCCGCAACAAATGTTTCAACCGCACTTGCATAAATTACAGCTAATGTTCGTTATGTGACCTTGATCAATAACTATTTAAAATGCAGTTATTTATTTTTAACAATGATTGTTAAACATATGATTAAATGTTAAGTTAAAAGATTATCGACATTGAATTAATTCTTTTTAAAAGAATTATGATGAGGCATGATTTAAATATTTTCAAGAGTCGCATACAGTATATTTAAATTACCATAGAAATACAAAATTATAGTAACTCATAATTTAATAAATATTCGTATTTATCCTAATGAGGTTACCGCCCACCCGCCCCACTGCTAATTTATTCATATTCGTATGCATAGGATAGGATAAGATGGAAGGAACGAACTAGAAAGAGAGAAACAAGTTGATAACCGTAGTAATAATTTTAGTAATTTGATATGTCTAGAAATACTCACCGTATTCAGCGATGAATTAAATAAAACCCTTCTCACTTATTAGTTTAACTATATCTTGAAAAACCAGTGCCATAGTCTAGCTAGGTGGACTCATCAAATCAATTCAAACTAACATTCTAATAAAAATAATTTTCATGTATTTACATTTTTATCTTTTTATTTTAGAAAATAAAAAAGACCTTAAGTTGCATTTCGATACAAGGATTTAAATTTGAAAAAAAAAAAAAAAAGAGTTGATCAAAAGATTTGCTCAATATTTCAAAAAATATCGTTAAATAAAGAGTTAAAGAATTAGAAATTATTTGTAATATTATATTATTATGCATACAGATATAAAATTTTGTTAGGGAGATTTGAAATCCTTGCTTTGAAATCAATCTATCTAAAACACGATGTAACAGTTCACATCCATAACATTTCTGGAAAATATTAGGCCCCTACTATATGAACCCTATTGTCGGTCACACTCACACCCCTATTGTCAAACAGGTCCATAACAGAGTAGGGAGCCCATCCACAAAAGTCTACAAGTCGTTTGACACCATGAGTTCGTCTCACCAGTACTCGAGAGATTCTAAACAAAGATGCCTCAAGTCAGCCAAGAAAGAATACAGTAAACTTCTAATAACTTTGTAAATTTTTATTCTATAGCTGATGCAGAGCAGAGCAGTGAGTCCTAATAATAGAGGATGATGGTCCACCCAAGAATTTCATACGAGCAATTCACACGGGAATGCACCTTGGCGGATAGAGTGAGACGATGGTCATACGACTCGATTCTGCACAGATTATACAAACAACACAAAGAAACCAACTGAAATCGGAGATCAATATAAGAAAAACGATAACGTGTGGGACATGGTCTTCCAATGAAGTTTCAGCTAATTCAGAACTCATCACTCGATGAACACACAACTCAAATACTGAATCATTTTAAGTCCACCTCTCATCATGCCAAATCGCCCTCCCACTGGATTAATTGCTTTGTAAGTCTTGAACGCCATCAGCATTGTATGAAACTGGAAGAAAAAAATTTAGCAGTCATATAGCACGAAAGAATATAGTATGAATTGGGGCGGTGGAATGTAAAACTTGCTTTGCAGTGAGTGCTTCAATAAACAGATGATCTGCCCTTGACAACATTCAGCAAGTATGCCCACAGCTAGTCATAGTTTCTCCTTCCCTCGGTTAAAATGACCTCAGTTAATCACCACATATTCATAGGCCTAAATGGGTAATGATTAGCTCAAACTTCACATCCATTGTGCCACCTCATATAAAATCTGCTTAACAATATCCAGAGACCGAAGCATGTGGCGAGAGAAATATGAAGCTTAGTTTCTTATATTGTCATCTCCATCCCCCAAAAATTCTCATTTTTGTATAGAGCTCTCCATGTTTTACTCCAACTTAAATATTGTCACTCCAGCAATCTTATAGTAACAAACTAAACTCATGGAAACAGCTGCTCAAAATCACAACTAAACAAAATGTTCCGGGAATGGAACAAACAATCGGTTTCAATTGCAAGTTTGGATAGCAAGAAGGATAGAAAGTAATTGAACTTATTGGACTTGCCAGCCTGCTCACGAACAAAGCAAAAAATCCCAGCATCGAAAGAAGGGCAGATGAAAATTGGAAAGAGCATTCCAGTGCTTCAAATTCACAATGCAGAAACCGGTTGCAAGTTCCCCTTCAACACCCAAAGCAATTAACATAACAAACAGCAAAATCAACCAAACACCTCTACACAATGAAAAACGTAAAGATTTTTGAATGTAGAATTGCATTGGCTCAAACAGCCATCCGACTATTCAGATAACTAAGATAACAAACCCGATAAAATTAGTTATATAGTAGCAAAGCAAAGATCCCAAACATAAGTGCCAGCACACAGCAAACTCCGAAGTCAATAATTAAAGAAACAACACAGTCGAAAAAACAACTACAAACAGTTCAACTGGTCAAGATCATAGAACTTGAAATTGCATCACGTTAGATCAAATATCTGTTCACAACCAAGCATGCGGATAATCAACTAATATGATACCTACATACACTTTACAAGTGGAGACTTATGTATTAGAAACTGCATAAGATAAGCCATCCATATTTACATCCACCAAATCAGATAACTAACTGAATGTTCATGACATCAGTTACACAGAAGCAATAAACCAAGAAGCCCCAAATTAGACTAACCCCACTAACTGAATGTTCATAACATCAGTCACACAGAAGCAATAAGCCAAGAAGCCCCAAATTAGACCAACCCCAATCCAGTCTTCTGGCATACAGAACCCCACTTCCCCCACAGAGCACCAACCATCATCATCCAATTTTAACATATTACACCATCAGATGAAGGAGTGCTGCACGCCAAATCCATGCTTCCCGTACAAGCATCCAGGCCTGTTATGGTAATAGGGCAGCCTCTTCGATTTGTTAGGTTTTGGTCCGCCCCTCTTCCCCATCTTCCTTATCCTCTGCTTCCCAAACCTGTCCTTCAGTTTCCACGGCACCAACTCATCATCAACATCATCATGATATACATCACGCACATCATCATCGCCACCATCATCATCATCAGACCCATCTCTACCTTCATGGTACACATGATTACTTGTCATCTCAACAGGTAAAGTCATCGGGGGTGAGACTGACAGACTCTGAATAGACATGATAACGTCAGGACTCCCGAAATCACGGGGCTCCCCTGCGTCTTCATCTTCTCCTTGTACCGGCTTAGACTCCGGCTCTTCTTCGGTGGCATCATCTCCCTCGCTGATGACGTCGTCGCCGTCGAAGGAGTAGATGTCTTCGTCGTCTGAGAGAGAGGCGTTGACGAACTCCCACGTGGACAGATCGTCGTCACCGGATCCGCTGCTGTTGGCCATTGGTGGTGTGGTTTTCCTCAAGATTCTCAACATTTTTTGGAATTTTCTTTCGGTTTCTCTCTGCGCCTCCCTCGATTTCGGGTTTCTTGCTTGAAATGAAATGTGTTGGTAGGAAAGGGAGGACTCGTGTTGATAAAAGAAAGAGATGAAAAATGGGGAGTTAGAGATTCACGTGCCATTCATTGGCCACATGCGTACGCGTGAAATTCTATTGGTTAATTTTGCGTGGCAGAGGGGGGATGGGATGAGTATCGTGTAGCACAACCCTCTTTATTCCTTTTTTCTTTCCCTTTAATAATAGTAATTTAGCTCATCACAGCCGTTAATGTATCATTATCTGTCCTACTTAATAAAGTGATAGCAGAAATACTATCTATCAATATTCATACTTAAATAGTTAATAATAGAAAAAGTCAATACTGCACGTCACGCCATAGTTTTAAACATAACCATAATATTAGTAAAACTGCAGAAACATGGAGGTAGGATCCACCTAAAATTAAAAATAAAAGGGGGTCTAAAAATTTTTCTGGATGTCAATTTGTGGCAAAAGATAATTTTACTTCAAAGACACTCACATTTGGCATTTAGCTAGGAAACAAATCAACAAAAGGGCGAACACAAGAGTCATTCAACATCACTCTATACAATATACACTCGGATGTTTCAGAGCTACTAATTCACTAAATCAATGTAACTCGGACATTACTTCCATGTATGTCGCCATGATAACACCCTCTACAAGATCAATCAAGATTCATGCAAAAAAATGCTCCCCATCTGAGGGAAATAACGTAAGAAAAAGATGTATGAAGGTTGCAAGTATATAGGCTATGGCTATTTGATATCCTCGATCAGTTTGCTTGCCGACGTGCAATACGCATTCAGAGACTTTTTGCACAATTTTGTTTTTCTCAGTTGCAGAACTTTGAGACCTTGTGAACTCAGATGTTCAGAAGAGCTATTTTGCTGTCTCCTGTATCGGAAGAAAACCTACCGAGTCCCACCTTGGAGTACACCCACAATCTCCTCACCTCTTGCTTGGATGCCTTTTAGGTACTCAGTAAGAATGCGCTGCTGATATGATCCACCCTCCTAGGTTGGGATTTGGGTGTGGGGTTGCAGATTGTGGTGAGAAGCTGAGAATTTTAAAATTTTAACTTAGTAAGAATAGCCATAATTCTTGAGACGGATACTTACTGTTCTAATCAGTGTCCGCTCGATTCGTTTCTTTACAACAGCATATAATTCTTCAGGTGAAATATCCCCTTTACCAACAGTCAGACCATTGATTAAGAGCTTATTCCATTCTGCTTCCGGAGCTGACATAGAGCCGTCAACTACTCGTTATAACATTCTTCTCAAATATTGATATAGTGAAGAAAGAAAAAGACAAATGAGGAAGATATTTAACAAATTTTTCAAATGGTGTACGTTTAGCGATGTTTATATTTTGTCATTTTCTGAATGGGTACATAGAAGGAAAGTCCTAAAATTTGCTGACACCATAGTAAGATGAAGATCTGAATTGGCATGCAAAGTAAATGCTTATGTGATTAATAGTGGTTTAATGAACATTCTTAAATTCAGGAATCATAAGCAAAATTGCAGCACGTTTTATATCTGACGTGCTGCCTAAATTCTCCATAGTTTTTGTTTCTGAAGAAATTTCCCTGATCACTGTCTTTCTAGAAGAAACCCAAAGAAAATGTACAATCATTTCATAAAATGGAATATGTGGATCTTTAAGCTAGAAATTAAGTTCCCATTCTCAAGTTCCGTGTACTCACAGATGAGGACATACCTTGGATTAAGGTCTCAAGAAACTGCTCGGCTTTCAGTATTTCGTTCCCTACCCAAAAACAACAATAGAGGATCAGTTAATAGCTCCAACTATATCATTCATGCTGTGTACAAGAATAGACAAGCAACACTTTGTTTGCACAGAAGTACAAAAGAAATGTACAAAAGACAGTTATAGCTCACAATGATGATATTGATGTAAATACTGATGTTATAAGAATAAATATACATAGCAACACCTTTCTTGGCATAACTACGTTTGGAGAGAACTCTGGAAGCATACAGTTGCAAGACCTTTTGCAACATAGCTTCGAGCCCCGGCTTATCACCATCTTCTTTTGCCTGCACATACAGTAACACTACTTGCTTAGCTTCAAGCAAGAACCAGCTTGATGGTAACATTTGTATATCTGCTCATGGACCAAAAACTTGGCATCATTATTTAAAAAGTTTCCAGGGTGCTAGTCAAAAATCAACACATGGATTTGTAACCGTAAGAATAACTAACCAAACTAAGGAAAACTAGATCAGCATAGCATCAAAGGCGATATCAGGCCTGACAAAGTTTATGAACATTTTACAGAAAAGAACAATGTGATAGCAAACTTACTTGCCGTAGCTGTGCGTTAACTTCCGCAAGGAAGCCCTCATCAAGATGACCTTCTTGCTCTCTTTGGTTTAACTCCTACAAGTGCCAAGATAGATATACATGACCAATAAATGAACTCTCAAGTACTACATAAAGAAACAGAGAGAAGCTAGTCAACCCATTTACAAAATTATTCCAAGATGAGAAGTATGATAAAATCTACATTTTTGGCACAGAGGAAGGCCATGTCACGAGGCAAAAAGAGACCTACATACTATTAACCTGGCATATAGGTTAAGAAACAGAAAGGATGGACTTTCAAATAAAAAAGACAATGGGTAATGGGGGAGCAGAGCCAAGCAACATACAATCACTTCCAAGAGCATCTTATAAAAGTCAAATGTAATGATCAAATTAAGTTCAGGCACAGAAAACATACTTTTTGCATGAGAGCGAGAGCCTCAGGGTCTCTAGGAGGCCATTCAATCTCTTCTTCTTCGTTAACCACAGGTTTCAAAATTGCCTTAAGCACATCTGTAGCTGACTCTATTTTTTCCTGAAGAATTAAAGAACCATGCAAGCAATGAACCAAGTAATAATTTGTAAGTTGACATTTCAAGAATGCTTCATAAGAACCTTCCAAAAGTTATGCTGAAGAGTGCATGCATATAAATCTGAAGAAGCGAAAGTATTTCCAATACATTAGTCTTGTGGACAAGACGATCCACCACACTCATCAATAATGCAGCCAATTCTTCATAGTCTTTCTGTAAGAGAAGGAAAAGCAAGCTTATTTAGGAATGATACAAAGTCAAAGCTTAGACTTATATGTACATAAAACTTGGCTGAGTCCAAGATCATGCTTTATCGTCCTCAGATTTGCATGTTTCTGTTCTAGCTGCAAGCCGTATCCAGAAACCCTCATTGAAAGCAAGAACATTCTCCACAACAAGTTGATGAAGCTGTTCCAGTAGAAGAAAATTATGAAAAGTTAGAAGCAACTTTTCCACATAGTTGAGATAAAGGAACAAAATCGACTTATGGGGAAAGGAACAGAGACATGGAGGTATGGATAAATGGCGAGAAAGATAAGATCAAATAAACAGAACAAATAACGAGAAAACTTTGATGTACAAAATGTAAGGAAAGCAGGGAATTTATATGTGATATATATAATATCAATAACGGAAGCAACCTTTTCAAGATGTATATGCTATATGTTTCAAGCTTTAAAGTGTCAGTAAAAGCAGATTTTAAAGTCGTACTCATTATAAGCTAACAGTGCCTGCAACTTACCGGAAAAACACTTACAAATACCAAATAAAACTCTAACAGAAAGATCCAGTTACAGTAACATGCTTCTCCTTTTAAAAGTTTGAGACTGGCATATCGGTTTGCAGTTTCATACAACAACAAACATTATTTTGATTGTCGGGTCTACATCAGTTTGATCCGTTTTGGCGCAGCACACATAAATGTTTGCAAGAGATTACAGTATTAAAACCAATCATCAATATACTTGCCATAACAGCAAATAGATAAGATCTGAAAGGAACTCAAATATGCTTACTTCTTTATCATCTGCATCCCTTAGCATATCTATGAGTCTGTCTACTTCCACAGTCTTTTTGAATGATTTCTCAGCATCCTTATTGACTGCACAGATCAAAGTTTTCCTGTTTATTAAATCCAAGCAAGCAATGTGATAATCAATACCTCCATCTACCAAATAGGAACATTTGAATATCAAGATCTGGAAGAACAAAGTCGTCATGTTGATTCAACACAAAGATGGTTCTGAACCTACCAACACCTTCCAAGTTTTGATTATTTTTCAGCAACACTAATTTGCTCATAAATTGAGTTGTTCACCTTTTTCAGCATTAAGAAACTTAAATAAGGATATTCAATTTAAATTACATACACCAGTGCAGAAGAATGCACATCTATATGTGCATCATAAAGGAGAGGAAATGGCATGCCCAAGTTACCACCCAATTATTCTCATTTTTATTGTTAATGTACATAGTTGCCACCTAATAGACATACAAGGAAAAATCATAGAGAAGTAGAGAAGCAAGTACACCTATGAATTGGCTAGAGCCGGTTGAGCTCAGCTTGAGTTACCACCACCAGTGCTACCCTTTACAATCCAATTATTCAATATACCTCAGTATTTCTTAATTCATAAAAGAAATTCTTCTAAGCAATCACCATATACTTTTCGGGTTTCATGTTGGTAAAAAGCATAGCAGTCTCTGGCTTTGCAGGCCATTGCACACTAGTAATAAAAGAGGACCAACTCGGACAAATGTTTTCCAGAATCACTTGTAGTTACAGCAACTAATACATCAAACTAAAACAATCACTTAACTCGGCCAATACAATCAAACTAAAACAAATTCAAGTTTCAAAGATTAGTACAATCTTTCAACTCCATAAAGAATACGCGCGCCCAATATGGAAAAGGCAAAAAAGAGAAGAAGAGAATAATACCTCTGCTTCCAACCAACAAAATTCAGTGAAGCAAATTTCCTTCCCCCAAGCTTCCCATTGTTCCATGTTCTATACGGAAAACGCTAGAATACAGAACAAAGAATAAAAATTCAGTTCTCGCTTCCAGAAAAGTAGAACCAAAACAATGCTTTGTTCCGCCCAAGTAATTACATACATCCAAACTAAACATGTCTCATTTTTCAGAGTCGCGGTAATGGCCGAGGTTTAGCTATTTGTATACAAGCATATCAAGAATTTCAAAACCTTCACAAGAGAATACATCGTAACAAAAGAGACACAAAACACACACACATACAGAATTACCGGGTAAACGTGTGAAGCTGAATGGAAGAAGCATATTCCAGTATCCATTTTCAGTAGAATTTTGCTAAAAGATTAGCAGAGAAAGAAGAAGAGAATTTGCAGCAACAAATGGCGCGGGCCACAGAAGAACATATTATATTAAGTTTGATTTCAGCCCCCAGTCTGAGATTTTGCTTATCGGTTCTCACTCCGACCCTTGAGCGTCAATTCTGACTAAGGCGTGTGAGACAACAATCACGACTTCTCTTGAAACCCGACTTTCTGGATAAAGACTAGAGCAATGGTGCAGGTGAATCTAAAATGGGCCTTCTTCACTTGATGAAATCTGTCTAAGCTGGCAGCCGGCAGGCCAGAATATGATATAGAATCCGCAGCCCAGCAGACTGTCGCTTGGGCTATGCTAGACCTAATTTTTTAGAAATTGGTGCGTTAAGAAATTGAATTATAACAGAAAAATAAAAGAAATTGTCCAGTTAGTTTCAAACAAAAATAGGAAGGAAAAGTTTGCATCAAATAGAATTGAAAACGAGATTCATTGACATTAAGTAGTATATATTCACTTTGTATTATCATGATACTTACCAACAACCTAAAACATATTAGAATTGTATAATTTTATTTTGTTTAGAAGTAAAACAAATTTTTATGCTTATTCAAACGTAAACTTATAAACGCAATACTCGCAAAAAAAAATTGTGTGGATATTGGCGAGTTTACTAAAAACAAACAACTTATAGAATTTAGTTCACACTACGTCTATAGGGCAAGGAGTCAGTATTGTGAATTTGTGATTTGGAGTGGAATTTTTCATATAATTTAAGGAAGAATTTTCGCTTTCCATATGTTGCACCTCTCAGTTCCATCCCATAGGTCCACCATGAAGACAACACATGGTTTCAACTTTCTAGTACATGCTTATGGCCTATATACACTTCCCTGTCGAGTCTTGATCCACAATCTTCTTCCATGTGCTGTGCCAAGCATTGGGACTGTTCATATTCTAATACTAAATATCTGCATTATTCCTCCCTTATCTATACCATCATGCAAAGCAACTTGGACAATCTCAATGTTTTCTTTTTTGGGTTCTCAGATTCTTTGGATATCATCCATATCCCTTTGTGTGTGAGAAAAGCCCTAATTTGTCATTTAGTGCCTCCCCAATTTCCGAGAAGTTCTTCCTTCTTCCATTTATTGTGAAGGTGCGTATGAGTCAATGTGTAAGCTAATGATGTGGAAGCCGCTTCCACCTTACCAGCATTGAATATAAAATGCCAAGCCCTGATCAAATTTTTAATAGAATTTGAAAAGATGCAATTAAATTCTATTAGATATTATGACATCTTTTGCCGAAAGGTTACTTTTGAATAAGCCTCAATATTTTAGTCGCAAGTTGAAAATTCCAAATCCAACATTATCTACCAAAAAAAATGTTATATATCACTGGGAAATCTTTGAATTATAGGAGGGGCAGACAGATGAACCACATTATCATAATTATTACTAGGGGTTTGAGGGGCATTTGTTCTGTGTGCGTAAACATATTCTTTAATTAAAAAAATTAAAATAAATAGTAGAGAGAAAAAGCACATACTTGTGGAAGAATGGATAACACATGATACTTGGAGAGAGAGAGAGAAAGGAAAAAAAAAAAAGCTTAAAAATTGAAGGAGAAGAAAAGGAATAATTAGTTGGAAAGTAGTCATTGACAAAACATAACGCCAAAAGAGTGCTATTATATTTTTTCGAAAAAAGAATATCCATACTACAAATTTACCTCATTTAAAAAAAAATCAATTAAAACAAAAATCTCCATTCACCCGAAAAATTATTAAGAAGAAAAAAAGACCTCCAAGTTGAATGGGTTATATTAGTTGGAGACCACATCTAATTCTCACTTCTCAAGTAAATGATAAATTAATAATTGTCTATAAATTGGAAGATCCCAGACTATCAATTCATTGCAAAAGCACCAATAATCCAAGTTTGGTGTGACAATTATTTGGATACAATAATCCACTAGGATACTCTGAAGAAAACGTACTCTATGGAGACTGCAGACAGATATGAAGATTTCATTATTCCAGTTTAATCCTTCTGCTTGTGGCATTTAAATATCAAATCGTAAGTGAAATAAAATATGGAGCCTATGTTATCAATCCCAGTTAGCTCGCTAAGAAATACCAACTGTTCATGGCAAACCCACTTTCAAATAAATAAAGCAGCGACAAGAAAATCTGAAGTTAATGTTTGGAACCCCTAACCCACTGCATCGTTTGTCGATCTGCTTTTTACGTGATACTAGATCGTCCTCTTCACACGCGAACACAACTACCTATCAGGAAATTCTGGCCCCAAATTTAAGCACTTTCTCAATATAATATGGGAAGAAATGGTACTGAAAGCAAAAAAGTGTACGTCTCCCACGCAAAAGTTAACATAGGATTGGACAAACTCTTTTGTTGGTTAAGTTCAAAAGGCAGTCGCAGCTTTAATGAGAAGGAAGTGAGATTTCCAGTGAAATAGTGCAGCAAATGTGCCAAAACATACTGTCTTAAGTTTACCAACTGGAAGCAAATCAGTGACTCATCTAATACAATAGCTTGCTCCTCTGGGCAGGACACAATTGAATGATGCCATAGGTTGTGCGTATAGGCAAATCATTCATCGTGTCAAAGTTGGTTGGTTGGAATATTAATTCCCATCCCACTTGGTGTTGAAGGTAAAACAATAGGTTGCCTATAAGCCCAGAGAGACTTTAAACTGTATCAGAATTCAGAAGACAAAAGTAATGGTGAAAGCAACCGGTTTTGGTTGCCCATGACTGCCTCAAAATGATAAAATTTTACGGTGAATTTGATTCAATGGACCCTTGCATTTTCCCATCACATCTGTGTTAGATAAACATACGGCGCAAGTTGCGTCTAATGGACTGAGCACACTCTAGAATTCCCCTACTCATACAGAAACGCTTTACATTTACATTATTTCATTCAAAATGGAGTAGCACCCAAGATGAGAGTGCGCGGATCAATAAATGCACAGATAAAGCCTCTTATCCCATACAGCTATGCTCCCCATCCCAGTTCAGGACAACCGAAGTCGAGAGTGAAAGATTTAGGATAGAAAGTATATAGTTTCTCTCTCTACATAAAGCCGACTGGTATTTTTGGCATAGCAGCAATCTCTCTCTATCTCTGTCTGTCTATGAGTATGAGACAGACAAGAAAGACAAACTAGATAGAGAAAAGTATTGCCAATTTGCATGGATTCTTTCCAGAGCTTTCTTTTTAGTCAGTTAAAAATGAGCTTCTGATAGCTGAGCTGTTCCTTCTTTCCTACCCATATGCCCATAAAAGTTCGTCTCTTTCCTCATTCAATTTTACCACATTACCAACCATCTATTTATACTCTCTCTGCAAAATGATATCGACCTAATATATATTCACACACGCACATGAAAGTACACACATAAAGCACGTAGAAAAGCATAAAAGTTTAAACACATTAACGCACACATTGAACTCACCAGGTGAAAGAATGAAGATTCAATGTGATGTTTGCGCAAAAGAAGAAGCATCTGTTTTCTGCACTGCAGATGAGGCTGCTCTCTGCCAGAACTGTGACAGTCGAGTCCACAATGCTAATAAGCTTGCCAGCAAGCACCCCCGTTTCTCTCTTCTTAATCCTCAATTTAAAGAATCCCCAAGCTGTGACATTTGTCAGGTGACGATTGTTAGCTTGTATCAAATGACCACCTCAATTCATTTTCAAACAATAGCAAGGATAGGGTACATGTAGTCCTTAATATATTGTGAGCTTATCGATTTTACTTGACTATGTTCTAACCACGTAACATTTACACTTTTGCAGGAAAGGCGAGCATTACTGTTTTGTCAAGAAGACAGGGCATTACTTTGCAGAGAGTGCGACATTCCAATACATAGAGCCAATGAACATACCAAAAAGCATAATAGGTTTCTTCTAACTGGAGTCAAGCTCTCTGCAGCTGCTTCTTCATATGAAGCAGCTACATCCTCCAGCGGATCACAATCTGAAACAGAGATCAAAATTTCAGTAACTAATGAAGTTAATTGTCAGCCTGCTAATTGTTCAGAATCATCATCCAGTACTTGGAGGGATAATGAGTCAAGCCAACCTGTGAGCCAACAAGCTTCAGATTCAACCAGTAGTATCGCAGAGTACTTAATGGAGACTTTACCCGGTTGGCATGTTGAGGACCTGTTGGATCCTCCTTCCCAATATGTTTTCTGTAAGGTTTGCAGTATATTTTATTTTTATAATAGTAATATAAATAATATCGATGCCAAAAATTGGTCATAAGAACAACAATCTATGCAACCATTACTTTGTTGTAGCTTTGAGTGTGACTACTATACTAGTAAAAATAGCTGATGATATTTATCTATCTATGAATATCTTAGTAAGAATTTATTCCATTTAGACTATTACCAAATCCTTCTACTTATACACTATCTTTGGGTGGATTTGCAGATTCATGAGCAGATGTCACCACTTATAAATGAAGAATTCAGAGGTATGCCAGACTGTTTCATCCAAAGACATGCCTATGCATTTACGTCATATGCCAGCTAAGGTAGGAGAAAATGGTGCTATCGTTTCACTATCCATGAAATCAACCATCAATCTGTCAACATATTGAGACAATTCTGGTGAAAAATAACTAGCAGAAAGCCTTCAACAGTTCTTCCATGTTTCTGTTCCGTTTTTTCCTTTTCTGTAGTCCCTCTCTCCTGTCCCTTAATTAACTCACATAGTAGAAACAACATAATCATGCATTTGTTCAAGGGAATTTAATGATCTCAACTTTCTTCTGGGTTCTGCAAATCCTTTCTAACAGCAAGGATGGATTTGATTAAAAACCGTTCTCTACCTACATGTATCCAAGTAAAAGGTTGTTGTTTAGTTCTGATAGCACCTACTCTCTTTTCTTTATTCTGGTGAGCTACTCCCTTAAACTGCAAACAATGTTTCTTCCTTGTTTCCAGTCTCCAAACTAGATAGCTATTACTTGTGACTTTCCTCTTTCATGCTTTATCCCTCTTTCATCCTTTATCCCTGGAGAAAGTTCCAGGGAAAGCATCAGCATGGTTCTACGCCCAGCAAATGAAAAAGGGTAGTACATATTTATGGTCATCTCAAAACACTTTTTTCTAACTTTGAGCCACTTTTCCAACTGGCTGATTTTAGATCTATACAGTAAATTGTATAAATAAGAAATGACAGTAACACTCGCGAACATAACTGACATACCATTTCGCTAATATTAGCTTATCCAGTTACACAAGACAATAAATTCAATTATATGGTGGGGAAAAAGTTCTGAAGTTCACTTCTCCTGATGTAGACCAGATAATGCAGTGAGAAGATCTTCATGAGACTCACAGATACAGTTAATAGAGAATTCAAAGGTAGTAATTTACCTGTATGACATTAGCATTTCCCATAATGATAATAACTTGAATAGCCATTTAAGGAGCTATAGGATAAAAATTAACAACAGAACAACTACGTAAAGTACCAAGTTGTGAATTAACTAGTATTGAAGTGGTTCTCTAATCACCTGAGTGGTTGGTCGTCTCATAAATCTTGCAGACATCAGTTTTGAAAAGTGAGATGTGAAAACAAAAGGAGACACAGGCAGAAAATGTCAAGGTGCAAACTGCCATAAGGAGCAAATGCAAATTCAGGTCTAACAATCTCCTCTGGAGTTTTCCTGGAAGATGTAAATTAGATGACTAAGATGAGCTGTAAGTGAAAAAGGGAGAATGAATTAGCTGATAAGACAAGTGAATGTATACTCCTACATTTGACTGAAATGATTATATTCAGAAAGCCCGCAATATCTAAGTACGTCATGGATGCACAACTCATTTATATTGTCTTTGAGCAATTCATTTATATGTTGATAAAACGACAACAAGATCAAATCTTCCATACTGCTGACTAGGAGGAGTAAGAGAAGGCTTACCAAGTACAGATTATTGTACGCTCAGACAAAGATTTCATAGCTGGAGAGAGTCTTCCTTTATTTTCAACTTCATTTTCTTTCTCTTTTGTTGCTGCACGCAATCTCAGACTTTGCTTGTGCAACCAATGTTTCTTGCACCCATTTTTGTGATCTCCGAGTGCTTCACTCTATAGATCAATATAGTATGGACATTGTCAATAAAAATCAACATAATAAGTCAATCGACTGGATTAAACATTATAATGAAGCAAATATTTCAACATGAGTAAAGCACCTTGATACGTAGCCGACAGCAACATTGTATCAACAGCCGAATAGCATGCAATAATGAGAAATTTCCACGATTCTATTTGAAAAAACAATGCAGCTGAGGCGGAGGACGAGATCGGCAGAGATATCCCGCCGCATATTTGTTTTTAGTTGGCATGTATGTTTCCACATGAACCCTGCGTAAAGACGAACAGCGCGAAACTAGTACTCGGTGGCTAGATACGGCGTCGAAATCAGTGTTAGTGGCGACTGAAGAAGAAGAATAATAAAAGCGAGGGACATTTGAATTTTAGAGAACTGGAATTACGAAACCTTATTTATATTTCTACTTTTCCCAATATAAAAATTGAGCTTGAAATCGGAGAAGCTACTGGACCTGCCAATTCAGTCATAGGCCCATTTACGGATGGGCCACGTGGCCCAACAACGAAAATGTGGTCTCCCTGGCCCGTTTTAGAGGGAGATAAAATATTGCAACACGAGAGTGGGAGAGTGGAATTAAATAAAACTATAATATAAAATTTTAAGTACAATTAGCACTCAGCAAAACATCACACGATACAGATATAGATTTGAAAGAACATCGACTTGTTTAAATGTGTCTCCTAGAAAAAACCTACAATTTAGTATATTCGTAATCAAGTTCGCTCGAGTCAAACATATCATTATTCCAGTTTATATGAATTACTATTGAACTTTGAAAAATCGAATTTGAATTTGATTTAATTAATAATTAAATTGAGTTCAAATGAATTGTAGTTAAATCAAAATAGGACGAGCTCAAATAATTTTGTTTTTTGAATATATTTATTATTCTTTTGAAAATTGAGCTCGAACTCTGAAATTTATTTGACGAAAAATTAATACAAATTTGGTTTGTCAGAATAACGAACAACCAATCAATTTTAAAAATACTTGTTTTTCAATGGCCATCAACGTTAGGATGAATGATAAAACCTTATCCATATCCCATATATCCATACATGCCTATGCGTACGAAACAATTTACTATCATCTTATTCAAACTGTTTCATCATCAGTTGTTGGTAGCATTTCAACTTCTTGTAATAATTCTTCAATATAGATAATGATGATGATAGCTGCATGAAATCCTTTATCAGATCTGGGAAAGAATAACAAGAACAATATACATAAGAACTGAAATATTTTCACAAGATTCACTCAAACGCAACAGCTGTTTGGCCCATCCAAAACTGGTTCTCAGATATGACATCAGATCTTGACGACATTGGAAGAATGCAAATTTCTATAGCAAAAAAAAGGATCACTCATGACCAAAACAAATAAACTCACAACAAACCCTCAATGCAAAGAATAAATATATCAATTTAAAAAGTAGAACTTCACAAATCAAATGAACCCTTTACCAATGTCCTTTATTGTCCTCCACCATTGAATTCAGACAGCTTATTGCCATGCTTTATATGGCAAAGAGATGGTCCGTCAGTTGACTGTTCCATTCAAATCATTGTTGACGATGGCGCTACTGTCAATCTTTGGGGGTCCAGAATGCCGCCGGGGCCTAGCAGGTGAAGGGGGATAAGAAAGTCGTTTCTTGGCCGACCCCATCGATCCCTTCTCTGGTGTATTACTACCATTCTCCATTCCTAATGGACTTGGCAACCTTGACTTGGCTTTTGCCGACTTAGTTGGTGCCATGTAGCTAGGCACGGACGGAGAACTTGCCAAGCTCTCGTCGTCTCTAACCGACGAACTGGCAATGCTGTGCCTCCTATTGCGTTCCGATTGTACACTGAAAATGCTCCTTGACTCGTCATCTTGACTTACCACACTTCCTCTGGGGCTTGCTGGTTTTAATTTCCGGGCAGCCACAGATGAAGCTGCTTTCGAAGGAGTCGAGGGGGACTGGTGACTTGAAGGCTTTTGAGTGCCTGGTGATGAAGGAGTATCGGAGTTTAGCTGATGACGGGCAAAAGACTTTGTTATTTCTCCTCCACCAGTTCCCACGGCACTCTTGGAGGATAAACGATCGCTGTTTGGATCTTTATGGTCTTCTGTGTTTTGAGACTCCCATGACCGAGCAGCCATCCATCGTTCTAACCAGCTCCAGCCCCAGTGAGGATTCGTCGGGTCCATGAACAATAAGTTGGTAGATTTTGCTGATTTCTTCCATGTTTGCTGTTCAATTAAACCAAAGTGAAAATGAAAATCATCATGATATCAAGCATCAGTTTACACACATCGGCATAGCATCAGTTTAAACCAAAGAAATGATTTGGTAAATCACACTTAAAACCTTTCAAACCAGACTAATTTGACTTCCCCTCCTGTGAAGGCTGGAAACATGTGTATTGTGGCTGGAGAGATATTGAAGTACCTGATGAGTGTATGAATAAGCCAGTGCTCTTTCACGTCTCATTGCAGCTTCATACTTATGCAGCAGATTCGCCTCTATTTGCTCTTTTGATTGTAGACTGTCATCCCATTCCTCTCCCATCTGCAAAAATATTGAAGCCTCTAGGGTCAAACAGCCAGAATAACGCCACAGATACGAATATAAGCAATGTGCCAATAACATTAATGCTTTGCAGATTGAATGGCATTGATATCATTCTTCAAATAAAGCTGTTTAATGGGCTCATGAAGAAAGTAACGACAATAGAGAAAGAACTGACTCTCAAAGTCTCCAGTTCTTTTGCACGTTTCTGTAGGAGCTGTCTCTGGAGTGCCCGATTCTCCTCCGACATCCTGATCCTTCTTGATTGAATCTGAGCCTGCACACGAGATAAAGTCTGCAGGCATTTCAGAGTATTTGCGGTTTGGCGTTTCACAGTTGGCCCATCCACAAGTGATTTCAGTCTGACAAGCCCTCTTAGAGCTCGCAATGCCCTCCTTGCCTGAAATTTCGAATGCCATGGAAGAAGCCCATAGTAATCATTATTGGACCTTGGAAAGAACTCATGCAATAGCCAAAGAATAACAAAATGAAAAAGTTAGAAGTAGTCAACCTGTGTAGATGAGATTACGAGATAACGAGTAAAACAATATATCATTACCATTCACAATGAACTTCAGTCAAAGCCTCAGTGAATAAAGTCATAGCCATGTGACAGGTGAAACTATATTACAATGCGTATCAGTAAGAATTGAAAATTATTAAAATTATACACTTCCTTTATTGGCAATGTCATTCTGCAATTTCGCTTCAAAAGAGATGGCAGCATGACTTGTCATGCAATACTATGCAACGAAGAGTGGTACCACAGTTAAACCTTGATGTCTTGAAAAAACACAATAAAGACATCATTAAGCCGCATTGGCCTATCTCAAGAAACAGCTTTCATCTCAGACTACCGTACTAATATTGACATAAACTATGACTATTGTGTATAATGATGTGTATGAACTTTATCATCACATCTTTTTCAACCACCATATATGCCACTAACCAACAATCAAATTCCATCAAGAAAGAAAGAAATGGAAAATTCATACGGTAGCATACCAGGTAACCACGGAATGCAGTTTGGATTTTAATTGCTGCGACTTCGTCCCTTGATTTCCCAGCAAATTGACTAACCGTAGTAATCCGTACTACCTCTGCTGCAGCCTGAGCAGCCGCCACTGCCGCTTCAGCAGCCACAGCCGTAGCAACTGCAACAGAGTAAGCTTGTTTTGTCTGCTCGTTCTCGACTTCTGCCAACTTTACATCTTCCAGAGGTGGAAGAGGGTGAGGATGAGATTCTTCCACGGTCTCCCATTTTGGAGATTCGGAAACGGATGGCTTTTCTTTCCCAAACCATTTGTTCTTCGCTTTCTGAAAACAGGCACCAAAACAAAAGGCAATGGCACTGCGAATAGTCAATCATCAAACTACAGCAAACGGCGAGGAACTACAATGAGCTTTATGTACCTTGGCTCTCTTTGCCTTAGAATCTGAGCTGAATGCCTTCTTTACTGAAGAAAACCAACTTCCTTTCCTCCCCATCTTTTTATCATTCCTCAATTTGTCCTTATCTGTACTCCAATAAAGAAAACAAAAACAAAACATACCATAATTATTTCAAAGGTTCAATCTTTATTATGCTTTGCGATGAGACATAATCATATGCACACGTATAAATAGCTCGAGGACATTACAGAGATAACTAAAATGTGAATCCTTATCTTAAAACCCCTGAACAAGTGTCAAATAATCAAATCTAAAACACCCAAGTTCCTTGAAAATACCATATTTCCATCTTGTCAATATATGGAAAGTAACAGCAATCACTTATGCTATTCTAAGTCATTTTTCACCTGCATTTCTCCATAGTTCCAAACTTCCAAAGACTAAAACATGCTTCAAGACGAACAATTCCCAGAAGTCAAAAACAGAGGAATTTAAAGAAAAGAACCAATCTTTGCTCTTGGGTTCATAGAATCCTACACTACCAAAAATCTGAACTTGAAAATTCAAGTTATCAGAAAACTCACCTGAATTGGAGTTGCTCAGATCTCACACAATTATACTCTTGTTTTTCCCTTCAGAGGAGAGTCAATTTGTAGTCTCAGCATATATACAAAATTAGAAACTCAAAAAAGAAATATCCAAAAGACAAAGTAACAGGAGAAGTTGAAGCCCTCTTTAAGTTTTTTCTTGATGACCCTATTGACTATGTGAATGTTTGGGTATATGTGTGTCTGTCTGTGAGAGAGAGAGAGAGAGAGAGAGAGAGAAGCAGCAAAACCAGATCTTGGCAACGAACAAATTCAACGAAAGGACAGTGAAGAGAGAGAGAAACAACAGAGGGAGGGAATGGAATCACAACTTCACAGCTGGTTTTGCTAATGTGGGGGCCCACTCCTTTGGGGAGCTGCTGGCCATGTGGGTCCCACTTTCTTAATTGGTGTTAACCTCATCAATAATGACTTTTAGTATGGCCTAATTACTTTTCCCTTCCCCGTTGAATGAATGAGCATTTCAGTTTGGCTGCCGACTTTCATTAACTGCGTCTTCATCACACTCTGAATAAGTAAAAACAGCTCTAAAACTTCCACACTCCCATTATCATAATACACTTCTTCTCCCACTCCCACCCTTTTATCTTTATTTATTTATAAAGATTTCTTATTTAAATTAAATTATCATAAAATTATATGATACACTTATTACACAATTAATTATTTTTTTAAAAATTATATATCAATTATACTATAAATATATTACACTTATTATATAATTAATTTTTTATCAGTAAAATTCAATTTGAGTTAATTTTTTTCTTTATTTACTAACAAGACAAATAAATATCTCAAAACAATATCTTAAAACGCGCAGCATCTATTCTTGATTTTCCGCATAAAAAATGAAGGAGTGGGGGGGGGGCACTTGCTATGCATCATACTTTGGTGTCTTTTACTATTATTATACGACACAAAATTTAAAATAATAATAATAATAAAAACCAAATTCGTATTTGTCTCAACAAGTCTTACATAACAATTCTTTATTATTGTTTATATTTTCGTTTTACAATATATTTGAGAGAATGTTTTCATTTAATGTTTTTTTTTAAATTATTGTCTCAATTAAAATAATTGTACAACACTACTAACTTTCAAAAATGCAAAATACGTCCCAAATGTTGACTTTTTTTAATTATATATATATATTATTGTCAATCATAATGTGTCCATAAAAATTAAGTTAATGCCTTTTTCTTTTATAAATGTAATCAAAGTTTTTTAGCAAAAAGAACTATACAATATTTTAACTTATATAATTAATATGAAATATTAGAAAAAAATTGAATAAACTCCATATTTACCTCCCACTAATTTATTGCAAGTTAAATAAATTTTTTTTCTATTCAAACTACACTTATACATCTTTACAAATATTAATGCATGTGAGAAGGTATATTATTATCTTTATAAGGGTATATGATAAAAAGAATATTATTTGATTTGTAATAAGTTAGTAGTAAATTAGTCGGTGATAAATATAAATTTTATTCAATTAATAAAAATATTTATTTGCTAGATAAAAAAATACCAAAAATATTAAATATAATTTTTAAAACAAAAAAATCCGTATATAATCATATCAAATTTGATAGGACAACGGTGTAATTACGACATAGTTGTCGGGTATGTTTAGATCTCATTTTGAAATGTTTATCCTAAGCGCTAACCCTATAAATACAATTCTACAATACCTCCGTAGATTAGACTTTTATTATTGCATCTTGATATGCGAATTGGCAACATAAGAGCAGCATTCAAATAATATTAGGATATAGGTACATGAGTAGTGGTAGGTACACAGCAAAAGCCATCATCTTCATACCAATGCTGCCCAACCAAAGAGCAAGATAGCGTGCAAAGTTGTTAGGGCCCATTGTCATAGGCCATTGGCTGGTCCGCATTCCCATAATTGTAAGATAGGACAAACACAGTAATGATTGCTGATGAAGTGGATGTGAGCCGGGTTGGAGTTGCTGCAAATATGTTACAAATTGATTCTCGGCAACGGAATTTTAATTTTTTTTTAAGTTTTATTTTTGATCTAATTGTTATGATAAAATATGAATCACAAATCTATAGTCGTTCAGCGGTTAAAATGTCTGGCTTTCATTTGGGAGATTTGGATTTCATTCCCGACACTGGAAATTTTAACTTTTTAAAACTTTAATATTGAATTTATATTGTTATGTGATAAACATATATTATAAAATTGTTATCGTCCGGCGGTTAGAATATCTGGCTTTCACCCGGGTTTGATTCCCGGCAACGGGATTTCTTACGCTTTGAACCGTTCAAACTTCAAACAATTATGCAAATGTAATAGAAAAAAATGAGAGAAAAATTCAAACCGCCGCTTTCAGTTACTCTTCTCTTACTTTACAAATTTTCTATTATCTTATTTGGAACTTGGAACACAGGTGTTCAGTTCATGGCCGGCCACAATGACCAAGAATAGTCCACAGCTGGCAGAAATATATAGTAATACAACAACTGGGCTTCCCATCATTAGCGAGAAAGGATATAGTATATTTCAAAACTACGCTAATAAACTCATTAGATTTTGTTTGCTTTCTTTCCTTTTGAATTTTCATAATTAGCTTCGTTGAGATTCAAGAATAACTAGTCTCTGGGCTCCAAAGAGCGGTTCAATCCCTATTAATGGCCAGGTTGATGCCTAAATTGGAAAACAGTAAATCCATGACCGTAACCAAGATCCTCAACCACCCACATCCAACAATCCACGCACAGAATAGTAGCAAGAGAACCAAAAAAACCAGCACGTGAAGGAACAGAATTACCAAATCCTGTATAACTGAGAAATCCATGACAAAAAGGGTGGCTTGAGTTTGCCACCGACATTGCAATCCATGCCATTACAATCTAGTTCAATGGCCTATTACAATACATAGACAGGCACTACAAGTGCTCATAAAAAGTAGTCGTCTCTCTCTATCAGGACTGCATTGAGATCCAGTTCAAATTAACAGCAATTATAATACACTTGAGACTAGACAATGAACATCCGTAAAAAAGATTGATGATTATTGACATCCATTCATCCTTTCCTTGCATTGAGCTTTGGGATAGGCAAAATATATGCAAGGGGAGATTGATGATTTATACAACATGGAGGATTATAAAACAAGAATTATTCGGCTTTGTTATTCTGTACATAATAATTTCCATTAAATCACTGAGCAACATTTGAATAGCAGTAGTGCTAACACCCCCCACAAACTTTGTATCCATGGGTGCTTACTCCTCCCAATCTCTCCCTCCAACTTCCCCACCTTAAGGGAACTTGTGTTGTAAGTCCCATGGTGAGGAAGCAACAAACAAAACACAGTATTACATGTTGCAATAAATTACATACAGGTGAACTAATGAAAGAATGGCACCTGCCATTTGAGGAAAATAACAAGCAGGTAAACACAAGGATATGACAAATCCCTGCAAGACAAAGAAACAGGAGATATACTAGCATCAGTATATCTACTATACTAAAAATTTAAGCATACACATACTGAAGCAATTTTCAGTAATACTAACTATAAACCTACTTAGATTTCTTGAACAAGCAGAAAGTAAAATAACTCCTACATACATTAACATGATCCACCACCCGTGGTTATCAAAAAGGGTTGCAAAAAGAAAATGTCTTCACCTTATCTCAAGAGGGTGTGAGTTGCAATATCAAGTAAAGGCAAAAATTCTATCTGTAATCTTTGTTCGGCAAATTGGACATTCAGAGCACGCAAGGGAGCATGATTTACATACTGCAATAATATAACACAATGTCAGTGCGGCTCAACGAGAATAAATAGAAACATTTCAATCAGGAACACAACTTACAGCAAAAATGACGACACGGAAGAAGCATTGCAGCTGTAGGTAATTCGAAGCATACTTTACACACATGAGAATTTGCATCTCCATTCCCAGTATACCTAAGTTCTTTCTCCTTCATCTCCTGCATTCTAGCCTGAAGGAATTCATAGAAAACAATATCACATACTTGTTCTTGTCCATAAGAATTGAAACCTAGCAAAAACCGTGTTGAGCTTATTAATTTTTATGCAGTCATTCAATAGCAGTAAAAGATTACAATAACTATCAAGAAGGCACCAAAAAACCTCAAGTTCACTAGTAAAAAATTAGAATCTCCATAAATAAAAATGAAAACAGACACATAAATGATGAGCAGGTTCATGCATGAAAAACAGAAATGCATGTTTAAAGGAGTGAAGGAGCAGTAATTTACTTTCAGGCGGACAACAAGAGGTTCTTCTTTGGGAACAGCAGAAGCTGGAGTTGAGTTATCTTGATCCGGCCGGTCTTGGAGGATTGAATCCTTGCAGTCAACATCATCAACTTTTAGATCACTCATCTGGTCCATATCTTCATTCTGCCTGCCACTAACCTTAGCTTCTTGCACAACGCTTCCCTCTTTCTTTAGACGGGCCACCAGCACCCACATGTTTGCCAGATCATTTTCTAGAGCTGCCTCTCTCTTCTTTGCCTCTTCAAACTTTTTCCTGTACTCATCCTCTAAAATTTCCTTCTCAGCCAAGGCTGCCTCAAGAGCTGCCTCCCGTTGCTTCCTTGCTTGCAACTCCATTTTTAGATCATCAGGGTCCAGATCCCATGAATCAAAGTCATCATTAACCATTACAGAGGGGTCATTGCCTCTGCCAGAAATCCGACCTCTACGGTTAGTGATCTGAAAATCATTGTGCTTACGGTTACCACCATTGCTGGTACGAGTACTGGAACTTCTAGAGCTTAACTCACGAGCAGCCTGTACTTCTTTTTCTAATTTAGCATTCTGTAATGACAGCTTGGTAACTTCGCCAGCTAAATTCTTCAACTCAACTGCAGCAGCAGATGCTAGTTCCTTGGCATAAGATGCTTCCTCAGATAGTTTCTGATTCTGTACACGTAATCCACTGTTCTCCTCTAGAATCTGAACATGTTCTAGCTTTAGTTTCTCATTCTCAATTTCCTGTCAGGCCAGTAACAGCTACCATCAAAGTAAAATACCAGAAACAAAAAGCTTTTAACTCTTTTCATGGCAACAAAATATTGCACATCAACAATAATGATTTGAAAGGAAGAAATCAAAACCACACAAGACAAGTAGTGAGAATAATCTCTGAAATTGCGTCAAACTTAAAAAGGAAATTGAAAATCTTCACAACATACAGTAACACCTATAAGACACCCTGTGGAAATCCATCATCCACTAAAATATGCCCAACATCCAGCAATTAAGTTACTAGAGGTTGGAGATAATAACACTCAAAAATTGTACCAAACAATACTTAAGTGGATTTGAGGAAGATTAAAAATTATACAGTCACAGAGATATATGCATTGTCCAAGTCAAAGGGAAAATTACTCTAATTGGCTCTTGGCGAAAAACCTTAAAGTCGTGGACAAAAGATTTAAAATTTGAATCTGCTCCACTGCTCTAACCACTTACATCTCAGATGTTATAAATACGGAAACATTTCATCTCCAGCTTTACGGAGATTGCTATATTAGCAGCTAGATGACATACATCTTTAAACTAAAATGTAGTAAATAGCCCTAAACTTGAGCAAGACATCATATCCTCATTAATTAATAAAAGCTTAGGTCACTGTAGCTTTGTGTAATGACTTTACCACGTTTGGTGTCAATTCGACACAATTTTGCTGTTGAATCAGAATTATATCATTTGTACGACAAGACACATATTGACAATTTACCTGTGACTGAATTTTCTTCCTTAACTCGTCTGTACATTCATCAGGCACCAAATTTTCAGAAAGGGGCGGTTTATTGTCACCAGAATTTGAGGCAAGTTTATGTTCCAGGAGGATAATTTTCTCTGCCAATTCCTTGTTCTCTGTGCACTGATTGTAAAACAAGAACCACATTACAAAGACATGTAAACAACAAAAAGCTGGAAATAGGAAAATACATGAAGGCACATCCCATAATTTGGATTATTTTCTTTTTGCCTTTTTGGCAAAATGAAGCAGGTAAAATCACAAGCAATAATTTTATAAAAAGTACATGGATACCTTGTTTTGCAGCTGTTCCTGAAGCACACGGTTGTCTGCTGATTTGATCTGTATTGCAAGGTTAAAGAAGGCTTATGAAAAACTCACATCATCAATTATTAAATTAAGTAAATAGTGCAACATATATTTTAAAGGAAACAATAATGATAGCAAATGCCAGATGGTAACACTTATGAATCACAAAACAACAAGAAGAAGAGGTTGAAAGAAGAAAGAAAAGAAACCTCAAGCTCAAAGCCCTTCTCACTACATTGTGCCTTCAGCTTCATGATTGTCTGTCACCAGCAGAAAATGAAAAAGAAGAGGAATTTGTCAAGGTAGTATCTATTAAGGAGAGTTGGAAAGTAATCTGCTTTCAATGGACAAACCTGCTGCATTTCAACAATAGATGCATTAGCAACTGAAGCTTCACCACTTTCAACTATACGCTGTTCCAATACTCTCATCTGCTTTCGCTTTTCTTGGATTTCACGTTCCAAGTTCTCAATCTAAGTTGCAAATTTCAAATTCATGTGAACAAACATCCCAGCAAATACGTAGCAGATAAACAAAAATGGGCTCACAAATTTCTTATACAACTAGCCTTACATTTTTTTGGCAGCAATACAACTCAAGTTTGTAATAATCTAGCATAACGTTAAAGCTCATATTGACTGATCATCTTTTTCCTGGGTTTCATAGTTCACTATCTGATAATAAGTTAAGAGCGAGTCTATGTTACACTTTAATCTTTTAGGTAAGAAGAAAACCAATCTGCATCAGAATTAGAGGAAGTTCTTTGATTTGTTCAATAATGATAAATAAAAAAATACAACCAGTGGCCAAAATAAATAATTTGAAAATTTGGATGTGAAGAGCACAAGGCGCATCATTCCAAAATAGCATACACTGCATAAAGTTAATTACAAGCACAAAGGGTAGAAAAAAATCAGCAGAAATATTATCAGGATAAACCATCTTTCTTGGATATACTAACAATATGAGAGTAAAGAATGCAGGCAGAAGAAAACTCCAAAAATTATTCCTGAGATCACAGTGGCATTCAGCAAGAGACTTGAGCACCAGAAAAGCTTAAATAGTTGAGCCAGAGGATGGATTGCTCAAGAAAGAAAAATGAAAAGCAGAACAGCAGTAAGAATACCATTGAGCCTCTAGGAGAGAAATTGCTGACCTGGGTCTTTGAGCTTTCAGGATCATTCATGGACTGCTCTACCAAACGCTTTAAGGTACTGGTGCCAAACGCAATCTCTCCAGCAAGCATCTTGACTTGCTCAACAAGCAGGTCCATATGATCTGACATGGTTACCTCATCCTACAATGAATAGCAGAATAACAACATATTCAAACCAACACATTTTAAATGTTTGTCCTAAGATCTGAGGAAATACGTTTAAGCTGGAATCAGAGTATGAGAAATGTTCAAAACTAAAAGAACAATGACCAAAAACCAATTTTCCATATAAAATAATTATCAAGTCAAGCATGATTAAGCATAATAAGACAAACAATGAAATGATTCCTCTGGACAAGAAGTTTAAGTCAACAGCTATACAAAGGGATTACATATACAAAATCAAGAAACACATAGACCCAAACAAGCTACATCATCAAAAGATTTTGGTAATATTTTAGGTTTAGCAGTTCCTGTGATAATTCTGTGGTCCAAGTTATTTCTTTTATGCACTTTTACACATTCTTCCACAGATGATAATAGTAATACTACAAAATAAAAACAGGTGATCTTTTAAAAGAAAAGGATGTGGAACATACTATAGGCAGTTTTGATGCACAGGAAGAACCACTAATAAGTTCACCCACTTGAGTTGTTTCAGTTATAGTACTGCCAGCTTGTGAAATATCATCATTCCACTTGCTGGATGATCTTCTATGTTTAAAATGATAAGCATCTGATGGAATAGTTAAAGCAGAAGATGAAGAATCTTTTTGATTCTCGCCATCAAGTTTTAGAGAACCATCACGCAGAACATCCAACTTCTGTTAGACAAGACAACAGGAAAATGGTAAATGAACAATATACAAATTGGTTCTCTTCCAGATGTATATAGGAGGTAAAAGAGGTCATGTACTTGGCGTATCTTTAAGCACAGAACCTAACAGTAAAAGTTCTAGTGACAAATCTAGGAAGATATAGAGATAATTAAGAAATTCTTATACCGGTGTCACGTAGTTTAATCATTCTACAAAAAAATCATTATTAGTAAAGAACATGAAAGATTTACATTGGGGGGCAAAATTGATCTGGCCATGCAGTCAAGAATTATTAAATTCTAGTTCAATGCACAAATTATGATAGAGACAAAAAATAGCAAGTAAAATTCCTTAAAATACATAGTAAAACAAGTGAACCAGAGCAGGCTACTTACATCATCTTCAGAAGCAGAATGACTCCTTTGATGAGAGGGCATATCACCCAAGTATCCTGGTATTGTGTTTTTTGAAGAAACAAGTATTAATTTCGTTAGCCTTTGAATTCTGCTCATAAGAGCTGCTTTAGCTTCTTCTTCCTCCTCCAACCTTGACTGCATTTTGACTTGTCCTTCTTCCAACTATATAACAGACAGAGGCAAGCAAACAAACAGCTAAGGTTTTTACATAATTGTTCAGTAAGTAGATGAAGACTCAAGCAAATATGCATGCAAAATTACATAGCCACATTCCAGGCCGCTCCCAAAGCTATCAACTTCCTGGATACTTTATAAATAACAGACGAGGATACCTGCTGCCTTAAGACCATAATTTCTTCGTGGTTTACACCAACAAGCATTCCCCTTTTAAATTGATCAAGTTCTTCTCTGAGACTTGATATTTCTCGTTGATACTTCTTGATCAACGATTTTTCATCAATTATCTGAAACATTCAAGAAAAATAATGCTATCTGGGTTCACCACTCCGAAATAGGATTTAAACTCAAAACTTACACAAAATCAAACTCACCGTATTACGTGAGGCATAGATTTCGACACGCTTTGCCCTGCTGGCAAACTTCAGTGTATTATGGGTTTCCTCCAAATTACTAGATGCTGGAGTGATCGTACATATAAGCTGCAGGAAATAGAAAAGAAGTCAGAGGCTTAAGACAATATCAATTTAGACGACATTTTCAACATGTACAGATAATACAATTTCAGACTAGCCAATGGTCAAGATACCCAATGTACACAAGGAAACAACAAAGTAGAGGTCGTAAAAGTGAACATCAACCAACATAACATTTGAGATATAAAATAGGGAGAAAGCAATAAGCAGCTGAATTAACAAATAAAAGTAAAATTTGGAAATAAATAAATTTTAAGCTTCAAATTTTCATGGGCTTACTGAAACATGTCCATGTCCACTCAGTGAAGATTGTAGAAGACGGGTAAGCTTTGAATCCCGATAAGGAACATGTGATGCCTTTCCCTCACTAAGTTTTCCGATCACCTTCACATAACAGAAATATTCAAGGTCATGAAAAAGGATGGGAAGGAGAAATGATAAAATGAAGAATAATCAGATTGCAGAAACTTTTTGCAGAGATTGATTAATAATAGGAGTGTATTCTTTTGAGTCCGCCTGTGCCTCATTATGTTTACATGTTACAGCAATAGGACATAATGTAACACTTTGGCAAGAGCAGAAACATCATACAAGGAGAAAAATAGAGGAAATAATGAAATCAGCTGAGAAAGAAGTTATATACTCACAGTTCCAAGTGTTAGAAGACTTTTATTGATATAGGATCCTTCCTTTCTCCTTAACCCAGTTGTTTCAGTTTTTGAGCTTTCAGATCCAGCCAAATCGATTAAGTTCTAAATAAAAAGAGGTCAAACCGAACATAAAAATTTGTAATACATTGGAATGTAAATACATTGGATATTTATCTCCCTTTTCCAAAATTACGGATAAAATAAGCATACCAACTGTGAGAATATAACACCATCATATTCGTCTCCATGTGCACTACTTTCAATCATCTGTGAATGGACAGAACCGATGACAATAGAGGAAGATCAAAAATTAGAACTGCAGAAGACACAAGGACAACAGAAAAGGAGTGGAAGAATAAATGCACTAAGGAACATATTGGAGAAAGCACATAAATAAAGCAATGCATTTGGAGAAAGAACATATGCTATTTTCCAGTAGAAAGAAAGGGACACAGCCATCATATAATCAGAAAGCATATATATGAACAAGAAAAACTGCTTGCATGACAAATACTCTGGAAAAGCAACATGACTATAAATGACACTATAAATGACACAATTACAAATGGCATGAAGGACCAGCAGAATAAACATACCAAAGTGAATATTGTATGACTACGGCTGCTGAAGAGGTTAAAATTATTTGATCCGACATGACGATGCTCTGTCATTGTGTTAGAACAATTGTCATAAAATTGATTAACTCTTTCAACCAATCAATAAAGTAGCCCATTAATCTAAAAGGAAAAAGAAGAAAACATTACTGTTTATTTTTTTACTGCTAAATTAGAAAATGAACTCAACACAAACTCTGATAATTATCTGAAGCAATCAACGTACAACGTACCATCATGTAAAGCAAAAGTGAAGAACCAAAGATAGTTACCTTCTCCTGCAGCAATAAATGAAAGAGCATGTCCAGGGGACAAGACAACTTCTTCCTTTATACCCTCAACATAAGTTCCCTACCCACATTCAAGAAAGATGAATAAGACGAGTAATAGCTTCAGCTACCAGATGAGCAATGAAATGTTATCAATTTGCATTCTGAACAGCTTCAGCTAGGAGGCGAATATAAATCAAGTAAATCAGTATTATATTTCTCAAACATACTGATTCAGCTATTTGAATTCTAGTTTGAGTTCTATGTGATTCAGCCAGATAACAATGTGATTGAGAAATAACTATGAGATAATGTAAATGATTTCTATGTGATTCAGCCAGATAACTAGTTTGAATTCTATGTGATTCAGCCAGATAACTATGGACAAGTTTTAGCAAATACTGTGCACCATTACCATATGCGGCCTGAGAAATGTTGGTAGCGCAAAAGTGAATCTAAAAGCCCCAAAATGTTCAGAACATAGAAGGAAAAGATAATAAGAGGAAAACCTGTGCATCCTCTCTAACACGCAAATTCTGTCCAGTTGGATCCAGCAAGTCGTTAATCACCTGGTAGCAGATATATAGAAAAACATAAATCAAATGGGTTCAAAGCATATAATAATATATTTAACACTGCTAAGTTGGGGGCTCTGCCCAAGCTTGGTTGAGTTTAGGTTCTGGACTCTACACTAAGAATCCGAAGGGCACATGCATAATGCAGGAAAGGGATTTTTCCTTGGGCCCCAAACGAATGAAATTAAATCCAAAATATCATAAATCTAATATCCTCCCCTCAAATGGCACATTTTCCAAATTTAATGATAATTTGGCACCAACCTCATTGTATATCTCAAGATATGACACTCGAAGTAAGAATTCACGACCTGGAGTCTGAAGGAAAATTAGCATTCGTCATTCTTACATCAGCAAAAGAATTCCTTTTTATACAAAATAGATAAACAAATTAACTGAAGGGTAAGATGCAATGACCAAATCAAAAGTCAAAACATATTAAAAGAGTTGAGCAAACTTACATCTTGGATGATGCTGAAGACATCTTTAATAGCCAATGGTATGATGCCAGGAGCGTTTTGATCTCCCTGGTAAGAGAAGTGTTGAGGAACAATTAGAGTTATCAATGCATTAAGTCATTATAATCATTGTACATGATATCCCTGAAAACTCACTTGGGATCCAAAGACAAGTAAACAAAACCAACTGGTAATAATGTGCATGTATCACTAGCATCTCATGCTTCAGGGCTAAATAAATTGTTAAGGAAGTCTGCACATTATTTTTAGGTATTATGAGTTTTTAACCAAATAACCAAACTATAGGCATCTTGAGTCAACTCTAATCACATATGTAATACAACTTTCCAAAGCTCCTTACCAATTTACACAAACACAAAACATATTACATTCAGCTGAAATAACTTGATGCCAGATTTCTGTGTATAAATGGCCACTAACTCTTTTCATGGTGTTAATTCTTCCAAAATATTGAATAAATCAATCAGGACTAGCACAATAATATGTAATTATTTTTGTAGGACCTCAATGTATTCCTTGTGTTTCAGTTTTACCCCCAACTCCAAATTTGCTATGCAACTTCATGAATGGTTTCTAACATTCTTCAGCCATGAGTTTCAAAAGGATATCAAATAAGATGAACAATTTAAACTTACATGCATAGTGTGCGTCTTTCCACTACTAGTAACACCATAAGCAAATACAGTTCCTGCATATCAACTCAACAAATGTTAGTCAGCAGAAACTATTACTACAGTAGTGAATCCATTGTGATTGAATTTCAACAGAGATACAAAGAATGATAATTAATTGAAATTCAACAGAGATACAAAGAGCGATAATTTACAAACTTGAATCTGCTTTTAACGAACATGGAGTTTAGTTATCATCAAATAACCAGAACTCACTTGCAACACTTGCCATTGCTCAACATAACTTGAACAGTAACTGAAGCATCATGACTCGACATAGACTTGAACGGTAACTAAAGTAGTTAACTACAACTAAGAAACTTTTTAACTAATTTAATTATATCACTCAACAATCACCCTTAGAGTTCAGTTACCATCTTTTAAGCAGCAATAACATGCAACACTTGCCAATTACGGAATAGCGGCTTCAGCTGCAGCTGAAGAAGTTAATTTCACAAATAACAATGTTTAGAAGTAATAGTAAGTTGATCATACCATTTATACCGTCCATTGCAGCCTTAACTACAGGTCGAGCAGCTACTTCATACACTTCTTCGGTATTTGTATTAGGCCCAAACACTCTATCTGTCACATGAAAAATTGAAAATACTAATGGTACAAGTTCCTGATCAAGCAAATTAAACAGCTACGATGCCATGCAATCACATTATCTCAAATTTTCATAGCTGAGGTGTTATAATATTAATTGCAGCTCAGAATATAAAGTCCAGCTTCAAATTACATCATTAATCTAAAAATTCAGAGTAAAACCAGGAAAAAAAAAAAAAGGTAAAACAGCAGAAAAGTTTACCAAATGCATAGGCAGTCATGGGATTATACTCATTTCGCACAATTTTGTCACCATCTGCATACCAGGCGATTTCATCTCCTCTCTGATATTCCCTTTCACTGTCACCACAACAGAACAATGCAAACAAACGCAAAAAATCACTACTCTCACTTCCTCCACAAATTCCTAACCCTAGCTTCAATTACTCCTCCAGTTCAAAAGATTAATGTAAAACTCAGATCTATCATAAAGTCAATTCACCTCAAAGGCCGAAATCTAATTGTCACGGAAATGCTGTCCCCCGATCTCGGAGCATCATCTACCGGTTCCCCAACCAGCTGGTCTTCCACCGACGGATAACTCACCGGCGTCCGGCTCAGAGGATAATCGCCTCTATTCCGGCTGGGAGTCGTGGATCTAGAGGCGTAACCGCCACCACCACCGCCGTGAAACGATGTCGTAGAAGAGGAGCACGAACGCGGCATTAACCGACCGTTCATCATCGACGATGAAGAAGACGTAGAAGAGTACGGACTCGAAGGTTTTCGATAATGAAACGGTGAGCTGCTTCTTCCTCTAGAAGATGAGGCCGCCATTTCTCACCCAAAAAAAAATCCGAACCTAAAACACTATGTATCTGTTGCTTTAGTTCAAGCAATGCGTACTTATATAAGAAGTAAAAGATAATACAAGGAAATAATAGAAGAGGAAGAATGTGTCAGAAATCACATGGTGCGAACCAGTAAAGTGAAGAACATCGTTTGATTTTTCTTTTTTTCAAAATTTGTTAACGCTTTTTCCAGGAGAATGCGAATGCTCTTTGCCGAACAAGCTTATTCACACACATACACGTGCGTGGTCTGAGTGTGGAAAAGAGGATGAACGATGAAGAGAGAAAGCTCCGTTTCTTCTTCTTTAAGACAAAGAAGAGTTGCAGAATAGAGAGAGAGTGTGATGGGAGAAGAGGAGGTGGACTAGCTAGAAGTGAGAACGACTTGAAGGGGGTTTTTTGTTTCTTTCTCTTTTCTTTTCTCAAGTTTTGAATTTAAATGCGTTGTATTAAAATAGTGGAGAAATTCCAGTTGGAACAATTTTTTTGAAAGAATTTATAATGACAGGGGGCATTTCGTTGTTCCAAGGCAGGGTACCACCCCAAGAAGAAGACTGTTTAATCCATTTGTCCATTTTCAGGGAAAAAACAGGAGTTGGAGAGATTTTATACCGAGTAAAACCCGCGCTGGACAGCGGAATTTTTATTTTTGAAAGATTGGGGAATAAAAATGAGCGGGAATAACAGTGGCAATCACTTGCATTGCACAAAGTAAAAATTATCGTATTTTATTTAATTCACTTTAAAATTGATGGATTCGATAGATTTGTGATGAATAGTTATACACACCAATACGAATCCCACGACTTCCGGCTGCTCAGCCATGTCCACAACCATCCATGAGGACTGGTAGAAAATCACCGTTTAAGTTACTACAAAAGCAAATCTTAATTTTGATAGAATTCAGTTAAAATCAAATTAATCTTGTGACATAAAGAAATTTTATTATATGCTTTTTGTATTTAGAAAGTTACCATTTTATATGTACTAAATTTGAATTTTTTTTTTTTTTGCCACAGCACTTTGAAATATTTAATTTTTATATATTTTATTTAATTTATAACTTATTAAATATATTTTCATTTAAGATATAAAATGATTCAACAAATTATATGATAATATTATGTGATTCAAAGCTTTCAATACAATACGTGCATTGCAGCCTCGTATGGTGCCCAATCGATCATTTATAACAACTATTCATAGAAAAATTTAAATTTAAATTAAAATAAACTCACATAAAAAAATAAAATCTAAAAAAATTATAAAATCACACAAACGTAAACATAACGAGGCCTATGATGCATTTAGTGTTTTGTTGTTTGTTTTAATTTTATTAATCTTACAATTTCATCACTCGAAGTATGTCTATAAAATATGAGACGTCGATGTTTATTTACAGCTCAAACTCCATATATATAACCGTTGCAAGACATATAATAATATTATGAACCCTTATATAAGAGGTTAGGAATCTTTGGATAGACACATTGTCTCAACCCTACAGTTGATGCAAAATTATAGTAATATGTCATATGATCGAATATCAATTACTCGATATATTGTTCACTTTAATTTCACAATATCATAATTTTATCCTTAAAGATATACGTAACTAGAAAAATGATGCATTGAGAATTATAAACTGTTTAAACTCATAGTCTCAATGTATGTTAGTGGAATGTGTGGTAGCATAAACACCTACAACCCTGTACTTAGGAGGATTGGAAGAAAACCAGGGGAGGTTGGGGCCTGGCGGTAGTCATTTTGTCCTTTAGAGAAGCAATAGGCAATAGGTATGCACAGAAATAAATAATAATAATAAGTAGATATAAGAGCAACATTGATAAAAGGTAAGATGTAATTATGAGCTGCATATTGAAATGTTGGAAGACAAGCTTTTCTCAACCAACCTTAACCTAAGCCGGATGAAATTAAATACACCCAACGAAGGGAAACGTGGATGTCAAAGGTGCATGCACCCACAATCACATACATCTTTAAAAGTTATATATATATATAATAATAATAATAATAAATAAATAAATAAATTCTCTTTATTTTGATTTATGGATTAAACAAACAGAACAAAATAAACAATTCTAACGCTCACTTCTTCGATAAAATTCGAATTAAATTTTAGGGGTAATTACACCCCCTTTCTTAATGTTTTGTATAATTATACGTAATTTTCTTATAGTTTAAAAAATTATATTTAGTACTTTTGAGATTTGTTTTCTTTTAACAAATAAGTCCCCCATTAGTCAAAATTAACTAAATTTGTTAGTATTAACAAAAAAACTGAATGAAACTTGATATTTATCATTGACTGACAAAATACCAACTTATTGCAAGTCAAATAATTTTTTTTTTCGAACTAAACAACCATCCTAACGATGAAGATACTCCTCACATGCATTAACACGTAAAAATGTGTTAAGGTAATTTGATAATAAAAAATATTTATTTGATCTACAATAAATTAGTAATAAGTCAATCATAGGTTAATATATATTTTTTTTGTTAATATAAGCAAATTCAATGCATTTTGACTAATGTAGAGACTTATTTATTAGATGGAAGCAAAATTCGGGGGTGTTAGATGTAATTTCTCAAACCACGGGAGTCTATGTATAATTACGCAAAACCTCAGGGAGAAAAATATAATTATCCCTAAATTTTATATTCCAAATCATGTTGCATGTTTTACTATATTCAACATATACACGTCAATGCGTTAAAAGATGACATTATATAATTTATTTTAAAAAATATTTTTATACCTTAAAATAAAGTATAATATGCATCGTGATTTGGAATAAAAAAATTCAATTCAAGTAAAATATTTATGCATTGACACTCATTCCTGATGTGGACAAACATCCTATATTGATTATAGACAAAGAAGCTTGACGTTTTTTCAAAATAAATATATTAAACTTTTGTAAATTAGAGCAAATAATATATCACATAATAGATTAACAATCGGGTCGTAAATCTCATCACTTTCCTTTGTATTTTTTTCAAATATTGCCTATTGTTTTCTCAGACTTGAAATCATGTGCTCATAAAATCCAATTGTGGATGAGTAGAAGCCAAGACATAGGCCAATGTATATTGATGTTCTCCATCAATCATCATTCACAATGACCATTGGGATCTTAGCGCACATGCAGCATTTTTATTTTATTTTTCAACTCATGGAGATGGAGTGGTCCTAAGAGACTCCATGATTGTTGGATAGGGCCACTGAAAATGCTCTGAGAGTTAGGACTGTCCATTGCAGTGGAGTAATCAAAAAGCTTTAAATTTAATTAGTGTTCAGAGATTTCCCACATTTGATTTTTAATATGTTTGAAATTTTGTTGGGCTGTACATAGCATTTATTCGGGCCTAGAGTACAGGCCCAGTTGGCGGAATCAAGATACTTACAGGCCCAAGTAGCGCGCTTTATTGGTAAAGCGCATAGAGTACAACTAGCGACTAGTTGTCTAACGAATAGAAGTCGCATCAGATGGATACTACAAATAAAGATAATAAATTATGGCGGTTTGATTTTCATTATCTGCTGTTGGAGCGTTACTGAAGAAATGGTGGCCTCACTTTACAGTCCCACATGCTCGTTGCTTCTCCGTCTGCCTATCTTCCAAAAACATACTAGTAATTATTTCTTGCTGTAAATTCAAATGCTTATATAATTCCAGTTGCTTTTCGATTGATTTGATTAAAGAAAAAGGATAGTTTATTTGACGATAACATTATTGCACTGTAGTTCAAACTGCATTTAAAGCGTGTTCTGATGCATATATAGATATAACACGGAGAAAACTGAATGGTTTCGTCAATGCTACTAGTAAAATTTGCATATTCCGAAGGCTTTCAGCAGAATGTGAAGTATTGGGATTGGATTCCCACTGAAACGTCTTGTAGTATTTTCACTCAGAAGTTGTTGTTTGATTCATAAAAAAAAAGGAAGAAGGGAAAAGGAAGTTGTTGATTGATATCTTGAGTTCTTGACGAAATGGTTTACTTGACTCATTCAAAAACAGAAAAATGGAGTTATGATGGAATTTGTTCGTTAATGATTCTTTTGTTTGTGATAGGTGATCAATATAATGCAAGGAAATTGGTTTCAAGATCTTCAATCTCTAATGCACTTGATAAATCAGAACGAAGACCCGCTAGTTTGAGAGCTGGTAAAGTCAATATGGATGTTGATCTTGAAGTAGAGCAACGACTGTATCTGGGACTGGACTTTGGTACATCCGGTGCACGTTATGCTTTGATTGACAAGGAAGGAAAGATAAGAGCCGAGGGGAAGAGAGAGTACCCTTTGTATATGGTATAAAATTCTGTCATTTAGATTCTTGTTTGACTTTCAGAATGGTCCTTGTTTTGGTTGGTTAAGTGATGGCATTTGTAGTGGCAGTCCTAATTGAAACTATTTGCAACACATTTTTGTAAGATGAACTTGCAAGCTTGTTTGTGTTTTCTAGAAAGAGTGAAGAAACAATAGATTGGGTCAAATCTTGGAGATCGACACTTTTCGGACTCTTGGAAGATATTCCAGTTAGTTTTCGTCCAGCTGTTGCTTCCATTTCAATTGATGGTACTTCTGCAACAACAATGATTGTTGATAGGTGCAACTTCTAATTTGAAATAGTGTTTTGCTCTGTTGTTTCTAGCTTATGAGCTTTTCCTTTCGGCCTAATATCTAGGTTTGCTTGTTCGTGCAGCAAAACAGGTGAATCGTTGTGTAAACCTCTCCTCTACAATCAGAGTTGTCCAGAGGCTCTGCCGATAGTGAAGGCAATTGCTCCTGCTAATCACACAGTTTGCTCTGGATCTTCTACACTCTGCAAACTTGTCTCTTGGTGGAGTTCTTCTGATGCACCTAACATTTCAGCTGTGTTATTGCATCAAGCCGACTGGTTGTTGTGGCTTCTACATGGCAAGCTTGGAGTGTCTGATTACAACAATGCTTTGAAGGTATACTATGTTTCAGCTGCTAAGTCAATTTGTTCTGTGTGTGTGCGTTTTTTCCCTTATTTGATCATAGATTATTCAGTTAATCTCATGATTTCCAAAACAGGTTGGTTATGATCCTGAAGTAGAGTCATACCCTCCATGGCTGCTTTCTCAGCCGTATTCTAGTCTTTTACCTCGTGTACAAGCTCCTGGGACCACAATTGGCTCAATAAAAGAAAGCATCAGAACACAATTTGGTATGGTTTATGCTATATATAGCTGTTAAGGTGAAAATGCAGGTTATTAGATATTTTACGAAGTTGATCAATGCATTTCCTTGTCGATAACATATCTTTATTCAGTGTAATCTCATTCCAGAGAAACTCTATTGAGGAAAGGGGAAAGTTCTCTATTGTATTTAGACTGTGTTTGCCTCATCATAGCTTCATTTTATCTTCTATGTTGCTAATGCTCGGTTTTTTACTGATTTATAATAGTATAAGTTTTGTTGTCTCTCCTGCCAATGCTCTCGTGTCATTGCCGAGTCCTTCTACTACTAGTGCAGAGAGCTTGAATTTTGATTCTCATAGCATTTATTTTGTTGGCAGGTTTCCCAGAGGATTGTGTTATTTGTACAGGAACCACTGATAGTATAGCAGCCTTTCTTGCAGCACGTGCCAATCAACCTGGAAAAGCGGTAAGAATCTTGTGACATCTTTCTTCTATTTAGCTGTAATACATACACAGTTGGGTTGCTGTATGACCATGTAGAACGAGTTGTTCTTCACTTCTTCTTGTAGCTTTCTTCAATTCATTGTTAGTCCTTCATTTCATAATGATTGGAATTTTACGCCATCTTCCTGATGTGCGGGCTATACTAACTGGCTTAGTCTGATAGAGTATTAATTATACCAGTTATCTACTTAATATTCCAACCTCCTTATAGCTGAACTTTTCCTGTAATCAACTGTCAGGTCACATCCTTGGGTTCAACACTAGCTATCAAACTACTGAGCACTAAGAGAGTAGAAGATGCACGTTTTGGGGTGTATAGCCATAGACTTGACGACAAATGGCTCGTTGGAGGAGCTTCAAACACAGGAGGAGCTGTTCTAAGACAAATTTTTACAGATGATCAGTTGGAGAAACTGAGCCAGCAGATAAATCCAGCAGAAACCTCTCCCCTTGACTATTATCCTCTGCAAGACGTTGGGGAAAGATTTCCTGTCGCGGACCCAAAAATGGAACCCAGGTAGTCCACATTTATGCAATTTGTTTTCATTGCAAAAGCACATTGACATAGATGCCTGCTTATTTGGGATTAATTATAGCATAGCATCATTCTTCCTCAAACTGGCATTCTTAGAAATTGCTCAGCGGTAGTTAATCTCCATTTCAGATTGCATCCTCGGCCAGAAAGTGATGTTGAATACTTACATGGTATTCTAGAGTCCATTGCTCGCATTGAGGTAAAAGAAAGTCACATGCCTCTGGTTTCCAATCACTATTTTTTCTGTTGTTGGCTTTGTTTTTTATCAAGGCAATGAACTCACACCAAGAACTGGTGTGTATGTCAATATAGGCAAACGGGTACAACTTGTTAAAGGAATTAGGAGCAACCCCAGTTGAAGAAGTGTTTACTGCCGGTGGCGGCTCAAAAAATGAGAAGTGGATTAAGATACGGGAGAGAGTGCTCGGTTTGCCTGTACACAAGGCGCTTCAGACTGAAGCTGCTTATGGAGCTGCATTATTAGCGATGAAGGGTGCTTTTGCACAATAATAACAAGATTGTTCAAATGGTAGACGCCGAGAGATAGACGGCCAGCGGCCAGCCACCACTTGTTGCCTAATGAATTTGTGTGTCTGTGTGTTTTTTAATAAATATATTTATTTTATTGTTGGATGATCTCCAATATGTAAAACACAGTTTCTGCCTACTTTTTAAGAAATTATTGACTTACTGCCCAGAAAATGAAATAAAAAAACCCATTGTTTATTAAAAATTGGGAGAAAACAATTTTGGCATATTATTGAGAGTTCATTGTGAAGCATTAAATTTAAAATTATAATAGTTGCATTTAAATCAAAATGAAATAAGGGCTGTTTCAAGTTTCAGCTTTCACGTGAGGAGATTCGGCCGTATTTGTCAAAGGACCCCACTATAAAGTTAAATGGAATTGATTTGTTAACTTAAGGAGGGTTGAATCAACTCCAAATCCCCCTCTTTATAGCTGGCTAAAAACCTTCGAAAGTTCAGCGGTGCGGCAGATGCAAAATAAAACTATGTGTAGAAAAATGAGGGGGTGTTGCGAGAATCGAACTCGCGACCTCTCGCACCCGAAGCGAGAATCATACCACTAGACCAAACACCCACGTTTGAAATTGCTTCTCCCTTTAATTAAATTGACTTGACTTGTCCCATTTTGACTAAAAGCAGCCGGTGCAAGAGCTGAAAAGATTTTGAGTGGAAATGGCTGCACTAGCTTCCTCCTCCCCGCACCTGATATTACACCGTTTTATCCTTCGCCGACCCACCCCTCCGTTTATCCATTCAGTATTAACTTCCCGAGTCAGACAATTATGCCTTCCCCTCAGAACCACGCTGTGTTTCAACTCCTCTCGCGTCTCCAGTCGCTCCCTCTTCTCGTCTTTGGCTCCTCCGTGCTCTCTGTCGCAGCAACTGGAAAACGACTTTGCTTTGTTCGAGAATGAGCAAATCGAATCAGTACGGGAAACTGATACGATAACTGCTGCTGTCGCTAGCACCGATGGTTTGAAGAATTCAAATCTGGGGGTTAATAAAACCCCGCTGCCGAGTCTTACTGTAAAGGAGAAGAAGGAGTTGGCTTCGTATGCTCATAGTTTGGGGAAAAAGCTAAAGTCACAGCAGGTTGGAAAATCGGGTGTTACTGACACAGTTGTTACGGCGTTGATTGAAACGCTTGAAGCGAATGAGCTTCTCAAGGTAATGTCACTTTTCCCTTTCTTTCTTTAATTGGGTCATTTAGCTAATTTAGGAAGGGATGTGCTTGAAGTGTATGATGTCTGAGTGGTTTTTAACCTTTTTTTGCTAAAAGAAAAGTACCATTAATTATTGATAATGTGATTTCTGTCCTTGGCTCCATGTCTTTTGACTGACAAGAACAACTCAATTTACGCTGCGTTCTTGAATTACTGAAATCTTTTGTAAACAGCTGAAAGTACATGGAACTTGTCCTGGAGAGTTAGAAGACGTGGTGAAGCAATTAGAGGAAACCACTGGTTCTGTTGTAGTAAGTCAAATTGGAAGAACCGTGATTCTTTACAGGCCCAGCCTGACCAAGCTAAAAGCAGAAGAGAAAAAGAAACAGGCTCAAAGACTTTATTTGAAAAGGCAAACAGTGGCAGCACAATCGCCTCAGGTCTGTTTTCTGTGTGTATAATTACTGCACCACATGTTAAGATTTCTATGTTCTGCACTTAATTCTGATAATGATATATAACAAAATTCTGAACTTTGGTTGCGCTATACGAAAAATGATGAGCAAAAGACCGGTGATAGGTCGTATTTATGTTTATCTGTGAACTGTTAAGGTGCCTGCTTGAGTTACTTTGGTCTTGACGGCCGCAATGAAAAGACAAGTAGATATGTTATCTACGTTCTATGATCCTATCAATTGTGGAAATTTCTTGAATGTGGACTTGGTTTGATGACTTAGAGTTTTTGGAATTTACTGAGCTTTCATGAACATTGCAGAGTGAAAGGCCAGGACAAGGACCTAGAAGACAATACGGTCGCCGACGAGGGAGTAGCAGATATTGAGCAGTGGTTGCTATGTCGCCTGTCCTTGTCGCTTTTGAGGTTGCGGGTTTTATGCTTGTAGTCAGGTTCTTGGATTTATAAATAGCAAAATGAGTTGATTTGGATCTTAAAAGTCGGCGGAATATATCCACAATGCTTGCATGGGGGATGTTTGGAGAGTCCATTAATCGAGTGGATGTCATTTACAACTTCTGAATGGGGAATGGTTTTGAGAGTCTAGGGATTGAGCTGAAGCATTGTTCTACAAAATTTCCTGCATTGATTTTCAGAAAGGTTCACAATAATGTTAGAACGGAATCATGATTTATGCATTTCAGAGATTGTTCATGATTACATGATCAGAATCAAATTCCTAACCCCTAATGTCGAAATACTTGGAGACACAACATAACAACTGGCGATGAAAAGTGAAAGAGAAACTATAGAATACAACAGACCAAGGAGAACTACTTGGCAACTGTCAACCTTTGGCCGTTAGCTTCCATGCTGGCTTTTTTTTTTTTTTTTGTGACTTAATTTAAGAAGAAAAGAGGAAGAAGAAGAAAGTCTGCATCTGCGCAATGATGCAGACCTAAGAATGGCATAATGGCTTCAAAGTAGAAACAATATTATACAGATTTCAGCTTCTCGAGTTGATAATGGGTCAAGTCTTCAGAATAAAGCATCCCGTTTGGTAAAGTGAGCCGCCGTAGAGCAATAGAAAACCGAGACTGGCCAGAGAAGTAAGAGTTATCCCAATTCAGACATTTAATGAAAATATTAAGTGCATGCGAATTCTGGAATCATAGACTTACCCATTGGAATGCAACGAGTGTAAACCAACACCCAGCTAAACCATAACCATTGCTGCTTAATAGCTGGAGATGTAAGACATAATGACATTAAATGGATTGAAATAAACTCAAATAATAATGCATAAGCAGTAACGATCAAATGTGTAAATCAACTCTCAGAGTAGTAAGTAACTTCAGCCTTTGAAAGTAAGGAGCAAATCTGTAAATCAGCATACCACAAGGAGAAGGGAGCCCAAACAAAAGATCCCAGTCATTGATGTACTAATGAACTTCAAGTCTCGTCCAGCCTGCATAGGCAAGATGCATCTTGATGTTGAATACAAAAGATTGTTGGATACAACCTCTCAGATATAAAATTCACAGTTTCATGTTCATGAGTAGCACGCGATAACCAAATGGGGGTACAGCCACTGCAGCTCTTATATATGGTACCAAAAAAAATCTCAACAAATTCATTCGGAGCCTCTAGCTTTTCCAATGCATCTCAAACACTAGTGTTATGGACAAACAATTTGTAAGGACTTGAGTGGAAGATAGCAACACACTCCAACCCCCAAACAGGATGTCTTGTTCGAGGATCCAGAAGCTTAAGTAAAACGTTGAAGGTGGCCACTATTATGAAAAAGGACTAGAATTAAGTTTTGCTTTCCTGAAATAAATTACCAACAATAATTTAGAGGTAATACACTTAAAAACACCGAACTTTCGTCCAAATGTTTCCTTCACTAAAAATGATAATATGCACAGTACCATAAATCAAAGCATGGTACCTAATTTGAGAAGTAAATCTTTTGTGAGTTCATCGAGAACCAGATTTTCATTTGAGACAAAGATAAAAGACTGATAAGTATAAGATAACTTACCAATAAGGTACCCTCAAGGCTGTGAGTACTGGGTGTGATACATAGTGCAAGAAAGTAAGGTATCAATACCTTGTGCATCTGCATTTGTACAAGATAAATCAAATGCAAAAAATCATCCATTTCAATTTTTAAAAACTTGATGAACTTTCTAATACCGCACCAGCCTCATGTTATTAGACACCTTAAATATGAAATAGTCAGTACTAGCTTGCCAGAAGTAGTGATGATGCTCTAATTCCCACTGATGTAATAGTGAATAAAGCATATAATTGACCACGCTATTTGAAGTGACAAGAATTACTATTTGAGTTTCTACTCAGCCAGTAGAGCAAAGTATACTAAAATGCAGCATCTTCTCAACCAACATGATTAGCTTAGTGCAAGATTAAACAATTTTCCAATTAATTACCTATTACCAACCTCAGCAAATACATAGACCAAAACTCTTGAATACTTAACATTAATTGCCCTTCATATTTATTCTGAGAGGGTGGGGGCCTGACCTCCTGTATAACCTCAGGATCAGGCGAAAAGAGTTTAGGGAATAGCCAAGGAACTGATGTTCCAATAAACCCCAAAATCAGTCCACTTAGCGCACCAATAATGACGAGTGATTTCAGCATTGTTCGAGCCTGTCAATCAACATAAGATTTCAGGGAAGGTAAGTTGCAATATTTTCAAGTAGTGTGTCTCCGATCAATATTATTTCACAAGTGGGAGAGGGCAAAACAAAAAATGAGCAATTGAAACTCATGTTCCCCTTTATTCTCAAACAATGAACTTCAATGGTTTGTAAGATGAACTTAAGAGATTTGTTAAAATCACCAAGGAATGAACTCAAATGTGCACATCCTAAATACTCTAATTTTCGAAATTAAACATTACAACCTTGGCTAGATTCTGATTAGTTCCATATATCAGCTCAGGCATAAAAGACTGTGCCGTCTGTGAAAGAGGCTCGCCCCATACGGTACACATGCAGTACACTTGTATCATGACCTAAAGTAGAGGAAGTGAGGATCCACTGTCATTAGATCAGAATGAGTAAAAAGAAATTATGCCCATAATATGGAGAAGATAATTGACATGAAAAACCCTAACCTGATGAGCAGCAATAGTTTTTGTACCCATTGATGTAGCAAAGTACACAAGCAGAGAGTAAAATGCCACCTAAAATATAACTGTTAGAACGGTGGTGGATAGTAAGCGACAACACAAATAGAATCAAGAAAGTCATCACAAACCTTTGACATCATTGTCACAAATACTGGAGCTGCAAGCAATAATATCTGAAGGAGTTCATTACGTGATGGAACAGAGATGGCAAAGCCATTATATCCCTTACTGTTCAGAGCTTTAATCATCATATAAGCTGCAACAACCTAAGACAGATTATGCATTACTTGGAAACTCAAATGAAGGGGAGTGCGTCTTTATTGAACAAAAGAGAAAAAAATAATGTTTAGGTATTCCAATGCGATTATGCAGTCATGTTGTATGATATCTCAAGCATATTCAGCATACCTGAGATACCATTGTCGCCCATGCTGCTCCAGCAATACCATATCCTAAGAATCTGCACAACACTATGTCACCAATGCCATTAATAGCACTTGCAACTGCCAAAGCCTTTAAAGGTCCCCAAGAATCTTTCATTCCTAAGCTGTGCACAAAAAACAAGAGAAAGCAAGCACATTAAGGAACTGACCAATTTAGGACTCAAATTGCAAAGCATCATGCAAGTTAAGAGATAAACTATGCGTCAACTTGCATTTCTTTTAACTTGATCCAGTGACTCATTAAGCCTCAGAATATAATACATGGTTCCTTACAAAGTTTGCTTTCCTAGCATAGCCTGACTTTGATGAAATTACACACTGGTAAAAGACAAACTATGATAACAATTACGTAGTGATCCACATAACAATAACTTCTAAACTAAAACTGAGTGTTGTGCGATTATGAGTGTTTAATTACCAGTGGAGTCATTCGCTAAAGCACAGAGATTGACTAACAACTCCATAGTTACTTAGAGAACTAAGGAAAGAACATAGAACATTCAGCCAATTAGATACTTAAAAAATGCCGGACCTTGCACTTTGAGCAACCCATCCAATTAGTATTGCTGGCCATGCTAAGCCTCGAATCTGGAAAAATATACATAAACAGAAAATGGACAAAGTAGATGTAAAAAGGTTCTTTTCTATGTTCTGCAGGAAAAAAGCAATTGACTATAAAGAAGCCGCTGACTCTCAACAGAGTCACTGTATACAGTGACTTTGCAGTATGTAAAGAGCCAGATTTCTTGAAATGCATCAATCATGGTAGACTTAAAAAAAATAAGTATCCATAAAAAGGAAAATTATGAATGCCACCATAGAGATATCCAACATATTGATACAATTGCCCTGTGCAGTTTTAGTGTTTATCATTCTGAATATCACTGGCCGTTGGACCCCATTCAATATTTAAGAGCTCCCTGCCCAACATGGGTGGTTATTGGAGAAAGAAAAAGAATTTCCACCTAAATATCAGCCCAAGTTCTTTTGCCGCAGTAAAAACTGACTTTACTTAAATGCAAGTACTTTGGCCTTGTCCTCATACTTTTGAAGTTACTTTTATTCAACTATAATTTGCATAATTATCATTCAATTGTAACTCCATCACTGTAAAAAGATGCTACAGAAGGACTTGTTATTCAAAGTATTAAAGCCATCGCCATAATTAAGCAATAATTGAGCACACAATGTATTGCACACCTTCTTTGATGCTTAGGCATGAACAAATAAATAACCTATTGATATATATATATATATATATATATATGTTTATATAACCAGCCAAAACATGGAATCAATATGAATATTTAGAGGACAAGCTGCAAACAGGGAACTGGGCTATGAACCTGAACGTATGTGTTTGCTGCAGTTATGATTTCAGCATTGTTTGCCCCTGCAAAAGCTGGAGAGTAATGCAAAGAAATTTTATCAGCTCAGACCAGAATTCGAAAATCTCAGCAATAACACATCTGGGAAAGCTAAAGTTTATCCTTCTTTACCAGTCAACGCCCAAGGACCATAGCACCTTGTAAAGAAAAGCATAAGAAAACCACAAGCCAATCCAATAAACAGCAAGATAGATATCTGATGCTGCACCTCATTTTTATCCTGAAACACTTAGTTGCAAGCAAGCATAAATAAGGCCCATATTAGACAGATTCTATAGTTGATTGACCCAGCTGCTTGGGAAAATGGAAATATTAGTAAATTAGAAACTACATAAAGATATAATAGCTCCAAGCTACTAACCTGTCTGGCAAGAGAAGTAGCAACCAAATTTGAAGTAGCAATTGAGAGAAACATAAACACATAGCTCGTATTATCACAAAACACAGTCCCCGGACCTGCCAAAATCACAAAATAAATAAATACAATATTCAAGCAAATCAAATTGCAAGCTGAAACATACGGCGTGTAACACGACAAATAGAAATAACAATAAATTTCATGGAACCTAAAGCAGCAAGCTCAATGGAGCTTCCTTGACCAATAACAGCAGTATCAATTAAACTCATTAATGGGCCGCAAGTCCAAAGGCCAACTGCCGGTCCAGAAAACTTGGCGATTTCCACCATCTGACTCCACAAGCTCTCATTCTCAGAGAACTCTTCTCTGCTTTGCTCAGAAGTCTCTTCGAAGAAATGCGTTTTCCCTACTACAGCTGTGTTTTCTTCCTTTTCTTCTTCAATCGCTGAAATTTGAGCAATGCTCCCAGTAACTTCATCGCTCGGAGAAATGCAATTGGAAATAAAAATCGTATTGCTCTTTAGCTTTAAGGTTCGGAGAGTGGGTCTGTATAGACAGGAACGTCGACTGAATTCTCTGTTAGGGGTTCGGAGACTAGGGTGGTAAGAGTGGTGAATTGGCGTTTTCAGAATCATGGCTAGACTCGTCTTCGCGGGCGCTGCGTATTGCTTTGTAGAGAGAGAAAGAAGAGAGAGAAAAGCGCCAAATGCTGAATGAAAATGAATGAATCACAAAAAGTCAGGAAGAGAAGGCGTGGAATTTTTAATAAATAAATATAAATTCTTCTTAAAATTTGGAAGCTTTCAAGTGAGAGAAGTAACTAACAACGTCCTCTCCTTTTTCTGGTCTATATTTTCTCTCTGTCTGGAGACAAAAAGAAATATAAGGAAGGACAACGTTTTCTCATTTTTCTTCAGAATCAGCGGCAGAGATTAGTAAACTTTCGTTTATTTACATCCACCAAACCCAAACATTGTAGCATAGTAAAATTACTGCGGCTGTCAAAACAAGTGTTTACCTTAAAGGCGTGTATACAACAGTTTTCACAAGTTCATTGAGAGCTTATAAGATGTTCCAAAGTATGTTATTAAAATTTTAGGATATCGACCTAATATATAATAAACTCCTGAAATTTAAGAATTTTAATGAAATATTCCAAATAAACCTAAACAAATACCTTATTAACTATTTTCCGTTATTTGTGCGTTTCAAAATGATCTACCGGTCTACCACTCTTGCTCTTGTTGTTAAAATAAGAATCCAAGGTTTTCACAAAGCAAAACTAGAAAGTTCCCTGGAAGCAAGGCCGGCAGGGAAGTCCATACTAGATGCATTTGTGAAACAGACCACTGCAATTAGCAATGGCATAGACAATATTGTGATGCTTAGAAGATTTTTGTATGGTATACCAATGGAAATAATAAGTGTGTTAATAATTAACATACATATTTTGGGTAAAGTCCTGGGTAGAAATCTTGAGGGACTTTAGTGTCCCGGACACAGGCCAAACTATACAGTTTTCAGCTTCCCATGTTCATAACGAGTCACGTCTTCAGAGTACAGTATCCCACTAGGTAAGGTGAGCCGTCTCAGCAAAACGGTAAACAGAGACTGTCCAGAGACACCATCAGTTATCATAATTAGAATGGTCTACAACAATGTAAAGCTACAGAATATCAGGGCAACACACTTACCAATTGAAATGCAACAAGTGCTAACCAACACCCAGTTAATCCATAACCCCTCTGGCTCAACACCTGTAGCAATGAGATATATGTTGTTTTTAAATTTAATACATGGATGGACTCTGTAAAATTGGGTACCAAATTAAGACAGAAACTCAAGGGTAGTAAAGATAAGCATTCAAATTGAGTGCCAGAACAATATGTTATCTGGGCATACCTTAACTAGAAGTGTCCCCAAACATGCGATGCCAGTCATTGAGATACCTAGGAACTTCAAATCTCTTCCAGCCTGCACAGTTCACAAGCACCTTAAAGTCAATACATTATTACAAGCAAAGTACAGAACTATAGACAGAGACCACGTACCATTAATGTGCCTTCGAGGCAATTAATAGGTGGTGCAGCAAATAGAGCAATAAAGAAAGGGATCAGCACCTTGTGCATCTGCATTTTATAAGATAAACTAAATGGTGACAACATCCAATTTAATTTCCAAAATTTCAGCATTATCATCATGCGTCTACTACAGTTTAGAAAAGGATGTTATTGGTGAATTTGTTCGTTACAAGAGCCATTTCCAGTGTTGCTAGAAACATGGAGTTAATATTATGCTATTATGCAATTTAGCCACGTAAAGCAGAATAATTTTTTCTTTTTCCTGAAAATTGATAGAAACATAATGACTTATTCAATCATTTAACAGTTACCATTTATGAAACAAATACAAATATATATACCACTGTTGAAAACACCACTGCCTTCATATGATTTCAAAACTGAAAAAGAAAAAAATAAAGAAACCGACCTCCTGTATGACTTCATGATCAGAGGAAAAGATTTTAGGGAATAGCCAGGGAAGTGATGTTCCAATAGATCCTAATATCAGTCCACTTAGTGCACCAATAAAGACCAGCGACTTCAGTAGTTGTCGAACCTGTTATGTGTCATAAGTTTCAGAAAGAATTTCAAAGAGAGAATAGCAAAAACAATGATTCAGTTGGGTAGTATCAAATTCATAGCATAGGAGGGTTGGGGGGGGACAGTAAATAATATGTGGTTTACTATTCAAACAAAAAACTTTAGAACTTTTACCAATTGTTGCAATATCAAAGATACATGCACAAACTAATAGGATCATAGAATATTTATAACTTAAGAAAACAAACCTTTGCTAAACTTCGATTAGCTCCATATATCAGTTCAGGCATAAATGACTGGGCTGTTTGAGAAAGTGGCTCACCCCAAACAGCACATATGCAGTACAATTGTATCATCACCTAGTGGTTGGGATTTGATGACAATTGATTTCTATGAGGTCTTAGGAAAAGGGTACGACAGTATATAAATTTAAAAATGATGGATATTGATCAACCCAACCTGATGAGCAGCAACAGTTTTTGTACCCATTGATGTAGCGAAGTACACAAGCAGAGAGTAAAATCCTATCTACATCAAAATATGTCAGACAAATAGAATGATTATAAATGTACGAAAGAACGGAGAAAGCAGAATACAAACGGCATCATAAACCTTTGACAAAATTGCCACAAATGCAGGAGCTGCGAGCATGAATATCTGAAGGAATTCGTTAGGTGATGGAATAGAGATGGCAAAACCATTGTACCCTTTCTTGTTCAAAGCATCAATCATCATGTAAGCTGCAACAACCTGCGATGATCACCATGCATTAGTGTGAAACTGAAATAGAAGTGAGTCTTTCTAATTATTCAATAGGACAAGAAATTTAATTTACTATATGGATGTGAATGCTAGATCCTCTGTTAAGATGACATATGCTTGTAAGCACACCTGTGACACCATCGTGGCCCATGCTGCTCCAGCAATACCCAATCCTAGGAATTTGCATAAGACGATATCACCTACGCCATTGATAGCACTTGCAACTGCCAAAGCTTTGATAGGTCCCCACGAATCTTTCATTCCTAAACTGTGCACCAGTAAACATATTCAAGGAACTAGCAGTTTTATGAAATTAGAATCATAATAAATATTCACTGGCGCATGTCAGAATAAGTAGAACAGGACGATGGGTATCAATTTGCAAGATTCAGGCTATGCATCAGATACAGCTTGTCTAAACTGATATATGAGGTGAATCTTAAGACTCAGAAATTAAGCAGGATTTCATGTTTTCAAGTATGTTTCCCCAAGCATACATAATAATAGAACAATTGGGCATCAATAGAAGATACATCCGTCAAAAGAATCCATAAAAGTCATCAAAAGCCACATATCGCAGTAGATAAGCATATGACATGAAGAAGGTTATTAGTCACCAAGAAGAAATTTGTGATAGCTGAAGTCTTGAGCAAAATAGCAATTCTATGGATACCGACGCAAAATCGAGGAGTCTAACCATTAAAAGGAAAGCAAAATAGTAGAATAATGGAACAATAAGAGAGTGTCCAGACTCCAAGATAAACTAGCCATCAGGCTGTGCACAAGAGATATCTAACCAGTAAAAGGAAAGCAAACTAGTAGAAGTATGGAACATAAAGAGAATGTCCAGACTCCAGATAAACTAGCCATGAGAGAGAAAAGAGAGAGAGAGACCTTGCACTTTGAGCAACCGATCCAACAAGCCATACTGGCCATACCAACCCGCGTATCTGGAAAGGATCACCATTTAATAACCAACAAAGTGATATTTGAAGTATGCCATAGCCAAAAATACATTTTCAAGATATTAGCAAAAAATTAAATCAACTTCAAAGGATCAACTAAGTCAAGAAAATGGAGTCTCCAGTAACAGAAATGCGACATAAACTTCCAGAACTTTACAGAAAATGATTTCTCTGAAGGGAATACTATTGCAGCTTTCCCCTTTCATATTTTGGTGGATAAGATACATGTACACATACATCATTCTAAAGGATTTCTATTATGCTATTGTTCAGGAGAAAAGCTGCTTCTAAGTCTGGAAAGGCACAGAATTTGAACTTGTAGAAGGACATATTCTTCTGATAGTTCACATAATAACAAAGTAATCAAACATTTACTATTCATAATATAATAACAAAGTAATCAAACATTTACTATTCATAATATATAACAAAGTAATCAAACATTTACTATTCATAATATATAACAAAGCAAGCAAACATTTACTATTCACAATAACAAGGTCAATAGTAAATGTACCTGAACATATGTATTTGCCGCAGTTATGATATCTGCATTATTAGCGCCTGCAAAAGCTGGGGATAAAGGGACGAAAATCATCAGAACAGAATAAATATACAAAATGGTGGCAAAAAAAACATACTTGAATAAGTACTGAAGTTAGGTCCCGCTTACCAGTCAAAGCCCAACGGCCATAAAACTTAGTAAAGAAAAGCATCATGATACCACAAGCCAATCCAACAAACAGCAAGATAGATATCTGATGTTGCACCTCACTTTTATCCTGTGCCACTTAGTTGCAAGAGAGCATAAAGCTAACATTAAGTAAACTTTACAGATTGGAGTGCATACATGAGTCTCCTCCAAATAAGAATTTTGAGAGGTGTCAAACAATTAAAATACATATAATTCAATCAGCAAACCTGCTGAGCAAGGGATGTAGCAACCAAATTCGAAGTGGCAATTGAAAGAAACATAAACAGGTAGCTTGCACAATCAGAGAACACTGTTCCTGGCCCTGCCATATACAATAAAATCCACAATGGAATTTCAATTGGCAATCACAAAGATGATAAAACATATATACTACTCCCACCATCCCACATTCACAAGCATGTCCTGCGGCTATGTTTTACTAGTTAAGCAACAATTTTTTACAAAGGCAGCAGGAAATTTAACAAATTATTTAAAATAATTATTGGATTAAGTTAAACAACATATCTAATAGAACTAGATGGAAGTTTTATTGTATCAAAATTCTCATAGAATCAATATTACTTAAAATTAGTCAGTTTAACTTAATACTATAGCACAAGTGAGATTCAATTGAAACAGAGAGATAAAAGTCACAGACAAGAAGTTCTTAGGTTTATATACCTAAAGCAGCAAGCTCAACGGAGCTGCTCTGACCAACAACAGCTGTATCAATTAAACTCATCAATGGTCCACAAAGCCAAAGCCCAACAACAGGACCAGAAAACTTCACAATTTCAGTTATCTGATCCCACAAACTGCCACTCTCCGATAATTCTTCTCTAATATTTTCAGACACCTCTCCAAACATCTGCATTTTCTCCACTACAGCCGCCTCTTCCTTTTCTTCCTCAGTTGGAAAAATATGAATGGGGTTATCGACTCCGCGGCTCGGGTAGCCGCAGTTTCTAATAACGGATCGATTATCTCTGCACCTTAGGATTCTGACACTAATTTTTGGTGAAATGAAGTTTGGATTGAATTTTCGGTTGGGAGTTTGGAAATAAGAGCAGTGAAAGTGAAGGTGGTGAGTTAGGGTTTCGAAATTCATGGCTGGAAAATTGCCGGAGCTCAGCTTCTTCTAGAGGTAAAGAAGAGAGAAGAGCGGTAACGAAGTGGTCAAGGAATAGGATACAGAAATAAACGAAGAAAGAACAAAGTTTTCGAGGTGGAGGATTTGGGTTTTGTGATTGGTCCACTGCTGACGACACAAGTAACTGAATAACGACCTCTTCTTTTCTTTCTCACATAACCATAGAATATGTTTAGTTTAAGTACTCAAAACTATCAACTACATACTACTCGACAAGGGCTCAAGCACTATTCTTTGCTAATGAAAAAACAGACATTCTGAAAATTAAATGAGATTTGCATCCATATCATAATTAACTTAAAACTTCTCATGCTCGTAGATTAACCATAGTATCACAACAAATTTGAATTAGTGTTTATTCTAATCTAATGAACTCAAACTTCCTATAATTATATGTCTTTTGTTTTAAAAGAGTTGGGGTTTTTATACTTTTTAAGTTGGTAATTAGTTCAATTTTTACGTTTATTAAAGCAAAATTAATGCTTGACAAAAACTTGATTTTTAGTTTAAGAGTGCTAGTTACAGCTTACAACCTTTGAATTTGTATGTGCTGTGGGCTTGATCGATTTTAGTGAAGGAGGTGCAGTATTTGTCATCTGGTGGTGGAGGTGCGATACTTTGTTACCCACCCCTAACTAGAATGCAGGTTTATAATTATGACAAACTTGGCGTTGTCATGAGCACCAATGTATCAGGTTTGGATTTGTGTAAGAAAGTCCGACACAAAGTGAAAAAGATGATCTTTACGTAGCTTGAAGAATTCTATATGGTATTCAATAGGAAACAAGAATCTTTGATAATTAACATACATTTTTTGTCCACAGTGCTCATGGATAAAATCCTGGCTAGAAATCTAGACTCAAGTGTCTAGGCCAAACTATACAGTTTTCAGCTTGCTAAGTTGATGACTAGTCAAGTCTTCAGAATACAGTATCCCATTTGGTAAGGTGAACCGGCGTGGCAAAATGGTAAACAGAGACTGTCCAAAGACACTGTCGGTTATCATAATTGAATGATCTACAATAATGTAAAGCTACACACGTCAGAGTGACACACTCACCAATTGAAATGCAACAAGTGCTAACCAACACCCAGTTAATCCATAACCGCACCTGTAACAATGAGAAATAGGATGTTTTTAATACATTGATGGCATCTTGTAAAATTGGGCAAACTCAATTGTAGAAAAGATAACAAATGAAATAGAGTGTCAAAATACTATTATGTTACTGGACATACCATAAGGAGAAATGCGCCCAAACATGCTATCCCAGTAAAAATAGAAGTATAGATAGAGACGACGTACCAGTAACGTTCCCCCAAGGCAGTTAATAGGTGGTGCAACGAAGAAAGGGTTCAGTACCTTGTGTGGGCTAATGTCGGGCCAAGCTCCCAATGCATAACCCATTTGATTTGTAAAAGAGTGAGAGACTCTAATCCAAAATCCAAGAGGCCCATGTGTTGTAATGAAAATTACTTAGTTATCCCTCAAATATAAATCAAAATTATGATTATGCCCTGAATTGAGAAGTTTAAATAACGTTTTGTAATATTAGTGTTGTGCATTTTTATGATCTTCATCATGATATTCATTAATTCAATGGTTTTTACCTATAGGAATATTCTAATAGTAATTCTTGATAAATCAATTGGCTTCATTGTGATATTGATCTAATGATTCGATATAATTTAGCTCACTTTTAATTTATAATTTAATATTATTAGATAAAAGATGTTTGTTTATACATGATATACTTAATATTTTACCACTGAATGTCTTACTAAAAAGCATGTGATATGTGACGAAAACACTCCACTAATACACACCATATGTAACATTTTATGGAAAATATTAACATTCATTGCTGACTATTTTAGTCATCATATTCCCACTCCCACCCCTTTCATATGTTATAACCGCAGCCATGTTTGAACGAACACTCAACTTTGATGCGTAAGCTCATGTCATTCGTTGAATCTACTCCAGCTAGCTTGGGTAATATCGTGCCTGAATTTGTATAGTAAAGTCCCATCAAAGGTAAAAAAGAAAATAATTGGCGCCTAACAAGGGATAAGCGAAGGTAGTTTCTCATTTCCCTTTTCACAATATTAGACACTCCTGCAAACTCAAGGCCAACTTGATCTTTTTCACTCTCAATTATTATTTACTGTTCTGCAATTTCCATGAGTTCTTATTTAAATATATAGTCATTATTAAAAGATTATAAATTCGAGTACATAAACATGGTTGCAAATATTTGAATGCATTATTGAATCTAAATTGTTTATTTAGATAATTAAGATTTGATATTTAAATATAATATATTGTGTCTAAAAAGAAAAGAAAAAATCAACCTGCATCAGCCGCCAAAAACTACTAAAAAAAAAATAAAGAATAAGAATTTGATTAAGCAGTCTAACTTGGACTTCTTCTTTTTGTTCCTTAGGAGGACGCACCGGCGGCTAATATGGTAATAACACGAAAACTTTGGCCTACTTGAAAAAGTCCAATTCCCACTCACAAATAATATAATTTACATGTCATTTTTTCCAACTCTCTTACCATTTCTCTTCGCAAGCCTCTTGCTACGAGTAAACGCCATTTGGGTCGTTCGATAAATACTTAAGAGTAAGGGTTTATCCCGTGTATGAAAGGAAAGCACGATAATAGAAATATTCACCATTTGTGTTAAAGCAAAGCAACATCAAATTCAAGTGCTCTTGGGTTGTATTCAGATTAAAAGATTTTAAATCCTCAGTAACAAATTTTTTGAATTTATTAGGACAAAATTAATAGTCTTAGTTATGAAATTAGCTCAGCAAATTCGCTGGTTGACAAAAATATATGAATTTAATATGCGCTAAATTATAAAACCTACACTATGTGTGTGTATATATATATATATTATAATAGACTAAGAACAGCAAACCAAAGAAAATGGTAACTAAAATTGGTACCTGAACATATAAAATGATTAAAAGTTGTGAACCAACAATTAAATTTAGAGTGTTTAGTCAGAAAAAAGCACCTCCATAAATAAAATGTTATGTTGAAAAAAATATTATTTTATTTGATGTCACACTTTATTCTAATCTTTTAAATTTTTTTATTATTTTTTATTTGTTTTCCTTTATATATTATTAAAGAAAAATTATAATTCAAAATTCAATTTAGTCGAACTTGAATTAATTATATAATAAGTACAATACATTTAATATAAATTATAAAATAATATTTATTTATTCATCCAGAGAAACAAGAAAGAGCATAATTTTTTTGAAATTAATTATATACCATATTTGGGTCATCACTTACTCGTGGAAGTATAATAAGATTAAACTGTAGATCCCAATAATTGTTCGGCACCCGGATTCCAACTATGGGCCATGATAAAAGGCAACAAACAGAACCTCAGGGCTTAAAATAAATAAAAAAACAGCCAACCATGCGGAGGACCGACGTTTGTGTTGAAATTCATCAAAGTCTATCTTTACGTATTTCTTGATGTAATAAAATTTGGATTTTGTATTAAATAAATTGACCAATTTACATGTTTGACCAAGGACGTGGTGAACATGAATTCAGCGTATTCGTAATGGATATAAACCTAATCACAAATATGACAATACGGTCTAAAATATGAAAAATAAATTGGATAAAATGTATAAAACCCCTATATATTTTAAAAAATATGCAAAAAAAAACCTCCTGTTATGAAAATATACTAAAAGCTCTCATGTGTTTTGTAAACACCATCTCAACCGTCCCCTCCCCGTTAAATTCAATTAACGGTGTTAATTTTTTAAAAAATAACCATTATACCCTTACTTAAAATATATTATTTTTTAATTTAATGATCGTTGGATCTTATTTGATCAAATATTAATCATTAGATCTAATCAATTAATCTCAACTGTTAGTTTTAAAAAAATAAAAGGTTTAAATTCAACAAATTATTTAACTTATATTATATATAAATAATTTTAAATTTTAAAAATATATTATTATTATATATATATATATAACAACTACCCCAACCCATCCCCTTACCCCCTGCTACCCCCCATCCCACCACCATCTCGTCACGGCAGTGCAATTTATTAAAATCATCGTATCTCTGTAAAATCATTGTCGGCACACATGTTCGACGATCAGGGCTTGAGCCCAATCTCTCTAATTGACGAAAACTCAAATTGAAGGTATGAAAATATTCATCTTGAAGAGAATATTCGAATAGTACCATTGACCGTCGAAAATTTGTCCGGACGGCGCCAAAAATTAGAAACAAGTTTCTGATGAAAAAAGGGCGAAATCGTTTAGTTTTTCTTTTTTTTCTTTTTTTTCCCCTTTTAATCAATTTTAGTTATATTAATTAAAATATATTTTAGTTAAGTAAAAATATTTTAAATAATTTATAATATCTATTTTTTAGCTAATTAAGAATAATTATAATAATAATTATTGTAATTAAATATACATTTTAATTAAATAATTAATAATTATAAAATTATTTGAATTTAAATATAATTTAATTTAATATTTAATATTGAATAAATTAAATATAATTTAATATTTCAATTTTAAATTTAAAAAAAAAAATAAAAAAATAAAATAAAATTAAAGAAAGGACATTGTAATAAAAAACACCTAAAAAAGGTAAAAACAGTTAAAAAATATTTTAGTTAAGTAAAAATATTTTAAATAATTTATAATATCTATTATTTTAGCTAATTAAGAATAATTGTAATAATAATTATTGTAATTAAATATATATTTTAATTAAACAATTAATAATTATAAAATTATTTGAATTCAAATATAATTTAATTTAATATTTAATATTGAATAAATTAAATATAATTTAATATTTCAATTTAAATTATAAAAAATAAAAAAAATAAAATTAAATTAAGGAAAGGACATTGTAATAAAAAACACCTAAAAAAAGGTAAAAACAGTTAAAAAATACCCTCACATGCATAAAGAGCGCATGTGACTTCCGTTAATTACTAATGGAAGGGGTGTTTATTGCTGAGTTTTACAAAATACAGAAAAAATTTTAGCCTATTATCATAACAGGAAAATTTTTTTTACAGACTTTTTAATACATAGAATTTTATATATTTGGTCCAAAGCAAATTGTCCTTTTTAATTCTAAAAGTCAGAATCAAGAAATACTGCCAAACACGCCTCGGCCTGGCAACCACCAAACCAGATTTTTATTTTCCCCCCTCCAGGTATTGTTCCAAACCAGAGAGTCAAAATCAGGCACATCACACGTTCCGTCAAACAATTGGGGCTACTCAACTTGCAAACAGCTCGCCCCCCCCCCCCCCCCCCCAACGCTAGCATATTTTTCCCACACAATACACATCACGCACTCACAACGGTCTTCTCATAGAATAAAAAAAATAAATTACTCCCTCTTATTCTCTCTTTCTGAAAGATTCATAACATTTTTCACATATAAAACGTCACACAAATTCATTACCAAATTCACACCGCCAAATCGAAATACTTTCAAAGCCAGATAACAGAGTGAGTACAGAGACGCAATTTAATCTGTTTCGAAATGACTTGAATGATTTTGTAATGAACTTGAGAAATTCTCCGTCTCTAATCTCGTTTGGACGAATGCGATTTTTGTTTATTCATCAATTGATAGATTCCGTCCAGAAATCCGTAATATTTTCGTTGCGGAAGTTCTCTGTGGTGTTCAAAATCGAAGGACGTCGCATCATTACCAAAATCATTCGATCGAAACTTTTGGATTTGTATTGATCTTCTGTTAACTGATAGTTGTTTGTTATTTGGTGTTAGCAGGTATAAGATGGGGAGTCTGCGTGCGATTTTAAGGCATCCTGATGATTTGTATCCCATGGTGAAGTTGAAGTTGGCGGTGAGAAGTGCGGAGAAACAAATCCCGGCGGAGCCACACTGGGCGTTTTGTTACTCTATGCTTCATAAAGTTTCTAGAAGTTTCGGTCTCGTTATTCAGCAACTGGACACAGATCTTCGTGATGCTGTGAGTTGAACTTCTTTCCGATTTTTATATAATCGTTTGCTTTTCTGGAAATATTTTGTACGTTTACTTTTGTTTGCTTTAGTTGTATTTGTAGATTTTTTTTCAAAAGTCTGGCTAAATTTTCGATGCAATAATTTAACTGCTTGTGTATTGACAATTATAGCAATACAGTTTTGGCGCCCATGAGGTGAAGTGTAAGTCTTACAATTCGAACCGGAAATACTTCCTCTCAAATTTCATGATCTTTTCATCAATCCTAAATTCATGACGAGGATTTAAAAGAATTTGTTAGTTTTTGCTTGCTCGGAGTAGGTTTTTCAAAAGGTTCTGCTAAATTTTCAGCAATTTCACGCAATAGTTAAACTCCAAGACCATTAACGAAATATAGTTTTGGTGTCAATGTGGTGAAGCCTAAAGTCTTAGAGTTGGAATTCGGAATACTTACTCACAGCTCTGATTATGTTTTCATCATTGTTAATTTCATGAGTCTACATCTAAGGATTTACATACAATATTAGAAACTGAGGTCAACGACAAGCTGCCCTAAACATAAGGGGATAGGATAGAGGGATCAGAATGAAGGGATAAGATCTCTTATGTGTTGTTTCGCCTTGTTCTGCTATTTTTTTTGGGAATAAATTTAACTTTAATTACTGTATTTATCAATGACGATGGAATCTCTCAACCTACTGTAGTTATATTGATTTTAGTAGGTTTTGTGAAGTGAAATTGCTTTCATAGTTTCTCATGCACCAACTCAATCGTACACAACACTCATATCCAAACATATAAGTGATAGTTCACGAGTCTAAATAACAATTTTATAGAAGGAATAATGTCTCCATATATTACGGTTGACAGATAACATTTGAAGTGTTCAAAAGGTTCAGAATGAACCAACAATATGGAGATGATATGGCATGATGATCTTAACTTTGGACCCATAAGTAACGTATTCATTTGGCATTCTTGTGGTGTCAATGTTTGGATAATTGAAAATTCAGTGCATTGGTAGGACAGTGTACGCTCCAATGTTTTGATTATTGACTTCCCAATGAGGCAGTTAGGATCGTGAACACCATATACATTTGAGTTGCATTGACACATCAGTTTTTTCTCTGTTGTATATTGGCGTCCGAAGAATGACATCTGCGCAATTTATCTTGAATTTTGCAGGTATGCATTTTCTATTTGGTTCTTAGAGCACTTGACACTGTTGGTAAGCTGTCCTATTTATAATTTATAGTTATAATTGTTTTTGCTTGATTATTGACACTGCTGGTAACCATCTTATTTCTTTGTTATTTTCAGAGGATGATACAAGCATAGCAACAGAGGTTAAAGTACCTATTCTGATGGATTTCCACCGCCATATATATGACCGTGAATGGCATTTTTCGTGTGAGTTCTCAACTTCTGCCATTTAGTCTATTTGGTACTCTTTGTATAATCAGGAAGTTGAAGAGCTACTGTGGCTCATTCATGTTTTGGTTTAGAATAAGAATTTTGGCTTGGCTTTCTTTACTCATTATATATGTCTTCCAAATTACAGCTACAACTGTTAAGCTGTTTGTTACCAATAGCCTCAAGCAACAATTTGATTATCAATAAAAATATACCCTGCATGGACAATAGGAAAATATCTATTCAAAAACTGAGTTGGTTACCATTTGTACTATGCAGTCTAGCCAGGTGTTATTTGATATATCTCATCCCAGCAGCCTATATTCGTCCTTCGTACCAAATCAAATGGAAGTTTAAATGATCATTTTTCATGATGGCTTGACGAGCAATGTACTACTATCCATGTCTGAATGTTTAGGTTGTTACAGCAAGAAAGTCATATGATCTACTTCTTTGGTTTAGGTTGTGAATTGATCTTTCTTACATTACAGAACTTCCAATAGTATCTTTTGTGCTAAGAGTATGATTGTGTAAGTACTATTTAAATAAGTAACCATGCAATCGATGATACTTAATAACCTTTACCTTAATTTTTATTGTAAAGATCCTAATGTTGTTATCATCAATGCGTAGGTGATAACATCTTAATAAGTGCTTTTTTGTCTAAAATAAGGATGCTCTACATATGTCTGAATCCTTGTATTTTTGCTTGACAGGTGGTACAAAGGATTACAAAGTTCTCATGGACGAGTTCCATCACGTTTCCACTGCTTTTCTGGAGCTTGGACGCGGGTAATTTTTTTACTAGCAATTCTTGCTCTTTTCTTTTCTTTTCTGTTTTGAACAAGAATTATTGCTCATTATACTATCAAATCAATTCATTATGTTCGTAAGAAAAATGAATTTTAACATTTATCTCTACTGTATATATAATCCAAGAATCATTTGATAATGATTTAACTATGGATGAATTGAGCTAGGACATCCAAGATCAGCACTAGTTCTGTATAACTTTTCAAACTAATATTTTGCTGGTGGCTGAGAAAGAAAAGGGCATTATTTCTGAATAGATCGTGGACAAGAATCATGAAATGGCCATTTATTGTAGGCTGACTAGGTACACCATTTTGTCAATATATATGGACCGGAAATAGTCTTAACTCTCTGTGGAGTAGTCTGCCTGAAGCACATGAAAAATGGTAATCGAGAAGGAATTCAACATTTTAATCTAGCTTCAGATATGCAAATGCCTTTTGATGGATTCAAGTAGAGAAGAATCAATATACTGGCACAGAAGGCATTTTTCAATAGAATATATATCTATATTGTAGCCAATGAATATAGATAATTTCTTCTGAATCATGTAAGATGACCTGGTTGTGGTGCATTAATTTTGTTAAGTCCGTATAGTCTTTATAAAATAAATTATTTGGGAATCAGAATTCTCCTACTTGTGAAACTATTGGTGAAGGGTAAACATGAAATCTTGTGGCAAAAGGTTCACATTTTCTTGAAAGGATGGGAAAAAAAACAACTTAAGTTGTAAATATTTCTGGAGCAGAAAAAAGGAAAATACCTAGTTGGAGAAAAGTAATACTATTTTCACTTTTGTACAATTTATGCTTGATACTTAGCATTATCATAGTTGGAGTAACTTGGGTCTTAACCAGTTTAATGCACATATTAAGTGCTTTTCTGTGCATGCAAAGTAATTGTCAAATTTCTTTTGCAGTTATCAGGAGGCAATTGAGGACATTACAATGAAAATGGGTGCAGGAATGGCAAAATTTATTTGCAAGGAGGTATAGCAAAGATATTACTGCAGAAGCAGTTCATCAGTGCTCCGATTGAACTAATTGTGAATCATATCTATCCTGGCTTTCAAAGTGGCTTCCTAGGAGATGTTGAGATTCATTTGTTATAACCTCTGTGATTGCTTCTGTGCATGCCAGTGTTTCCTCTGTGCCAAACTGTTAAGCAACTAATTAGTTTTTCTGTTGCAATGACATATAACCAGTACATTACATGATGTGGTTATGATGAAAATCTTTGATAAAGTATTGTCAGCCAGATTATATGTTTTCCCTCAACAGAAGTTGCTTAGATAGTCTTACTGACACATCTCTTTCCAGGTAGAAACAATAGACGATTATGATGAATACTGTCATTATGTGGCTGGACTTGTTGGATTAGGGTTGTCTAAACTGTTCCATGCTTCTGGAAAAGAAGACCTGGCTTCAGATGATCTCTCCAATTCCATGGGTTTATTTCTTCAGGTACTAATTCCATTACACCATTGCTAGACACCTTAGAGATCTCTGGCGTACTCAGAACTATAACAAGCTGTCTTATGTATTTGCAATAATGCAGAAAACAAATATTATCAGAGATTATCTGGAGGATATTAATGAGATACCAAAATCACGTATGTTCTGGCCTCGTCAAATATGGAGTAAATATGTCAACAAACTTGAGGTACATCTTTAAGCCCTTCTGAATGAACCTATAATCTTGGTCCTTAAGTTGCTTCAAAGATATAAATTGGATGTAAATTAATAGAAGTAATTTATTTATTTTGTTGACAGTTTATTTGGTTTTGAATTCTCAGGACTTAAAATATGAGGAGAATTCAGTTAAGGCAGTGCAGTGCTTAAATGACATGGTCACAAATGCTTTAACACATGTAGAAGATTGCCTGAAATACATGTCTGATTTGCGAGATCCAGCTATATTTCGTTTTTGTGCAATTCCGCAGGTACATATATTTGTGCATGATGTTTGCATAATTTAGAACATAATGACATCCAGGCTAACTCTAGCGCTGGTTTAACATTTACATTGCACATATTTCACCTATTTCTAACATACCAGATCATGGCAATCGGGACATTAGCTTTGTGCTACAACAACATTCAAGTCTTCAGAGGTGTTGTGAAAATGAGACGCGGTAAGATGAAAATTAACCATATGAATCCATATTGTTCATGTTTCATTCAAAGAAGCATTTATTTATTTATTAGCCCTTTTTGCTTTGCTTGCATAATGTGCTTTATGAGCATTAAGAAACTGGATTCTTAGTTTTAACGCAAAGAATAGCCAGTCAAAGCAGCTCATGAAAAGAATGACTAAACAAACTATTAGGCAAAGACCAAAAAGGGATTTCCATCAAACTGATGATCGCTTGTCCCCCTCCAGTACATACCGAACGTGGTACAAGCCTCAGACTCCTCTTACCTATCTACCCCTGAATTATGTATTCACTGATACTTTTTAATTCAAGCGCAAGGTAGGAATACACACTATATGCAACTTTAGGCAGGTCTCTCACAATAAAGATAAGGTTCAGATAGTGGTCTAGCTTTCTTTACTGTTGCTTTCCAAGTTCAAAATCCCACTTCTCCCATACCCTCCCAGTTATATGAATTTGCATTTTTGTGTGCTAGGTTGCATGTAGCACTATTCTAATTAAATCAACAGAAGATAACTATTATTTTTCGTGTTTACTTTCCGTAGGTCTGACTGCTAAAGTTATTGACCGAACTAAAACAATATCTGATGTTTACGGAGCCTTTTATGATTTTTCAAGAATGCTAAAATCGAAGGTACGATGCTTCTACTCGCTGATACTTTATGAGGTTCCACTGTTACAACCATTTTCATAAACTTCTCTCTGAACAAAATCTTCCCATGCATGATGCCACAAAAGACAGAGCCCAAAGCCCCAAGAATGATCATACAAACAATTATTTCAACAATTCTACCTTTTGATCTGTGCTATGTGAAACCGAATCTAGTTTCTGGATTCTTTATCCGTGTGCCACCATTTTGACTGGAATGGAGTAGTTTTATAATTACTGAAAAAAAATTCGTCAATTTATTCCTGGCTTTGACGCTCTAAATTCCATCAAACTGCAGAGTTGTGTCCAATCATCAAATGTTAATGAGGCCTGTAGCTGGAAACCTGAAATCCTTAAATTAGTGGAGTATTAGAAATAAATTGAACAATCTTTCCTGGTGAATGTTAATGATCGAGGATTCCCCATTCTATCATTCACATTTGTCATATATTTTTTTACTCTGAATGATTGCTATTGCTTTGGGTGCGGGTTACACAAGAACTATCTTGCTAGCATTAGTTTCCTGATTAACAAGAGATGATTCTGCCTTTCGCTAATGTTTGTTGCATTCTTGCACTCTCTAGGCTGATGACAATGATCCCAATGCTAGAAAGACAAAGGAATTCTTAGAAACAATCTTGAAACTTTGCAGGGATTCTGGAACCTTAAACCAAAGGTTAGATTAATTTATCATTAAGTTCTGATCTAGTATCATATTCTTCTACTAACTTCATAACCTTTTTCTTTTCCACCAGGAAATCTTACATCATCCAGAGCAAGCCCCACTACAGTCCGACTCTGGTTAGTGTCGAAAATGTTTGTTTCCTTTTCTTGTAATTATTGAAGAAAGCAATTTGTCAAAGCAGATTACTTTCTAATCAAATATTTCCATGCAGATCGTTGTCATTTTCATCATATTGGCTATTCTTTTAGCATACCTGTCTGCAGCTCGACCGGCTAATATGTGTAAGTTGTGTGCAACTCTAGTATGTTAAAATTGGAATTTGACTTTGGATTCTCTCTCATTTGGCACTCCGGATAATTGCAGGACTTGTATCTCTGGACTACTTCTAGTTATCAAATCAGCTGTAGAAGATTTGAATTTCAGTGTATAGCATTGGATCCAATGAACACAATTTTATGTCACACGAAACTTAAGCCGATGTTTTCTATTAAATGGTGCCTGAGCCATAATCAGCATATTGTAAAGCCAAATGAATTTTGGCTGTCCGTCCAAACATCTAGACGAAACTCAGTTTCGTCGGAGTGCAAATTACATGATGCAGTTGATATTTAGTTTTGGAAAATGAAGCTTCTCATCCTAATTATAGTTGGATTGCAATGCATATTAGAGGAGATTCACAAAATTGTAAGCTTTGCTGTCAGTTTGGAATTCGAGCTTATTCCAACTTGTAACGCTTGAAAAATTGCTGAATTCAATCTCGCAGAATTGCTTGGTGTAAATCTGAAATCCTGGCATTTTCTCACCTATTGACAAAAAGATTAAGCAAAACCTAGAGATTCTTTTTGGTTTGTATGATTTTTACGGCACTATTTCGATGGTTATACTGTACTAGTTCGAGATCCTATACTACAGAAAGTTGAGGGATAGATAGTAGCATAAAAGAACAAGGAAGAATTAACTGCACCAAAATATTATGTTCGTGTCTTACCATAAAATGGGGAAAAAATCATAGCACAAGGGAAAACACGTGTAGCCAATAAAACAATTGATACAGAGACCAGTTTTCTGAAAAAGTATATGTTGCTGAAATAAAAATGAGTCCTGGGTAACTAGAACAGAAACCAATGTACGGAACAATGAAAAATGCGGTAGGAAAACATTTAGGCCTGATTTTTGGTAAAGCCAACTGATTTACAGAACAAATGGATAAGGTTTCCCAAAGGCAATTTCGGAAAAAAGGTCTCATAAAAAATGTACCACAAGAAAACAGCACACATTACATCAATCTGCAAAATTTGCAACTGGTAATATATAACACGAAGGGAGCTGGCAAGTACCCTTACTGTATCCGTGACTGAGTGCATAAATGATACACATGCACGAGCGCATGGTGAAACCAAAACCAAAACCATGGTACGCTTCAGAAAACTTCAGCAACCTTACTTGCGAGAACGCGATCACGTCTCTCTATGTATCCAAATGGAAACCAACCAGCTTTGCCTTTGCACTCACCTTCAGCCCAGCCATTGTTTGAAACCTTGAAATGAAACATAAGATAATTTGTCTAGTCAGCAACAATCAGTATTAAACTGGAAAAGGGCCAATAGAAGGTTTTCATGAAACCGAGCCAAGGATACAAAAATGAATATGAAAACTTTCACAGGGATCATGAATTGTAATCATATGCCAACTTCTAACTAAATCTGACAATCTAAGACCGGAACTGGGATAAAAACAAAACGTGGTCAGGCAGCTCACAACTCCTAAACTCCTCATATGGCTGGGGAGGTAAACCTGGAAAAGGGCTTTGAGCAGCAGGATATATTGACTCAGAAGAGGTATTCATCTTGAATGGAGAAGAGGTCAGATAACAGTTAGAAATGTGAGCAAACATGCATACGTTCATTTAGTTTAGATGGCATACTATATTGTATGATAGCAAAAGATTGAGATAAAAAAATATTATATACAGAGAAGATTCTTGCGGCTAATTAACATAAACACCACTCAATCAAGATATGCCAACCTTTCGAACGACAACATAGTCTCCAACTGACAAGTTAAGCTCCACATCTGATTCAGCTTGATATGAGTACATGACCTATTCATAGAGCAATGAACAGCGGAAGGAATTAAACAGCTATCGTCTGGCGCCCGTAGAAATTTCTGACATTTCAGCTCAGTAAGCAACTTACCTCCCCAAGAAAGTAGCCCATGCTATCAGTTACTCCGTTCTCCACTGGTGAAGTAGACACACCATTTACTTCTTCATATGATGGAGGTACAGGCATACTATCCACACTTGGAGCAGGAGCTGCTTCAATTCGTTGGCGCTCAGACATCATCTGCACAAAATATAAATCATGATATGCCTAAGATGAGGAAACTTAAAGCATGAGGAGACAGAATAGGTATTTGCCCATTCACAGATCAAGAGATAACACCTACTTCGCCTTCCAGCTGATCAAGAATTTGAAGAACTCGCTGATGGTAAGCTCGTTCAGCTTCAACCTACAGTGCAGGGATATATTAGAAACAGTTCCAAGGCTGGTTTGTGAACTTCGCATTCCATCACTTAAGAAGAAGACAGCAGTACCATGGCTATCAGCCGTTGCAGTGATAACCTTTGTTGTTGAGCTTCAACAGCAGCCATAGCAGCAGCAGCTTCTTTCCCCAGTGTGGCTACATTTGACTTTAGATCTTGCAATTTAGCTTCAGCTGCTTCAAGTTTCAAAGCTATGTCAGGATGAGCAGTTCCTTCTCTTACTTTGGCTTGTCTTCTGGCAACTTCAACAGCCTATCTAGGTTCAACAAATTCAATACAAAAGCTGGTGAAGAGCAGCCTCAGTCCAATTAAACACCTATATTTGATATACTAATGAGAGAGGCAATTTTCTAATGCATATGACATCAAGTTAATCACCCAAATACCTGAGCTTCTGCCTCTTGTCGCATCCTATCATATCTTTGCGCAAGATGGCGAGCATCTTCGAGTGGAGCTCCCATTACCATAGCTCTCAATGGTTCTGCCACCTATTATCCAAGAAAATAGACATTTCAACTAATAGAGCAATCTAAAATACCATAAATAGATTCCAAAAATAGTTTTTCACTGATGTCAGAAGTACAGAGAAAGAGAATAGCAAAAATTTAACTTCTTAAACAAATTCGAGCCTTATAGTGATCACAATTTACTGTAACCAATGAGAAGTTGAAACATGTCTAATTGTTTAGCATAACCAATCTAGCTTGAGCAAACAAAAAACAATTAATCAAATGTGTAATCAGGCGATGATCACAAGTGTAGCTGCCAGGTTACATGAAGAAAATATATATCCAACAGCATGAAATTGCACCAGGACCACAAACGCCTCATATTATTCGTATATTGAAATGGGCTTGATCTCCTTATCCAACTCCAGTGACTCATTATGTGTAAATGCCACAATCTTCCCCAGGAATAGAAAGCTAGGTCATGGCACCTAAACAATCAATCAACAATCTGGATACGTTGGGAAAGAACAATTATTACCTGCGTGCCAAGGGCTTTCAACAGATTCCCACGTTCTTTCTCCATTTGAGCACGAGCTCGGGCAAAATTTGTTGCAGCTTTTGACAATGTATTGCCACTGGTACATGTATTTTCAACACCATACTTCCTGCTATCTTCTGACAATTTAGTTCCTGAAAGAAAGTCGGATGTGACAGGAATCAACATCTTACACTTGGCATATTTTCATAAGATAAGAAGAACAGTTTTGATCTTCAGTGAATAACCTATCTCAACTTGTTTGGACCCCGTAACTATATAACCTTCAACACCACGAACAATATCCCTCTGGAAATGCTGCGGAGTAGGAAAACATGACCAATTTCAATCAAGAGGAATAAATAATGCATAGTGTAAACAAAATAATCATGAAAATTTAACCAAGTCTATTAACACAAGTTGGATAAGTCATGGAGTGAATTGCTGATTAAGCTTTGAAAGTGTGTTCTGTGCACACATACAATTGTGAAGCCATTTAACACACACATACACACAGTTGCACAAATGAGCTTTAAATAGGGAAAGTCACCTTGGCAGCACGAGTGGATATGTATAGCTTTTCAAGTTTCTGGTGCTGCTGGAGCTCAGCATCATCTGCCACAACACTATCTGATCCTCCATAGAACTGCTTCAGAACAGCCTGAAATGAAATCAATAAGAATGCATTAGTTTTTCAGATACAAATTAAAATCACTTCAAAGGACAGATAAGTAGAGCAAGTTAAAAATGGATGAGACAAGCACAGCTTAAGAACAACACAAAATATAAACTGGAACAAGGTCTTGTCATTCCATAGACCTATCTAGTCCCCTGCATCAAATAGACACACATTTTCACACATAGAAGCAGTTGAATTAATTGAATTTCATGTTTGACTGCAAATTGTTATGTTTAAACTTCAAAGCTGTCGCGCTGCTCGCGCACAAACCAAAAAATATGAGAATTAAATGTTCACCAAGTAGCCAGGTACAATACTCAATGTAAAGATCACGCACCAATTTGTTGAAACCAAAATTTCATCCGAACATAAACGCAACCGTATTTACGGTTCGAAAACCTAAATCAACACGATTAGACAAGCACAATACGCTGAATTTCAAATCCAAATGCCGGAAGAAGAGGCGAGAAATCCAACTTCAAGGCACAAAATACTCCCAAACAATCAAATAATTCACGCAGATCTCAAATCATCGAGACATTCGAAGTGCGCCGCTGATCGGAGCTGCTCGCATAAAAATCCTAATTCGAAAACGCAAGTACAGATATACAAATCTGCGACTGCAGGGCGTGAGAAAGTACCTGCTGTTGCCTGGCGACCTGTTCTCGGAGTCTGGAGGCCTGTTTTCTAATAGCTTCCATTCACGAAATCGATAGATAGCTTCCAACTTGTATGCGCAAATAACAACAGATTATTATTCAGAAGAAGAATACAGAACAGAGAAGATTGAGAATTCAAACTTCGTAGCCGTCGATCGTCGTAATGAATTCGACTCCGAGATTTAGATCGATGATTTTGAAAAAATGATTGTTTGTGTTGCGAAGGGGAAAAACAAATAGAGAAATGGGGAATTTCTTTTCCTTTTCTTTTTCCCTCACACACCCCCTAAAGCCACATTTGCTTCCGGATGACTGAACAAGTGACCATAAATCACTTGTTACAACCCCCCCCCCCCCCCCCAAAAAAAAAAAAAGAGATAAATTAAAGCCATGTGGCAGCACAAAAATGTCCATGTCACCAACACTATTTTCGGACATAATTAAGTACTTTTTAAAAATATAGATAAAATTTTAGGTAAAAAATTATAAAAAATATGTGGGGAATGATAGTCCAAAATATGGTATCCATTTATTGTAGGGATTTTGAATGACTTGTGACGAAATCAAAAGTTGGAAGCAAAGCTTTCTTGTAAATGACAAAGCTTTTTGGAAAGTATTACGCTGATCCACTTGAAGATAAAATAAGAGATTCGATTATGGACACTTATTAGCAAACAAGCAAATGTTAATTATTAAATGGTTTATCATTAATCTCTATTTTTATTTCTTTGATCTTTTCTTTTATCCAGAATACAATATGCTCAAGATCTTCTGGTGTAAGTTCTTATCGATATATTAAATCCAAAAAGATTATAATAAACATCAAAAAAATAAATTGTAAATATGATGAGGTCTAGCAATGGTATGTTCCAAAATTGTTCTCAATTTGATAGAAAAATATTTTAAAATCGCCCCTAATAATAACAGTCTGAGAATCAAATTAGGCCACGGTGTACCGTGTAACGGTCATATGCTTCATAGCAAAAGAGTAACATTAGTGCATTAATGATACATAAATATTTTCTATCGATGTATGGAAGACAAGATGGCGCCAAGTACCCTTCATCCTAAGGCCTTCATTATCCGGGTCAAAATCGGGTTGGGTTTGGTTAGTGAGCGGATCCTTCATCTAGTGAGCTAGATAGGCCGACCATAATCGGGCTGGACCGAAGATTAACTTGGGCCTAACCCACATCAAAATACTGTGCCTTTCAAGTTTGAAATTTGAAGTTCATCCAGATAATTAAGAGTCTATCTCTCCTCTTGAAACCCCATCCCAATTGAGTTTCGTCCTGTCCTAACTAATAAAATCGTCGATGCATCACAAAAATGAAACGACCTCGCGGCGCTGCAGTCTATATACGTTTGATGAGCGCATTGAAGTCACTCATTTCTGTCAAACTTTCTCAAGAGAAATGGCCTACAGAAGTCTTTCTCTTGTGTTTCTTTTCCTTGCTAAACTTTTCCCTTCCATTTTCAGAAATGGCAATAAATCAGACTGCTGATGGTGTGCCAGATTATATGCAAAATCCAAGAACACCATTGAAGTTAATTAACTAACTTGCCACATTGATCCGGGTCGACATCACAAGTGATATATAACGATCTAAGCTGAGTGAGGTTTAATGTTCGTGTCGGATGGTGAAAAGAGATGGGGCACACTTCTTGGCTGCAATCCAAGTCGTTAAGGCTTGATGAAGTGACCCTAACGCTGGCCTCTTAAGGGTTCAAATGACTCGTCCGGCTCAGTATTATTAAATATTTATGAAATGTTAAAAGAGTCCCTACCTATTTCATTTGGGTCAGTTGCAGTAAGTGAATGCGGATTGCAGACTCACAGTTTTGTACGTAATATTAATTAACCAAGTATTATTGCGATAGCGACTTTAATATTGTAACTGGGGTTGACTGGGAATTGCGACTCTTGCACTACCACTCAAAATTCTTCTACCAATATTTGTAAGATGATGGCCACATGTCCACAACTCTAAATTGCCTAGTTTTTTTTAGGTCAACCGCTTAGATTAGTTGAATGTTTGGTGTCGTGTTAATTAAAAACTACAGCATCTTCTTTTCTAATTTTTAATCATGAAATATTACTTCAATTCATTTATACTTATGAGGAATTACAAAATCAGATGCCATACCCCAACTTTTATTTTTTTGAAACTAAAAAAAGAATAACATATCCATGTACAAGGTCGCACATGTAATTGCCGGAAAATTCTAATTCGGACTCGATTTGATTGAATCTGAACCAATTATATAATAAACATAATATATTTGTCATGTAATTGATATACACTTAAATAAAAATGACCAATCAGATCACAAGTAAAATACACTTATAAAATTATTTCCGTAACTATAAAATTGTAAGTTGGAGTTGGAGAGCAGTAGGCAACAGGCAATCGGCGTGATAGATAGCGCATTGTTGAAAAAATATGAGTGGGACAGAGCATGTGTTTGTATTATTGTAAGCCTTAATAATAAATAGCATCTCCGGAGCATTAAGTGTGATACGTGGTTTTACTAACGTGCATGACACTTGTGCACTACCAAAGTTTCTATGCACTCAAAATCTAAGCCATTGCCGGCACTCCTCACGCGCTTCAGCAGTTGCTCCAAAAGACAGCCATCCGCAGCCCACGTGTCAAGCAATACGACAGTGCATTATGGATATGCACGAACCATGCATGCAATCAACTGTATTTTTTTTTCTTTTATATTTAATTTATTTCTTTTTTATGTATTGATACATTTATAAATATAAATAATGTGAATTTATACATATAAAATGAAATACGAGATATGATAATAAGACGGCAACTGGTTCGCAAATATAACCATATACTTTGATCGCTACGGCTATACAATAATTATAGTATCTTAATATTAAAATATTGTTTGCTAAAATAATGAAGGCCAAATCGATATTTTATAATTCTGTAATTATGAGAATATAAATTTTAATTCTATCAAATATTAGTTAATTATTGATATATGTACTTGTTTTTTTTTTTAATTTACTTCTTGATATAATTAACGAGTTATATCACTTAATACATAAAAATATTAAACACTGATCTACTACATCAATAATCATAGCAAATGATAAGTGAATTAGAGTACACGTATGATGAGGAATTTAGAAGAAGTATTTAAAAAATCTTCATATTGACAATATTTCAGATCAATCGAAATGTCACTAAAATAACTCAAAATTTGAGTAACATTTCGATGGATTTATTACACATTATTACGAAAATCTTTTAAATATACGCACTCCATTGATTATTACTATAATTTATTCAATGAAAAGAATCTACACATACACAGTACTCGAACTCAAAATTTTTATCAACCAAAGAGTCATGAGACCTCGCAAAACATGGTAATTCATTATTCTTGTTTTTTTGTATTAAAATTAATGAATGTGTGAAATAATTATTTGAAGAAATTTATAGTTAGTTTTTTGATGTCCAACTTTAGTGAATTTGAGGTCGCTTAATTCACAAATTATAATAATGTGGATTTAAATCTGAGATAAAGTTACATTTGTAGAGACATATACATAGAAAGGCAGGCGCAAAGTCCAAACACTCGGCTGCGGGGTTTGTGATTTTGATAAGTAGCATTCTGGAAATAGTTAAAAGAGAAAGCGGGAAGATTATGAGGAACGACCAAAAGGGACGGCGCGACGAACGCGGTAAAGCTGTCTTGTTTTCGTGACTTAGTTATTACCAAATTTATAGTTCAAATCTTGAACAAAATATTAAAAAGGAAAAAGACACAACACATCACTAAGTTTTGGCGGTTTTCATGGCCAAAGCTGACCGGCTCTCCCTCCGGTTTTGAATTTTTCAATTTTTCTTAGAGTAATGATGATATGGTCATTTGCGTGGTTTACCATCATCACTCAACTTTTCATTATGTCGAAAATATTGACCAATCAGAAACCAAAAACCCAAATAGTAAACCACTCGTCAGCATCCCATTGGATAAGACAATTTATATCCCACGCGGTTAAGTAAAGACAAGCTGTCATTCTATTACTATTATATTTTTCTTTTTTTTTGGGGGCGGGGGGGGGGGGGGGTTTCCTCCATGTTGACCCCATTGGAAATAACCAATATTATTTTTGACCTTTTTTTTGGTTTTAAATTTTGAAAAAATCAATAGGATTCGGTGGGAAGGCGGAAGAATCAAACATGTTTTCAGTTGTCCATTTCCATGCAAAAGAAAAAAGAAAAATGAAAACTATGAATAGTCAGCCATCCACTCAGTCATCAAAAATCTCGATCAGAGTTAATTATGCAGTGCGTTACAACTCACCGTTATAACATGCTCTCCAAACACATATAGAAAAAGAAAAATAAAAAAAGAAAAAAAGAAAAAGAAAACCATTAACCCACCACCAGTTTCGCCCACGATCCAGCCTTCGTTTCAGTTTCTCTTTACCCACATCTTTTTCTTTTCTTCTTACCTTGTATTTCTCTGCAGCCTTGTGGTTTTTTTTATCACGCAAACATACTTATATATTCAGGTATGAATATATGTATATATACATGCGTATGATTTTTGTTTGATGGGATCGATGGTGAATAATTGTGTTTTTTTTTTTTTTTGTATATAAAGATTTTGGGATTTGATTTTTGGTTTTAATTGTTCAGTTGTTGGAGTTTTGAGTTATGGAGTGCATTGAGGCAAGAGCGCTGAAATCAAGTTTCCTCTCGCAAATGGCTATGAAAACGACTTCTCAGGTGTTCTACAACGACGACGTCTGGTGTTTGACTGGAATTAACAACGTTGCCTCCGATGATTTCCCCGTTGAAGACCTCCTCAACCTCGATTTCTCTGATAAAGAGTTTCAGGATGGGTTCTTTTCTCAGGAAGATGACGTCTCACAGAAGGCTAGTTCCTATAATTCTTCTTCCATTTTCTCCGGTACCGACGATTTTGACAGCCTCTCCGCCGGAGAACTCGCCGTTCCGGTAATTAGTTAAATGTTTTGCTATGTTTCAATTCAGCCCTGGTTTTCAAGACGAAAAACTACTGCCAGATAACAACGTCTAAATCTTTTTTTTTTTTTTAAAAAAAAGAAGTTTCTCATATTAATATAATTATGAGGCGTAAATTCATAATTCATGCAGAAAGAATTTCCAAATTAATATCTCTTTTTTCTCGTTGAAAATTAGGCGATGAAACTGATTTTTCATTTTTTTTCCACCTAATTTTTTTCGTTTTCGTTTTCGTTTTCTTTTCCTTGGGAAAAGTAAAAAGGAATTAATTCTTTTTTTCCCGCTTTGGTAATTTGTTTCAGGTTGATGATTTGGAGAATTTAGAGTGGTTGTCTCAATTTGTGGACGACTCTACGTCGGGCCTCTCTTTATTGTGCCCCGCCGGAAGCTTCACGTCGAATATTGGAACAAATTCGGGGAAACGGGTCGACCCCGTTAACAGGCCGCCACAGAACATTCGGGCCCCGTGCTTCCCTATGCGGGTCCCGAGTAAAGCTAGGAGCAAACGGTCGAGGCCAAACGGACGGCCATGGACTCTTGCCTCTCCGCCGTTGAGCTCTGCTGATTCATCCTCAACGTCGTCATCATCCTTAGGTTCTTCCAGTGTATCTCCTTTCATTTTCACGAACCCGGTTCTTGACACAGAGTGGTTTTCCAGCGTCGAAAAACCGCCGGCCAAGAAACAGAAGAGAAAACCAGATGCTGAGAGCGGTTCCGTCTCCGGCCGTAGGTGCACGCATTGTCAGGTCCAGAAGACCCCACAGTGGAGAACCGGACCACTAGGACCGAAAACATTGTGCAACGCTTGTGGTGTCCGGTTCAAATCCGGTCGGCTATTTCCCGAGTATAGACCTGCTTGTAGCCCGACCTTTTCACAGGAGATGCATTCCAATAGCCACCGTAAAGTTTTGGAGATGCGGCGGAAGAAAGAAATAGGAGAGGAGACAGAACCCGGCCTGACCCGAGTAGTTCAGTCTATGAGCTTGTAGGTTAGTTATAATGTTGGGCCGGTTTCCGGAAACCGGTCAAGTGCAAAATTTTTGGGTGGTGGATGGTAGGCTGAGGCAGGTAGCCATAGAATAGGGAGGTTATGGACTTAGTTTCTTGGCTGTAATTCATTTATTTGCAGTTTCTAAGTTAATTAAAAGACCAGTGATGATAACATAAATGGGTTTGTCAAGTTAAAATTATCACATCATTATTTCTGAACAATATCAAAACTACTACCAATGCCACTTTGTGAAATTGAAACATTATAAAAACTTCAAAAATTTTAAATTATAAATTTGGAAAAACATTAGTCACAGACATGATTAATACACAATTGAGAAAAAGTATTAGTAATATGTATTTAATGCAAACATATACAATTATGTGAATTTCAACCTCTCCCGATGTCCAATTAACAATAAACGTATCTCATATTTTAAAGTCTGATCATTAATTACAGGGGGAAGATATAATTATTTTGTGTAGTTTTCTTTCTGAACAAATATTTTGTGTAGTGGAGAAAAATACAATAATCAGGGGCAAAAATGTAATTATGGTCCATGATTTAGAAAGTCATATTGGGCAGTGGGGGGTTGAAGATTTCAAAGCAGTTGAGCGGTATGTGTGGGATTCCGTTGAAAAAGGCAGCCAGAATCTATCATAACGTTCACGGGTCTAATGGGTTTCCCTCCCAGGGTAAATTACGTTTTTACCTAGAATTGGAAGGATTGATTGAAATAATCTTTTTATGGATGGGAATGGGCCCATTTTGGGATTGAGGTCAGTAGGTGGGTTTGGAGCCCACAGTTGTTGTGTGGTCTTTGCAACTTCTCCTGCTTTTGAAATATCTAATCCAACAATAATAACAATACAAACTTACCACTCAATTTCCCATCTCACATTCTTGAAATAATCATTACAAACAACGACAACAACAACTATGTCATGTCTGGAAGCAAAATTACATAATTTAGTTAGGTCATAATTAGGTTAAACTTTGGACTTAAGCCTCTCCCCACCATCCTACTTGCATTTTTCAGACTTATGAGAGAGCAAGCTGTAATAATTTAATTTAATTACAAAACAAGTAGGGAGAAAACAAACCATAATCCTAATGGCCTATATCAATACCAAATTTATAGTTTTGATGATGATTTGTGTGGGTGGGGGTAAATGGGAAAATAGGAATTGAAGAGAGGGAAGTTGGTATTGTATCATGTGAAGAGAGGATAGGGTGTTGGGAAAGAGGCATCAGGCATGCCATGCCATGCCATGCCATGTGAGCGTAGGTAGGAATCATTGTTGAGGCGAGACTACTGAGAGTGAGAGACTACTGAGAGTGAGAGGTGAGAGCGGTGCCCGCACCCTCACTAACTCTATACAATATGCTTCCTTTCTTTCCAGGGGTGGGTTTGAATTTGATTGTGATTGCCATGCCTTTCCTTTCCTATTATATATAATAATTATAATTCAAAAATTATTAAGATCATTTTATTTACTTATTAATGGAAATAAATACTTATCAGCAAAATTCTGATAGAGTGGAAGAAGAAGAGCTGTCAAAGTGTGGAATCAATAATTGTATGTGTGCATCACAATTTAACGACTGTTAGGAATACGTCTCCACTAAAATAATAACGTTGTAGGGGGATAAGGATGCTGGAAATGAGTGGTTATCATTCACCCATCACACCCCCTATTTATAGCATGTTTGCCCCAAACATTCTCTTTAATTTTACCCTACAAATAATTGATGCTTTTACACCCATAGCAACATTATTCATTTGTATAATTTTAAATTCTAACACTAATTATTTAATACCAAGAGCTTATCATACAAAATAACATCTTATTTACTCAAATACTTTAAAAAATTACTCCAAAATTAAATTTAACATCTTTAATTTCTTTTATTATTATTATATATCTCACCCCTGTAAACTTGGGCGGAATAAATTACAAAAACACATTTGGTTGAATTTAAATGCTTATATCTTATTTGGGAGTGAAAACAAACACTATATTACTCAGCATTTTACTCCATATTGATAGTCAAAACTCAATTCATTAAACCCTACATACTCCACAGCAATATAACTAAGAATGGCAAAGAATCTTGATAAAAACACTCAAGCATGCATACTACAGCAATTCAAACGAGAACATGATCACACAATGAATTAAGGCAACCACACTTCAGACCTAAAAGAATTTAAGTACCTGCATTTCTCAGGGAGCCAAGTTAGGTACAGCCGCGCTGCTGTTTCAAGGGAGGACATCACTTGACTTCACCAGCTAATGGCTAGAACAAAGCGAGGATACGAGAAAACCCATCTCACAAGATATTTATTAAACATTTGCTGAACCAGTTGAATACAAAATAAACGGGGGCAATCGGGAATTTGTCATTGCCTAACAGAAAATTTCTAAACTCTCAATGTCACGAGCATGAAAAAGATGAATCCCCCAATTCAATTCAAATTGTGATGCTGATCAAAAGAATTTAGTTCTTATAGTTCCTTCTTAATGTACTACCTCATTAATGCTTGGCGGTAAATATACGAATCACTCCGATACCAACAGCAGATATGGATACAAGTGTCCCTATACAGTATTTGATAACATCAAACTTTGCTGCTTCCAGATGAGCCCTCAGTGCATGAATTTCCTGTCAAGAAAACACCTAGTATTGAGAATTTGATGTTTTCATTTCAAGCAGGAAAGAAACTAAACTACAAAGTCCAGTCTCCCACCCTGTCAAGCTTGTTTGTGAGATTGGTGGTCTCAGCACTCTGATTGGTAAGCTCATCACGGATGCGCCTTAACTCAACCAAACAGAATAAAGACAAAAATCAACAAAATATAGTTCAACAGATAAAGAAACCAACAAGTGTTTGGAGTTTCAGATTCATACCCTCTTTCAAGATTCAAATCCAAGCGTTGTCCGGCAGTAACCTTGTCAATCTCATACCTGTTTAAGGAAGTCTCCATCATCAACAAAACCCATTTGAAATTAATAAGACATAAAAGTAAAACTATACAAAAGTTAAAAAAAAGACCTCAGTTCACCGCGCATTTTCTCAATATCAGTTCGGAGCTTTTCAGCCTCACGTTGCAGCAGAGAAAAATGGTGCTCCTGAATCAGAGGCAGCAAATCTCGTGAATAATACTTACTAGAGTTTACAAATACAGAATTAAAACTTATCAGACACAGGTAAACATAAAATCTTGTACAAAGTTCCGGACATGCAATTGCTGGAAATAAATCATCACTATAAGCAACTGAAGATCCAGATATGTGTATATGCATGTTAAAGCAACCAAGAGAAAACATTCAGAATCTTAAGGTAGAATCTAGCCAACAAGAACTCTCAACCAGCCGTAAGGATGCTACAGGGACTGTCCATACAGGTTGGAGCAACATTAATTCCCAAAATTCCTCGATGCCAAATCATAAGCAAAGTCATCCACTATCAATGTGGTTCTTTCTTCTAATCACCCATTCTAGAGTTCCAACATATTTTATCCACCTCTCTCTTGGGACTAAACACTCAAACCTCTTCCTGTTGCCATTTTTGGATATGAACTGATACCTCTATATACATTAACATGTTCCAGCTTTTAATGTGGAATTTGAAAAGAAGGATGTGAATAAATCAACAATTAGGTCCCATTTCAGTAGGAGTTCACTTAAACTGTGAAATATAATAAAAGCGTATTTTTAAATTGATAGCTCAGAGCAGACGATGCTAGTCAGGCATGATATGACAATCTTGAAAGGAAACTTCAATTGATGATACATGTGCAGCCATGCCACAAGCACCTCGCATAATATGGACCGAGAAAATCAAATGCTAACAGTGACTGCTTTTGCCGGACTAACAAAAATCCATAAACACAACAGGACTTCAAAACATTACAAATCAAATAAAGAGCTAGGTGGAATTAAGAAAAAGAATGAAAATATAGGAAAGAACTTCAATGCACCAAAAGAACATCATAGTCTCCTTTTTCTTCACCTTGGAGTATGAAAGCCCCGAGCAATCTATATCCTAGCAGAATAATTCACCCACAGCTGGCAAATCTAGAAACTAATGCCTTTAAAGTTGTTTCATAAGGGAAAATTATAAGTCACAAAGGAAAGGGAAATCAAAACAATGAAAAAAGAAAAAACACAAAAGAGAGCAGTTTCAGGACCAGTGCATCTATGTAATATCTCTCATGTGCTTTGACCAACTCAGAAAACCAGCTCACAGATTCAAACATCAATTAGTAACATAATTAGAGGGTAGTATAACAGGAAACACTGGTATCTGTAATATTCTGTTGGTATATAGCACAAGCCTTCCAAATGTCTACACAACAGCACAAGACCAAGCACATACTTAGGACAATGTAGGGACAACATTTTAGCTGGAAAGGATTTCCCACCTGGGAACTTTGTACTTCAGACTTGAACTTTGAAAGATTTGCTTCCTGTGCCAATTCAATCTAAAAAGCAACATACAAAATTAGAAAAGTAAACCATCATCTGAACATAACAATATCAAGCAAGCCTTCAGTTACGTTTCCCAGATCACCATTTGTGGATTCATATATACTGTATATGTACCATGAAACACCCAACAAGCTCTTACTTTCTCCATCTCAGCTTTTGAAATAAGATTTTGTGATATATTTTCCAAACTGTCATCCAAAACCAAAGTCATTGCTGAAGTTATTGCCTCTGCATGCTTTGAAGGAATGCCTTGAGCTTCTAGACTCCTAACCTGGCCACAATATGAGAAGGGAAAAGTATATCAACAGCTTCCCCTTTTTCATTGTGCAAGTAAAGAAAGGGCATCCAAAATAAATAGTAAACAAAAGCTATTCCCTAAAAATCAATACAATTCTTCAAGAATTGATGACCACATAACCATACTCATTAAATCGGTGATTGAGAAATTAACCATATCATGTTGCACGTAGCTAACCAAAATTGTGGGTATTATACAATTGATGTCAAAAGAGATTCAAACACAAGCTACAATATTGTTGTCTCTCCAAAAACCTGATAATTGCATTTTCCACAACCTAAAATCAATTTCAGTTTTGGCTAGCAAACAGCTATGCAAATTGTGGACTTCCAACTTCCAAATGTAGTTTCGATCACTATGACAAACCGGGGGGCAAATACTCAAGGTAACTGCAAAACCATCAAACTAAAAGGGTATTACCAAAGCAAGCGTGTCGACAAGATAAACCCGCTTCCCTGCTGGTTTAACGAGCTGGGAGATCTGCCTATAGTCCAGTCTGTAGCCGGACGAATTTGATGACAACGAACTATAGGAATAGCCCGAAGAACCAACCTGTTGGAGCCTGTTTATGTCGGAAGCTGCATTAATCCCTCGCAGTTTGGATAATCGAATTCCCGAATTCACGCCTAACTTAATTATGCGCTTGTAAGCACCCATTCAATTCTCTCTCTAAAAAAATATATGAATTATCAGAAAAGCAACAATGAAGTAGTCATTAGAGGAAAATTAATCGATGAATCCTATGTTGAGAGACAGAGAGAGGAAGTAAAGAAAATGATTTTGGCAAACGGGGGTGACAGGAGCAGGAAAGAAACGAAATTGAAATGCCTGCGCCAGAACTGCGGCTTTATATAGTTTATCCGTTTCTTGCGCGGCGCGCAAGCAACTTCTTGGACCCCTTCGCCTCTCTCTCTCTCTCTCTCTCTCTCTCTCTCTCTCTCTCAGATTGTTTTTTGTGTTAGGCAAAATGAATGAATTATTTTTAATGCATGGAAGTCAAGTCCCAGTGACAAACAAATCTCCAATCATGTGTTGCATGTGAATAATATATGCTTCTGAACCCTCAATTTTTCTTCTTTTTTAGTATAGTAATTAAAACTCTTCTGGACCCTCAAACTGGAAATGTGCTGTCCAACGATCGAACATTCCCTCCCTTGACAGATGATTAACGAAACCTAACAACTTCACTATAACACAAACCAACTTCTTTGTCCAACATATAAACACGAGTTCATAAAAATGATATCTATATCAGAATGGTGAACGAATTCAAACGGAATTTTTAAGTACATATAAATCGTTATTGGTAGGAAACTACGCCACTGAAGAACGAACAGTGAAATGCATATTATAAAATGCAAATTTCCTCTTCATAGAGGGGCAAATAAGAGAATGAGATGAAAACTATCATCAACGCTTATAAGCCAATATATTTATATATCACCATTTATATTCGCCCAACTCAAATTCAGCTAATCTCATAATTACATATGTTATTGCAGCATGTTTGGGATCCCAGAAGTTTGTGTTTCATGCAAGCAGAAAAAAATATTAACTGACGGCATGACAGAAGAACAGAAAATCTGCTGCTATGTAACTAGGGCAAAATTGCAGAGCTAAAAGCAGCCACCTAAACTGCACAAAGAGTTTACAGTTCTTAAATACCCAGGTGAAAAGTCAATACGATTAGATCAAATGAGTAGACAGGCCTGTATAGCTAAGGATCAAAAGCTATGAATTTTTCAAGCTAAGTATGCAGATAATCACAGCGTGCTCCCTTTTTACATCGACCATTTGCATTGTATGGACAGACCATGTCCCGCTTACTAATGTGTCTGGAGCCTCCAGTTCCACCCCCACCGCCCCCACTAAAAGATGACTGCCTGTTCCAAGGCCTGCCACCACTGAAACCAGAATCTCGACCCTGGGGACCCCTTTGGCCTGAAAACTGTCCACTAACATGGTTTTGTTCGCCACCCCAGGAACCCTGGTTTGCAGGTGGTGCAGCAACCCAGCCTTGATTCGTATTTCCTTGTGCTGGCCCTGGAATAGCAGGAGGAGCTGGACCTGCATTCCCAGTTGGTGGCCCCCAACTGGTCCCCGGAACCGGACCTTGTGCAGGTGGAGCAACCCAACCTTGAGTTGCTGCCCAACTGGTATTTACGTTCCCGGGCAACATTCCTTGGACGTTGGCTCCAGTATTTCCAGCTGGAGCAACCCAACCAGGAGTCGTATTTCCAGGTGGTGGTGCTTGCATAGCAGGTCCCCAGTTCATGTTAGTATTTCCTGGCGCTGGATTCCCCCACCCCATGTTTGGATTAGCCTGCATTGTGCCCCAGCCTATGTTAGGATTTTCAGGTCTCGCTCCCATAGAAGCATTGTTCTCTGCTGGCCCCATGCCCCAAGGTACATTTGGTGTAGCCGGGGGGTGCATGTTTGGTTGATTGCTCTGAGTAGGTCGCCAAACATCAGGTTGAGGTGCAGGTGTCATACCCGAGTTTGAGTAACTTCCGGAAGAATTCTGAACATTTGATGTACCCCAACCATAATTTTGTGGCTGAGCGGGCTGTGAAGGGCTACTCCAGCTCTGCGGATCAGCTTGAAGATTCTGAGTAATAGCAGTCTGAACAGGCTGGACAGAGGCTGGGGGATGGCCATGTATCTGTACCGTGTGTGGTTCACTCGTCATGGTTGACTGAGTATGTAATGGAACGGCAGAACCCACCAGGATTCCCTGTTGAGAGTTGGGTGTTGGACTAAAAGGAGCAGTCGGGACAATAGAATTCAAAACTGATGCAGGGGCAGGAGAAGTCCCGATATTAGGTACAATTGCAGTAGGGGAAGGAAGCACTCCATTAATACCAACAACTGGTCCAGTCAGATGACCCGTTTCTCCTCCTGTCCAACCCGCATTATTTTGCTTTGGGGTAGGAGAAGGTAGGTTTGTCATATCATTCCCGAGCCACTTTTCACTAGACAACTTCGAGAGGGACCCAGAATTTTGATCAGTGCTTGATGTCTCTTTATCTTGGTGTAAAGATATTTCAGAAGTCTTACTAGAATGACCAGCCAAGGTGTGTGAACTAGCCAAGGTATTTGCAGCAGGCAACGAATTGTCAACAGCTGGCAACTCTTTTGGAAATTTCCCTGCCAATGCATCAGCCAGAAGTACGGAGTTCTCTTGCTTCTCTCTGGTTCTCCAGATTTTTAGATCAGCAGGGAAGTAACCGGTGTTGTTCCACTTACGCAACTGCACCATAGAAAAGGGTCCTTGTACTTTTCCAGAAGGATCCTGATAATGCCACATTTTTTCTGATTCATTTATCTTTACAGCAGCTTCCACTACTCTAGCTGAGAAAGATGCTTGTGAGGTTACAGATGCAACACCAGCAAATGATTCAGATCGAGATGCAGGGCGTAGTGCCCATTCAGCTGACTCAGAATTAGTAGCAGAATTCAGCTTCTCTAAATTGTTGTTGGATTCTTGCGTCTCTTTGTCTCTTTCTAAATTCCAGGAATTTTCATTTACTATCTCACCAATGTGACTAGCATTGATAGAAAAGTTATTGCCAGATGGATTTCTACTCGTTTCCCAATTTTTAGTTGAAACTTTTCCTGCACTACTCCAAGAATCCTTTACAGCATTATCACTTCCAGGTGAGATCGGGACCCTTCTCCTGTTGAAACCAGAAGCTCTAGATCTCATGAAAGCATCTGCATGGAACGAAATAACTCACAGTTAGGGTCTGATGATGGTTAAAGTATTGAATACCAACCCTGAAAGTGATATGAAGGGAACCTTGTCTACTTTCTTCAGTTTCACTGTCATTATCATCAGAGCCATAACTTGGATCCATCTTTGGATCTGCATGTATCTCTGGAATTTCCTCTAGTCTGCGTCGACGCTCTTCAGGGGTCTTCAGAATCTGTAATTTCTCGACACATTCTCTAAGCGTGAAACCAGTCAAGGATAACGCCTCACTTTCACAGATGAAAAATAGCATAGAAAATACTGTTTTTTTTTGGGAAAGGCATAGAAAATACATATGCTTATATTAAATAGTGAACAGCACCAAAAATATATATATTAAATAGTGATAATTAAACCACATGCATAAAGATCAACACCTGAAGCACATGATCAACATTTGCATGCATACAATTGTTTTACAATAAGTTTTTGAAGCTGACAACCTCCACCTAACATCATGAAGTTTGTTCTCGGAATTGATGATGATTTTACTGATCTCCAGATAGCAAACACAGAGGAAAACTTGATTACTTTTGCCAATTCACTACATAAGTTCCACCCAGTGCTTTGGCAAACAAAAATCACAATCAGAGAGGGGGAAAAAAAAAGAATCAGTAATGAGTATATAATAATGTTGGGGGCATCCACATTTTGTCAACTGCATGTGGAGTGGTTCTGAACATTGGCAGTCGCATATCAAATATAAGCAAATCTTGGCATACATGTGAGGTCAAAGACTCAGAGACAACATGCAGTAAACGTAACAATAAAACATATTAACCAAAAAGGCAGAAAAGGATATTCCTTCCGACGTCCTAAATCACTTGCCCGATCACGAAGATGACTAAGCCGTAAAATCTCTGATTCCAGCCACTGTGTAGCATCATAATAGAATCAGCACAATGCAATGAAAATAGACTTTAAATATTGAGTTCCTCACCACACAGCGAAGAAGATAATGAAATCAACCAAGAAGCTCTAAGGTAAAAGATTGTACAGAGGGAGCGTAAATGCGAGAAATCAAAAGTTTCAATAGATAAGGCATTTTTATGAAGAAAGAAACGGAAAGAAAAAATTCATTTACATCCTAGAGGCAACCATTTCTACGAGTTTATTCCAATTAACCTCATTTGTTTCTATATTAATAAAAATAGGGTTTAATAGTAGTGGACGATAACTTGATCGACTTAAATCTTAAATAAATTCAAAAGATCAGAGTGCAAAGTGAACATACATCATTGACTCTCACTGCCTGCAATTCCATGGTCTTGTCAAGAATCTCACCCTACAAACCAGAGATATTATCTGATTTAACATAAATCACAACCGACACACACAAAAAAAAGAAGAAGAAGAAGCTAAAATCACAATCCAGATGTGTATAATTACCACAGTCAATCGACTGATAAGTCCACACTTGATACTCTGGCGAAGACGCTTGCATTCCTCCTGTAAAATTTAAAAAAAAAGAAATGTAATTGAGTTCTAAAAAACTTTTATGAATTTCACACTGTTGTCATTGCCAATAAAACACATGCAAAAAGAACAAACGAAACAGTTTATACAACATTGGTTAAGCAATTGCTATCACTATCATCACGAAAATCTGAGGTGAAGAACTAAACATAAGAAATGTACTACTAAAATGTAACCGTTCACAACATTATTTCACAAAGTGGCTTGTTGTAAAAGAGCCTCAGGATGACTCATATCTGCAATCAAAGCTACTCATGTCAAACACCTGAAAGCCTGTGTTAATCTGCAATTCTAGACTGATACAATAAGGAAAGGCCCAGTTACCTTTAAAAAATTTAACAAGGGCAACTTGGTTCAGAGCCACAACATTTCCTTTTCGCTTAAATCTATTCACTATTCGCCTACAATTTTACTTTTGCCATCTCTATGACACGGAACTTGTGTACCAGAGGAGGAAAAGTAGGTATGGTTTGTTAAATTCAATCACCTCTGTGAACTCTTGATTTGAGATTGTATCAATTGATATGATCTCAGTCTTGTCCAGATTTAGTATCTCCACCATAGTGTCAGTGGTCTTTTTGCCTATTTTGTACGGCTCTGCTGCTTTGCTTGTGCCTGCAAAATTCCAACAAGAGCAACATTACCTTTACTTTTTTTGGTTGGATATAAATCTGGTGGGCTCAGAAGAGGACGGCTGTTGGAAAGTTACTACAACAACAACAGCCTTAGTTCAAGAACTTAGAGGAAGAAGACAATCCTAACTGGTAGTAAGATAATAAAAGAAAGTTCTTACCTACAACTTGCACTAATCTGTACAAATCTTGCTTTTGGTTACAACCCGAAATCCTTATTCGTACAAATGTTCCAACAACTTTATCATGAAACATTTCAGCATCTTCAAGTAGGTCCTCCATCAACTTTCTTCGCAAGTAAATTAAACCAATATTGTGCATGTCAATAGCAGCATAATCATCAAGATTAGACTGGGGCCCCCGATCATTTTTTCTTCGTGATTTCCGTTTCCTATCTTTGCCACCCTTTGTCAGGGCATCAGCATTGCCATCAATATCTAATTGATTATTTTCTGTGTCAACAACACTCCCTTGAACATCATCGTTTTGTTCATCCCTTGTGAGAAAATGAGATTCAAGAAGTTTTAACATTTCAAAATGTCCAACTCGAGGTTTCCCAAATAAAGTTTCAAGTCTTGCATCACATATAATTTGACTCTTCCGACGAGGATCACGTAGTTTGTTTCTTTTGATATACTCAAGCAAAAGAGCTTGGACATCAAACTGAGAGAGAGGGGCTGTGTCACCATCTTTCATGTGTGAAACAAATTCAAGTAGCTCTTTTGATGCCCACTCGGAGTTGTCCGATAAGGAGATAGCTCTGTCCCCAGCTGACGCACCGGTACTTACCAACTCCTCTTCTTTGGTGCTGGATTTTGATTGTTTCCTTACCTTTCTTCTTTTAGGCCTGATAGGTTCTATGTTCTCAGTAGAATCGTCTGAACCAGATCCTCCATCATTAGCATCAGCATGTGCTTCAGATGATTCTTGTTTGCTGGGACCAGACATGTCCGCACCCTTCCACGGATTTTTAGCCTCTCTAATTTCAACTGGTGTAAGTGATAGCTTAGCTTTTAATTCTAAATAATAATCCTTGAAAAGATACTCCCAGCTATTTCTGTCATCAAAATCTATTTCACCCTGCAGGGATCAAGTAGAGCAGCAAGAAAACATCAGAATACCATACAAAGGTTAAAATACACATATATAACAGTGTTGAGGAAATGGAATAAAACACTCAGTCAATGTCCAGTTTATCTAAGCATTAAAGATGCTAAAGTTAAAGGATCAAGTTACAAAGACCACAACAACATGGGGTTGGGGGCTAACAAAGTAGCAAAGATAACATTCTTGCAGTGGAGCTAAGGCAAGAACATACAATTCTGGAAACCATTTCCTGATGTCCAATTCCACATCAGAAAAATTAGCTGATAGAGTTCAAGTAGATGCAGATAAATCAGTCAATGTTAAATTGATAATCACGTTTGAAGTCTGTATATTCTCATACGAATGAGACAGCAGAAAAGGTTGAAGAACCTTAAATGCATCATAATGAGTTATCCAAAGATTCCAAACTGTTCAACACTTGTCTAAGGACATACGTCATCAGAGAAACATGCACAAGAAAGAGAAGTAATATCTTTGATCGATTATCACAGCAGTTAAAGTAGGCACCTAGAATAGGTCACAATTTTGTCCATTCTTGTCCCTAGAAGAATTAGTGAAGGATAAACAAAAGTCAATTGAAGATCCATCACATGCATAACTTATGATTGTGATCAACCGCAATTCCATGACATGAATTCATAAGCTGAGCATAAGATTTGATGTGCGTCAATGGAAGCAAAATCGACAAATCCCCACGATCAGGAGCACGAAAGACATTCCAGGGAACCAAACATGCTCAAGAAAAAATAATTAGCCTAATCAAATGACTGTCAGACATACTCACATGAATGAATGTCATATATTAAACAAAAGAATTTTCTGCCTAAATTGAGACTTTTAACAATAGGACATCATAGCAATCTACTATCAAATACCTACGACAACGGGGACATATCTAAAATCAAGACTCTCCAATGTCCGACACTCGGTCATAGCACTATGTTTGTTAACACTCCTTGTAACTGTATAGGGTCACTCCGGAAACATATCCAGAATTTTAATCAAAAACCACCACAGCAATAAGATTTGGAATGGCATGAATAGGTCTCAAACAAACAGACACAAAGATGAAAGTGAACAATTAAACTGAATTAAACATGGCTAAAAATAAACATGATATGGTTAGTCAAAGATATCTAAAAGGAGATCCACATCAAGAAAAAATGATGGGAATGAACATTTCTCGAAAAGGTTAAATTTGATACTTCAATGTGCAAAAACGTCACAAGCACAACAAGAGAGAGAGTCACAGAAGCACATACATCTTTGTTTCCCTGTTCGTTGTTCTCGATTAGCATAACAGTTCTCATGCAGGTCTCGCAAAAACCTTTATTTCCTCGAACAGATAAGATAACCGCATCTTTAATGCAACTCTTGCACAAGGAGAACGTACATGTATAACACATATACCGGGCATTCTTCTCGCAAATGCTACATAGATGCCAACCTGAAAAAAAGAAAATATCAGTCTCATAGCAGTTCAACTTTTACAGACTCCTCAAAAATTTAGATAAATCTAAACCTAAAAGGTCAGTCATTTCACAAATTGGAAAGAAAAATGAGCCATAAAGAAAACAGAATTAACTCATTCCTGTACACATCAGTAAGCTAAAGGCTCCACTGCAGGTATTGAGAACAAAAACCACTTAAACCATCCATATATAACAAAGGAGAAAAACAATTTTTGGTAGCTAGTAACTGGATATGATTCGAGTGGAGTAGCATGTCATATATCCATTACAAATATCAGTTCTGATGATAAGAGTTAATTTTTCTTGTTAAAAATATACAAGAAGAAAACAAACATATCAAAAGGGCAGCTATATAGTTGATAGGAAGTAACAAGACAAGACTAATTCACAATCAACGCCATCAGCAAAGTTCAATAGCTAGTCAAGCTAAGGTTGTGCTGTAGAATAGGCCATGTGGCGAAACACCGTTCCCCCTGATATTTGTTCAGCGGTAACTTCAGTTCTAATACCGTGAATTGGAGCAAAGGTAATAAGCTGAAAAAAATAGTAGAGTAGGTTTATTAAAGAGCATGGCCTCTGTAATAACTTTTCGGTAAAGGAGCTGTTACTTCCAACAATCACAAGCGCATCGAAATACTCGATAATGCCAATCTAAAAGTTCAGGAAAAACAAAAGTAAACAGGTCACCCACTCTGTCTGTTGAAAATTAGACAAACACTATGTGTTAAAGGTTGCTTGTGGCAAATTCAGGACAACATAGAAGGATATAAAGGTCACCCTATTTCTGTCTGTTAAGAATATTAGTTAACAGTATCGTGTTAAAGGTTGCTCTGACAAATGCACAGAATGTTTACACTTTTCCACTAAAGCCCCAAGAGCCTCAGCACCCGACATCAACAGCCACTTTGCACATTTAACATTGATAACTCCGGGGGGCTTTAAGTCACTTTTAACAATAATAAGGCCAACACATAAAACCAGCTATTACAATCCAAGCCATCATCGACAGAGTTCGCACATATTGATTGCCACATGTCCCCTTTCCCATGGTCACTCTTTATTGAAATGTTTATCACTTGCTCACTAGCTGACAAATAACCATTGAAACAGAAGGCGTCCAATGTAAATGTAACAAATTTTGATTGCTTCATTGTCGTTACATCACAATAAGAAAGAACTGAGTCAAATTGCCATACATGCTACGGCTTTGCAGGGGTTTATGTAAAGATGCCGGATTGTCTTGGAAGCCCTTCTTTGACTTCACTTTTTGACAAGCGAACACGACTCACTGCCTTCAGTTATTCAGCCAGATCCCTCAAAGTAGCCTATTTCGGATTTTTTTTTTTGGCTGTGGGGGAGAAGGGGGATTATAGTCTCCGCACAAAAGTTCCATATCTCTTTGAAGCCGCATCCTGCTATTCTTAGATAAGAGGTTATAGCCCAATAACCTACCTGACTTCTCCATTAGTAATTGTTGGTCAAGACTTCTCAAGTGTTATTTGCTGTTTGCATGTAGTTAAGAAGAAAAAACAAATAAAATGGTGACATTTTAGCCACCGTTGCCTTTTGCTCAACAGTTATGGAACAGAAAGGGTATCAATAGTTTAAATTCAATAGTTGGAAAGAACAGGATCCGTCATCAATAAGACTTTCTGAGTAAGATTCTGTCATCTTTCCATCCCTTATAATCCGCTCAAAATTGAGTTTCCTTAACACTCATTTTTATAATACTACTAATACAACCCCCTGAGTGCAGATCCAAAGCTAAAAATCTGCTTCTTTAGCTTTATCACAATTCAACTTGAATTTAAAACAGAACATCTAGTTTGGAAGTTCCAGTTAGCAGGACTCTATATGTTAAATACAGTTGTTGGCTGCAAAGGCTTACAGCGAAAAAGCATCAACAGTGTGATTGCCGCTGCTTGCTAAAGAAACATATTCATTTCATTTCCAACAATGGAAACATAAATCAATGAGGGTTAGCAGTAAGTACACCTGCACAATAAAGCAGGGATAATCTTTGAAACAATCCATAAAATACAATCAAATTTGAACATATCCTTTTGGAGGTATAGAGAAATGCTTACCACAATTCCAGCGACCCTTAGATCTGAAAAATGCCTCGTCTCGATTAACACATGAAGGATGATAGGCCTTGGGGCAACCTCTGGGAGTCCAAAAAAGAAACTCAACCAATCAGCAAAATGAGAACATATGGCCACAAAACTATTTGAAGATAACATGCAGACTTCATTTATTTTTTGGTTAAAATTGGATAGTACAGCTTCCATGTTCCAAAAATATTACCTACGGTCACATAGCACAAGTTCCCCACCATCAAAACAAATGAAACAAACATCCTCTCCAACTGTCTTCCTTGATGAAGCTTTTGCTGTGCCTTTAGAAATTGATGGACTTTTTGTGAATTTCCCTCTCTTCCTCTTCCCTCCAGATGTTTTCGCTGATTCAGCAATATCCGTTTCAGTCTCCTGTGTCCCTGTCTCCTCCTCGGCTACCATTGTTTCATCTTCCTCATCTTGGACAGCAGCTGGTGATTCATAAATGTCCTGAACAGGCTCATCCACATCACTCGATGTTTCCCCTGTCTCCATTTTGCCATCCTCCTCGTGGATCTTATCAGCCACCACCTCGGTTCCCTCTTCAGTTTCCACTTCGGCTTCGGCTTCTGCTGACTGAACCTCCTCCACCAGAACATTCCTTGTCAGCCCTGATTCCGCTCCTGCCTCTGCTTCTATTTTGATATCCCCTGCAGGAAGCTCCTCCTTAACTACCGCATCCTCCCAGTTTTCTGCCACATTCACTGATTCGTCTAAGTTGGAATCCTTTAACACCTCCATACTCATGCTCTCATCTTCAACCGTCTTCATCTCAGACATAAAACTCGCCTCAGGAGCCACCTCTTTATCCTTAGTATGCTCATATCTCACATCACTACGAACATATTCCACAACGCCAGTTAATTCATGAACCTGCTCTTGTTCATGAACAACACATGCATTCACTTCAGGTTTTGTCTCTGAATCAGTATTAACTTCATTGATTGGCGTCTCCTCAGTCACCAAGGGATCAAGTTTGTCGTCTTCAATGTCAGATGGTTTTCCAGCAGCTAGTTCTTGATCATTTTCCACAAAATCAACTTTCTCCTCATTGACTCCATCAACCTCCACTACCGACTCTGCATTACTTCCTACTGCCCAACTGTCTGCTAACTCATTATCAGCAGCTCCTCCGACGTGTTTAGCCTTCTCTCCAGAATCCATATCCCTCTCAGATATATTGTCCACTGCCTCCATGACCCCCTTCTCTGTCTGCAATTCATCCTCTCTTGCATACATTTGAAACTCAGAAAACTTTTGTACATTACCATTGCCTACATCAGAAACAACAACCTCCACCTTGGCACCAGCCACTGGTGTATATTCTTCCTCGGCTTGCATTTCAAGCGCTGGGTCCACGGACATCTGATCCCCACTAGCCTCCATTTGCAATTCAGGAAAAGTTTGTGGATTAGCTACATCAGTAACAACCATCTCCAACTTGGAGTCAACAACTGGTGCAATTTTTTCCTCATCTCCAAGTTGCGTGTCATCCAATAATTTATCCCCTCTGGTGTCCACTTGTGACTGAGTAAGTATTGGCGCATCCCCTGTATCAGTAACAGCCGCCTCGCCCTTGGCATCATCAACTCGCTTGGCTTCTTCCTCAGCTTTCATTTCGAGTGGGGGTTCCTCACTTTGCGACCCAATCACTTCATTCCCATCGTCCTCTGCCACCACCTTTTCCGCCACAACTAGAGACGGGTCCATCATCTCAGCAGCAGTATCCTCGATAAATTCTGACTCCCCAGCCGCCATATGATTCTCCAAAACACACTCTTCTCCGCCAGTTGCAACCGGCCTATCCTCTAACGACACCGTTCCATCTCTTTCTCCACCGACGCTTGTGCTCGATTCACCAAATTCTGGAATCGACTCGCATTCCTCTGTGCTCTGTAACCCTTCAATTTCCAATTTTTCCTCTTCCATCTCTGGTTTACAAGGTTTATTCACGTCCGATAAGGACTCCTCATCATCCACCGTGGGCATCTGATTACCGTTTTCCATTTCTTCAAAACCCTAACCCTAGGTTATTTCTTCGAAACGCCTACACATTTAAGCTGGATGAGTGTATAAAATTTGTGAAATCCTGAAAGGAAGGGTTTTGAAAATTAAAAGCTCAAGGATTTCAATTTTTGCTTTCCTTGTAGTTTTTTTTTTTTTTTTTCCTTTTCTTTTCCTTCTTTTGGTAGAATATGAAAATCAAAAAGGGTTTTGATATGAAAGAAAGGAAAAATAGTTTTAATCGAAAAGCGATTTCTCTTTTGTTCTTGGGATTAAGGGGCCTCTGGTAATGGGCCTAATATAAATGGGCTGAGGAGGACGTATAAATACTGATTATCGTCGCATTCATCAATTCTAGATATATAACATATATTTTAAAATAAAATTAATATACAATTGAACATGATAGTATAATAGCGACTAAAAGATAACATGGTATACTAAGGTAAGGTCATTATAATTTTAAAAGTTGGTAATTTGTAGATTTGAAGAATGCGGTATGGAATTTGGACCAAAAAGAGAGATTAAAATATGGGATTGGGCCAACGGGCCTCCAAATCCGGCCATTTTTCTCAAGTGGGCTAAATGTGTAGGCCCACAATGAATTTGATTTCCAATTTTACCTTTTATAACAGGGGTAGGGGCTGGGCCGCAGGGCAAGAGGGAAAACCCCTTTTTTTTTTTAAAAAAAAAAAAAAACAAAAGCAAAAGAGAAAAAAACATAAAATGTTGAGGTATTGGATATTATTTTGAAATGAAAACTTCAGCAGCTTGCATTTCCGCGAGCTCTGTTCTCTCAATATTTACATTCTGTTGCTCCGTTTGCTAAACCGCGGGATCGTGACTGAGCCTTGCGTGGCAGCAGGTCCCGTTCTCTCCCTTTCTAACTGCGTTTTGAAGCTTCAATTTTAAATCTGAGAATGGTTTATTTTTAATCTAGATTTATAAATTGGGCGTGATGTTAATGATTAGATTTTGTGCGATTTTGGTGATTTTTCTGTTGTTTCAGCTCTGATTTGTGTTGGTTGCTCGTTGAGGATGAATTGCTCCTCGCAATAGTCAGGGTTTCAGATTTGTGATTATTTTTTAGGGGATTTATATTATGGCCACGCTGGGCGATTGATTAGACCTTGCTAAGTTAAAATTAGGGTTTGAGATTTGATTCGAGATGGTTTTTTTGGTTGTTTCTCTCTGTCGTGGCGGTGATGTTAGCTAGGATTATGTTTCAACTGCAATAATTCTTAAGTTGGCTGGATTTTTGGTGAGGTGCTGCTAGGTAATAGTTTTGTGGGGAAGAATGACCTAGCTTTGAAATTGGGTGCCTGCTATTCGAGTTACTAAGAATAAAGGCTCAAAATAAAGAAAAAGGAAGAAGAAACGGCATTTAATATACCAAATGTTGGTATCAAGTAACAACTAATAATCTGCAATTGTGTTTACTTTCTTACTGCGTTCAGATTGAATACTAAAGATAGTTGTTGTCTTGTAATTCCTTGCCGTTCCTTCATTTATAGTGTTCTGTGCTACTTCTTGTGTGGTTGTTCACGTGGGTGTTGGAATAGCATTCATGTATTGGTACTAACATATCTGGAAGCAAATGGATGGGAAACAACTGCTCTCCGACAACTCAGTTATCAGTAGACATCAGTCACTAGATATCAACAGTCTGGAAGAATGTTAATCTTTGCCGAATAACTTGATGACTCTATTATAACCTAATTGCTTGTATTTTTCTTGGGGTGACGACTTAAGGTTTATGTGGTTTGAGGTGACATGGAAGGAAATGGAAGGGAGGAAAGGAAGCTTTGTCTATTGTATTAGAATGGTGAAGAGATGAGAGGTTGTTATTTATCTGTGGAATAAAATCTTTATGTAATAAAATGGTGTTCTGATTGTAATCACTATTCGCTCCTAAGTGGTTGTACCCCTTCCTTCCCTAATCTTCCATTCTTATCCTCAAGGATGCTTGGATGCAAGATAGTGGAGAGGTAACTAAAGAAAAAGAAAGGATATAAATCCGGTGCAACTGCTGGGTGTAGTAAAAGAAATTGTTGGCTTATATGTATTGGAATTAGGATCAGTTTAGCTTTTATCTTGTTATGATGTGTTTATAGTAAGAGATGCAACGCGGTGGATCTGGTTGCCCCAGTATGTATTACATTTGAGAATTTATTGGTCCTGTTCTGTAATTGATGTACGGTGGCATTGCCTGTTGAAAAACATGTAATGGTAGTGTGGGAATCTGGTGTTTAAATCATGAAGGAATGAGAAAGAATCTGTGGGACTCATTGACTTGGTGTTGGGTGTGTCGTGGTGGACAGGGAGGAGTCAGCAGCTGTTGTGTTGGTGATATTTTGCACGTAGGTGTTGGTTTGTTGATTGGGATAGTTTGGAGATGAGCTTAGACAACAGAAGCCGGAGCAGGAGCAGGAGCAGGAGCAGAAGCCCAATGGATCGTAAGATCCGTACTCAGCGCTATTCCTATCGTGATGCACCATATAGGCGGGATTCAAGGCGGGGTTTCAGGTTATTTGGTCTTAATTCATTCGTTTGTTTGTAAACTTTCTTCACTGTTATATGTGTGGTTTGGGAGCTTAGAGGCAATTGATGAATGGGATCAATCTGAAAGGAAACCATAGTTGATGTTGCTGTGCGTGTTCGCTTGGATCTTGCTTAAATCAACATGGTCTCTACCTTTAGGATTTGTATGGAAATTTGCTTCATCGTACTAGTTTTTCTTGGACCATAACTTCTTCTCCAGGCCAAAGTGATGGAAGTGAAAAACAAAAGGGAATGAAGGGATTCTTCTCTCTACTTGAATGAATATCTCATTTTTTTACCCCGGCTGTTGTGCTCCTTTTCCTTCTGTTTTGAAGGATTGTAGAATTGTCTACTAATGTTTTTGTTTTACCAGGAAGGTTCTTTCTTACCAAGATCATGAATTGTTTGATATGTTGTTCTTTTGCAGTCAGAACAGTCTGTGCAAAAACTGCAAAAGGCCTGGCCATTTTGCTAGAGAATGCCCAAACGTGGCAATCTGTCACAATTGTGGTCTTCCTGGGTATGCATCTTTTCTATAGCATGTCCTTGACTATACTTTTCTCAGTATGGAGTAAATTAACTACTTTAGAGCCTTTGTTACTTAACATATCAAGTCTTTTTCGTTTATATTTCTCAAGATGAATCTGGCTGTTGGGCTGAACTAGTTCACTGTCTGTATTTTCACCTTTGCTGCTCTTATTAAATTTTTGTGATCAGGCATATTGCATCAGAATGCACCACGAAGTCTCTCTGCTGGAACTGTCGAGAACCTGGCCACATGGCTGGAAATTGTCCTAATGAGGGCATATGCCACACCTGTGGCAAAGCGGGACACCGGGCGAGAGACTGCACAGCTCCTCAGTTGCCTCCTGGAGATCTGAGGCTGTGCAACAACTGCTTCAAGCAAGGCCACATGGCAGCAGACTGTACCAACGACAAGGCCTGCAAGAACTGTAGGAAAACCGGTCATCTCGCCCGTGATTGTCAAAATGAGCCTGTCTGCAATTTGTGCAATATATCAGGTCATGTGGCTAGAGACTGCCCAAAGGCTAATATGCTTGAAGAGAGGGGTGGTGGAGTTCGCGGAGGTGGATTCCGGGACATTGTATGTCGGAACTGCCAGCAGGTAGGGCATATGAGTAGGGACTGCATTGCAATGACCATATGCCACAACTGTGGGGGCAGAGGGCACCTGGCATTTGAATGTCCATCTGGGAGGTTCATGGACCGCTTTCCCAGAAGGTACTAGAGTATATTATCAGTGGCTGTTATGTTGTGCCAAAATTGTATTCCTTTCCCTGTTTCTCTTGAGATTGATGTTGCGTCTTTTAGTACTTGCTGCTCTCTTTTAGTACTTGGGGATGGTACTTTAGTAGTTTTGACATTACTCTTCTTGAAGACTTGGTTTAAACTAGTATATTTTTCCTTTGAATATTTGCATCTATCAGGTAATTATTAAGCATATAATTACCTTGACCTGGTATGTAATATGTGATGAGAGACATGTTTGTTCCGGTTTTGACTGTTTACTAGATGTTGATCATTGTATTCTGACATGACTTAAAAATTGAGTGAAAGTAGGTTATGACTTGAGATCACTTTTGTGTTTACCCATCAATAGGTGGGGATTGAGGTGTTAAACCTTGTCAGTCAAAGTCCTCCTGTAACAGTAGGATAGACTATTGCAGGCACCAGTTCCGGGGTTTTTGACTCTGTCCAAGCTTTCTGAGGAGCAAGCTTCATTAATGCATAACTTGAATGTTTACTGCTGTATGGTTTCTGAGGTTATCTATCATTAGGCATCGGAAGAGAAAGATCAAGATTTGGAAGTTAGAGCCTTGCTGACAAATTGATGATCACTGTTACTGTGGTGGCATTCAACTACAAATTTTAAACTGATGATTAAAATGGTTGCCCTTGGCCCTTAGGATAAGTTTATTGTTGGAAGCCAGCATCTCAGTCATTCCAGGCATTTGTTTAATCTGATGTATGCTGTGGCATAGGATTGCAGGCGACTTGAAGTTCAGTACTGAAAATTTTTGTGCATTTTTCATATGACCACTTGAGTTATAGACGTCTTTTATGTGACCTTGAGCAGGAGTTGGACTGGTGTGTAACATTAGGCTGTAGCTCATGTTGATTAAGAAAGCTTGAGGTCACCTTTAATTAGTATTTTTAATTTTTTTTAACAATATTACAAATCCTCTATTGTTTTCTCATCAGCATTGTGATTATATGCTGATTAAACTACATTAATTTTAAATTTTTATTTTATTATGATATATTACAAAATATTATTATAAGTATTTTACTATTTTTTCCCCAACATTTGTTAGTCACAAAATGATCAGTGATCTCACTTAATGGAATTAGATAGATATTATTAAATCTTCAAATGTTTGCATATTTTGCATTCCCCCTGCAACAAGTTCAAACAAAAATGAGCCTAACTGTAGCTGGTTCCTGATAATCATGAACCTACTGATACATGTTGAAAATGATTCTTACTATTTCCAATCTCATTTCATTTTGTTAATCAAAATCTCACATCCAACCGTAGCTTAATTTTTAGTTATTAGGGAAGGGATAAAATAAAGAAGTTAGGAAAGTTGCTTGTGGATCTGGCAAAAGGGAATGCAATGCAGTTGGCCCTTGGAAGAAGTCATTCTGCCAAGTTACATTATCCTATGAGGCCTGAGGGGGAGGAGGAGAATCACTTTTGAGCTGAAAAAAGCTTTTCAAATACCCCTTTGTCAGAAAATCCCACCCATTTCCTTCAACTGTACATACTCAGAAATTTACTTTAAGCATTCCATCCCAATCCCATGTGTGGTGGTGAAGAAAAGCAACTTCTGATCCCATGCTGCTGCTGGAGGATCAAATTGCTGAGATAATTAGAAATAAAATAAATAAAGAAACAATTGAATTATTATCGTTATTACGGGTTGAATAATAACACATAATGATAGGTGGTGAATTGATGTGAAATGTTGATTCACATGCCTATGGCTGTACCCTTGTGTGTCTTCTTATTGCACTGTTTCTAGGTAGGGATGCCCAAAATTCCACCACACCCTTAATACGACATCACAGCTTGCAAACAAACACGTCATGAAATTCATCACCCTTTTCATTATATTTTTACTCGAATTGCAGATTCACTGCACCAAATCAACCAAAAAAGCAGAATTATTATTCATTCGTTATTCTTCAATCTTATAAACAAAAAGTAAATAATTTGGGCCCCACCCTTTCATCTCATTTGCCTTACCTGAAAAGATAAGAATTTTTGCAGAGAAATTCAGCACACCATCCTCGATATGCACACTCTCAACTTGCCCGCTTTTGTTCATTTAATTTCTTCTTCTTAAAGAAAAAAAGAAATAAGAATGTAGAATAATGTGGTGACATTATTAGCTGAGTAGTATTAAGTGTTAGTAGCGGAAAATATAAATAACAAGTGCTTGAGAAATTAATAGCACAAGGAGAAAAGGAAGCAAGGGGTTGTGGGGGTAGGGGAGTCACATAACTCATAACATTTCTCGGTGCATGTGAATTTGAACTGACACCAATACTACTCGTGTCGGCGCCTATTCCCTTTCCCTCCCCCAACCCATACGCCCGTGAATCCTCCAAACAACAATGTATAATATATTTTTATGCTCTACTTGTTGTATATAGTTCAACAACAATGATTAATTATAAAGTAAATATATAATATTTGGTCGATAATATATTTGATCAAGTCAAACTTGATTTGAATAATAATAATAAAGGGAAGGCCGGAGATGATGAGCTTATTTTTTAAATTTTCTAGAAGTTTTTTGAATTTAGAAGATTTTTTTACTTATAAGTGTCTTTATAAAAAAGTAAAACACAACTATTCATCAAAAGATATAGTAACTTATTTTTTTAAGAAAACTTGTAAATTGATTGAGTATTATCAAGTGAGAAATTGTTGAAATTTGACTCTGAGATTAGAATTTATTGTAATTATGATTTAAATTATATACATATATTTGGAATTTTATAAAATGAAATTGACTATAAATGGATAAAAAGAGGAGTGGAAAGGTAGAAGTTGAAGCAATAGGATGCAAGATTAAGGAATTTATGAAAAAGAAAGGCAGAGGCTAAGTCCAAGAAAATTGACATAACTAGAATATAAACATAGGATCTCACACTTATATAACCCACACATCTGCACGTACTTTTCACTCACCATACACAACTTCTTGTGGGGGTTTTAGTTTAGTTTAGTTTTGCTATACCCATACCCCTCAATCGCTCCCTCTCCCCTCAAATTCTGAGTTTAATCTTTCTCAATCATGAAACCATACTACATACTCTTCCTACTTCTTCTCTCCCAATTCCCATTTTTTGCGGTGAGTTACCATGACTACGCCGACGCATTGTCCAAATCTATTATGTTTTTCGAGGGACAGCGTTCCGGGTACTTGCCGGCGGACCAGAGGTTGGCTTGGCGGGGGAACTCCGGGCTTGGCGATGGGTGGATGGTGTCGCAGGATTTGACCGGCGGATACTATGACGCCGGAGATAATGTTAAGTTTAATTTTCCGATGGCGTTCACCACCACGATGCTGGCGTGGAGCGTGGTGGAGTTTGGGGAGTGCATGCCGCCGGCGGAGCTGAGGAATGCTCTGGTGGCGATCAGGTGGGCCACGGATTATTTGTTGAAGACGGTTTCTCAACCCAACCGTATTTTTGTTCAGGTACATAACGATCTACGTTATGGAAAATAAAAAAACAAATAAAAAGATAAGAGTCATCTTTAGTGTTTATTTTTCCCAATTTTCCCTCTGTGTTTTACTGTACACTGTTGATCACGGAACAAACTCACATCAGGTTCTTTGCTGTTATTCTATAATTACTATTTTCTTTTTCCTTTTAATCGGCTCTGTATTTGTGGGTAGCCTTACGTGTTTAGTTTCAATAATGCAAGTCGCAAGAGGACTAAATCATGATTGGTTATGTACGACTTCCATTATCACCATTAATATCCTGAATGATTATGGTTTGGTGTATTGTTATTATGTCCAAAATTTTCATTACTCACGTCTGATTGTTCTGTTTGTGGTCTCTGAAAATAAATTAAGACAATGATATGCAAGCAAGTATTATCAAAGCAAAAGTGAAAAATAAGACTTTTAATTGCTAATAAAGTAAAACAGGTGAATGTAGTTAGAAATTTTATGACAGTTGAAAGACTCAGAAAAAATGAGTAGATAAACCAACAACTACCTGTTTGCCAATTGCCCCTGCTGTGAGGGTAAGCGGGGAGGAGGATGATGTGTGTGGCTGAGGGAAAATGTCATGTCAGGTCCCTGACCCGTGGAGCATTGAGTTTGTCTGTCTCTCACCAGTAAACCTTTTTGGGTCCCACTTATCTTCTGCACAAATCTAATGGTAGAAAAGTACACTATCACTGTACCTAATTATGCGTGAGAGCTCATTTCTCTATGAATTATCTTATGCCCAGTTGCTCGAGCCTTTCTTGGTGACCCTCACAATGTGGTGAGCCATTCTACATACATGGGCTTAATTAAGGTAAAAGAGACTCAAAGGAGACTCGTAGGCCGGCTGTTGGAAACATATAATAGTGGGAAGAAAATCAAAGGGGTTGGTGAAACACTGACTGGTGTGTGCAGTGATTTATCTTCGAGACATGTTTCTTTTTGCTGTCTCCAATGAGCTTATGATAAGTAGACTGATTCGGCAACTAACTGCACCACTAGGCTATAAAATACTGCGTTAGCTTTTGATGATTGAGGACTTAAAGTATTTCTGCACCTTTAAACTATTTGTCCATATTTAACTGTCCATCTCCTCCCATGATTTTAGCTAATAAACCCAAAATGGTAAACCACAATCCAGAGACTCCCTTGACAAAAAAATTTAATCAGTGAAATTGTTACATTTCTATATTGGCAACTTGGATTTTCTTAGTGAATGTCTCAACCATTCTCAGGTTGGAGATCCGATTAGTGACCATAATTGTTGGGAAAGGCCAGAGGATATGGACACAGCTAGGACAGTTTACACGGTTGATGCACCAAATCCAGCCTCTGACGTTGCTGGTGAGACAGCCGCGGCACTGGCTGCCTCCTCCATTGCGTTCAGATCATCCGATCCCGGATATGCTGAGACTCTGTTTCGAACTGCAACTAGAGTTTTTGAGTTTGCAGATAGTTACCGTGGCGCTTATAGTGATAATTCTAACATTAGAGATGGGGTCTGTCCATTTTACTGTGATTTTGATGGATATCAGGTAAGCCATTTCCAGACAGACTCTTGGTATCAACGGTAGGATGTTTTTATGACTTCAGGATTTTATTCTTTATGTTGATGGACAGGATGAACTGCTGTGGGGAGCTTCATGGCTAAGAAGGGCATCACAGGATAACTCTTACCTTGACTACTTGCAAAACAATGGCAAAACTCTTGGTGCCGATGACAACATTAATGAGTTCGGATGGGACAATAAACATGCCGGTCTAAACGTGCTAGTTTCCAAGGTTAATATCTGCGAACTCCTTTAAACAAGTTGATTATTCACTTATATCCAACACACCAGGGGAAGGAAAATAAAATATACGTTGAGTAGAAATCAAGAAACATAAAGAAAAGGCATTTTATGCTGTATAGTGTGAGAAGAAACGATTTTCTTTTATTGCAGGAGGTATTGGAGAGCAGCATGTACTCTCTCCAGTCATACAGAGCATCAGCCGATAGCTTCATGTGCACACTCATACCAGAGTCTTCCTCCTACCACATAGAGTTCACTCCTGGAGGCCTCATTTACAGGCCTGGCGGTAGCAATTTACAGCATGCAACCACCATTTCTTTCCTCTTACTCGTCTATGCAAATTACTTGGAAAGATCTTCCCAAACTGTCAACTGTGGGGAAGTCAGCATTAGCCCTTCAAAGCTGAGGCAAATAGCTCAAAGGCAAGTTAATTATATCCTAGGTGAAAATCCTAAGGGAATGTCATACATGGTTGGGTATAGTAATTTGTACCCTCAAAGGATCCACCATCGCGGTTCCTCCCTTCCTTCCACCAAAGATCATCCTCAGGTCATCGGTTGCAAGGAGGGATCAACCTATTTTAACTCGTCGGACCCTAATCCTAACATCTTGGTTGGGGCCATCGTGGGTGGGCCCGGGGAAGACGATGACTATGAGGATGATAGAGCCGATTTTCGGAAGTCCGAACCCACAACTTATATCAATGCACCATTTGTTGGAGTTCTTGCATACTTTGTTGCCAATCCTAATCCTTAGTTAGGGCAAGAACATGATGAAAAATGTGTATAGATTCAAGATGAAGAAAGTATTGCGAGTGGAAATTAGAAGAAAAACAAGAGAGTCTCTCATCTTGCGTAAAAGCAAGGAGGAAGAGGCTAAGTGATAGGATTGTTTGGCTACAATAGCTCATTGGCCATGCATGTCGTTGCAGCTATGAATTTCAGTTTGAACTTTTGTTTCATTCATACTTCAATCAAGTTTTCACCAACTGCGGTATTCTTGAAATCGACAATTTCACTCTTTTTACCTGTCTCTACCACATTGAAGAGTGTGTCCTGAAAATGCAACAAAAAAACATTATCTTCCTTCGTCGGTGCTCATCTGAACTCTTATCTGGTCCTGCAATTTCCCAATCTTTTTAATATGAGATGATATATTAGAACTAGTTTATCAATTGTTAACTTAGTGGGATCTCTCTCTCCCTCAACTTCACATTTAATTGATTTCTCCATCATCTTGTCAATTCCTATAATTTAAATATTGCAATGAATTATATCATTTTCTTTTGAAGAATAGAAAGGATATTTTTGGGACACAAAGCAAACAAGCTATTAATAATGAATATTTTTCGGGCCTACCTCCGTACCACGGGATAGGAATGTATGAACCCATAGCTCAACGATCATGCACTTAAATTACCAACAAAATGTTTGACATATTTTGCATTACCAAAACATTATAGAGCTCATTTGATCTGTATGATAGAATTAAACATGATAAGATTAGATAGGATGGAAAATTGAATAATTATTAATTCTATCTTGCATTATGTGATGTTTGATTTGAAATATTGTATGTGGGATATCTTATTTGATAATATAATATGGTGATTGGTTGAAAGGATTATAACGTATGATTAAATAGGAAAAGACTGTAAAGGGTATCCATTTTTAAGGTATTTGTATTTTTATATTGTAACTTGTGAATAATTTAAAAATAATTAAAAGAATCACTAAATTATTTATTGAAATACAATTGCTTAAAATGAAATTAATTTGTGAATTTTTCTTTTTTTTGTGTAAATTCATATAAAGCCGAAGTTGAAAATATTCAATTAAGTAATTAATGATAAAAACTCAAATATTTTTTAAATGTCCAAAATAAGAAATAAGTAATATTTTTACTATATTTTATTATTAAATTATTATTTTATTCATCAGATTTTGATCAGAGAAAAAAATGGGAGAAAAGAGCAGAGGAATAAGCGTTCGTTAAGTCGTGGGAAGAAGAAAGAGAAAGAAGGGAGAGAGTCCAAGGGTGAATTAGGCAAAAAAAAAATTAACCTTAATTTGTAGGATTATTTATATCAGTTAAATAGACTTGATTCATAATACCGTATATTGTAATTAATAAGACTGAGCTTGATATTAATATCGGACTCTAATAATACTAACCAAATGTGTAACTAGTAATTATAAATAATCAAATGGGACCTATTAGTATAATTTAATTTCATGTGTAAAGACATGTCAATGAGTAATTACTTGGAACGATCTGACATAGGAATGCATTCTACTGGTGATTAGAATATGTGGCAGTAAATTCAGTGATATGGCGTTATAACTTTGGTTTCTTTCTACAGAAATGGTGAGGGAGAGGCGGCAGGCAAAGTTTGGTTTGAATCAATGGGTAGATGTTGAACTGGTGGGGAAAGAGAGGCTCTTGTAACTATTCCGTGGTAGTGAAGATGGGTAGGATAGAGGGCGAGAGGATTTTATTTAATGATGCTCCATCAAAGTTGTTGTTTGAAAGGATGCAGGGTTTATATATCTAAACCCCATCTCTTTTTCTCAGGGTCTATAATAGTGATTAAGAAGAATCGTACCCACCACTAACAACGCTTTTTCAGTATGAGCCTTGACCCCAATTCTCTTTTTTAACTTCAAATTTTGGTGTTGACGTGGAAAAGAGCCTAGGGTTGATATGGTGCTCACTGTCACACCAAATCCTGCCACTAAATACTGTCCATTAATCACAACCCATCATCATCACTCACAGCCTCACATTTTACATTCTATTTCCCAGTGAAGTAGTGAGAGTCTACAATCTCTCCCAACACCATCACCTCTACCTCTAGCACACCTTCAAGAAAACATCTCATTTTTATATTTTTTTAATTAATCCCTTTTTCTTTCTTTATTTTTTTTTTCGAGGTGGGTGTCGTTCCATCTATTTCAACCACTTCCGCTGCCTGCCAAATCACATCCACACGGCGACCTCTCATTGGTCCATTCATGCCAGCCTCAAACAAGACATCGTTTTGACACTCTACACATGCAACCCTTATATATATACACACACACAAGCAGCAGTGCATAGTATGGTGTGTGTGTGTGTGGCAAAGAGAGTGAGAGGAGGATAAGATTTGTGTGTTAACGTTCACACAAAAAACACATCATCCCATCAGAGATAGCTAGCTAGCAATGGCCTCACCATCACTCCTCAAGTCATCTCCCGTCCTTGACAAGTCTGAGTTTGTTAAGGGGCAGACCCTTCTCCGCCAGCCTAGTTCCATTTCCGCCCGCGGCACCCCTAACACCGCCCCCTCTTCTCTCTTTATCCGCGCCTCCTCCTATGCTGATGAGCTCGTCAAGACGGCGGTACTTCTACTTTTACACTAGCATGCTACTCGGAGTTTCTATTTTAAATTATTGTTATTGAATCTTATGCTAGTTTTAAGTATTGGTTTAGTTTGATATTGTAGCACTCACCTAATTAATCAAATCTTGTATGGGAAAAGTTAGATATCTTGGTGAAGTTAAATCAAGAACGCCTTGTCCCTCAAAGTTTATAGCTGGGACAGTACTATCAACACTAAATACATAGCGCACACACGCAACTCATGGGTTCTTTACTATCACTTCAACTACGTGGAAATATCATTATTGACAATGTGATGCACATTGGTATGTTGGTGTAGAAAACTATTGCATCACCAGGACGTGGAATCCTTGCCATGGATGAATCAAATGCCACCTGTGGAAAGCGTCTGGCCTCCATTGGGCTCGAGAACACTGAGGCCAACCGCCAAGCCTACCGGACCCTCCTCGTGACTGCCCCGGGCCTCGGCCAATACATCTCCGGAGCCATCCTTTTCGAGGAGACCCTTTACCAATCCACCATCGATGGCAAGAAGATGGTTGATGTCCTTGTTGAGCAGAACATTGTCCCCGGTATCAAAGTCGACAAGGTAAATAAAAAAACCTGATTTTTACCTTAACTCGGGTCTGTGTCAAACTTAACTAGTTAGATAGTATAAGGCGACAAGACATATAAACTTATACTACTTGTTTGATTAGTTGGGTTTGGCCAGACTATATAAGCCGAGTGAGATGCTTTAACTAGTTATGATCAGTTGTGCAAGTGTAATTTAATTGGATATGAACAGGGTTTGGTTCCCCTTGCTGGTTCGAACGATGAGTCCTGGTGCCAAGGGCTCGATGGCCTTGCTTCCCGCTCTGCTGCTTACTACCAACAGGGTGCCCGTTTTGCTAAATGGTGCATTAATGCATTTTATTGTTCCATTTTCTTTTATATGTGTATTCATGTAAACAAGTTTCTATAGTGTTTCAAACAAGTCGAGCTTGAGCAACTATTAATTAATATCTTCTCATGTTTTGATGATTCAGGCGTACTGTTGTGAGCATTCCCAACGGCCCTTCTGCCTTGGCCGTGAAGGAGGCTGCCTGGGGCCTGGCTCGTTATGCTGCCATTTCTCAGGTATATTGATAACATTATTTGGCTCATGTCTCTATTGGCTTTGCATTTAGGCTAAGCTTGATTTTGGTGGTTTTCAGGACAATGGACTGGTCCCAATTGTTGAGCCAGAAATCTTGCTGGATGGTGAACATGGCATTGATAGGACTTTTGAGGTTGCCCAGAAAGTGTGGGCTGAGGTTTTCTTCTACTTGGCTGAGAACAACGTGATGTTTGAGGGTATTCTCCTCAAGCCTAGCATGGTCACTCCTGGTGCTGAGTGCAAGGACAAGGCCACCCCCGAGCAGGTTGCTGACTACACTCTCAAGCTCCTCCGCAGGAGAATTCCCCCAGCTGTCCCTGGAATCATGGCAAGTTTTCTGAACTCATTTCACATATGTTCTTAATTTATCTTGATCCGACACAGGTATAAATGAGTCGTGTCTTCAACCTAAGAAAATTGTTTCGATCTTCTGAGCAGTTCTTGTCTGGTGGGCAATCTGAGGTCGAAGCCACGCTGAACTTGAATGCCATGAACCAAGCTCCCAACCCGTGGCACGTCTCATTCTCCTACGCCAGGGCACTCCAGAACACCTGCCTCAAGACATGGGGAGGGCTGCCAGAGAATGTAAAGGCAGCTCAAGAGACTTTGCTCGTCCGGGCCAAGGCCAACTCTCTGGCCCAGCTTGGCAAATACACCGCTGAGGGAGAGTCTGAGGAAGCCAAGAAGGGAATGTTTGTCAAGGGCTACAGCTACTAAAAGCTTATTGCTTTGCACTGCCAAAGGGAAATGTCTACAGATGAAGCATAAAAAGATGTGTTGTCATTCATGCTTATAGCAATTGAGACTATTTTTGTTGATTAAATGTACTTTATTAACTGCTTAATAAACCTGATGCTGATGAGAACTAGTTAGTATGTTGTGCCAGAAGCATGATATATAAATTTTTCCAGAGTCGTGTTTAAGACTTGTGGAGTACATATCTATCTACATTATGAATAACAGCATATAGATTTAAATTTTCTCCTTCCGAACTGTTGAAGATCAGATCTGCCAGAAGAGAAAATCTAATACTCTCACTGGTAGCTTTAGCTCTGAAAGTTTATGCTCAAGACAGGTTGAAGCTTCAACTGCTTAATCTCAGCATATTCTTATAGCTTAAATCTTCTAGTACTTTGTTTTATAAGGTCTGATTCCATCTGCAGCTGACTGGTCTTGAAATCTCCTCAAAACACACACATACTGTCAAGCTCTGGCACATCTATACTTTAGTGAAACAACCAATGGAGAATGGAGAACTCAGACATAAGTTGCATTTCAGACCTTTTGCTTCGTGTAGTCAGAAAACATGTAAGATAATCGAACGTAATCAGCATTGATGGATATTCCGGGACATCAGGATTCAGAACCCATGCCAAATACAGCAATGCTAGATGAAACAAGAAACACAATTCCATTTCAAGCAGCAACGAAGCGAGTGATTTCAAAGTTGAGCTTTGAGATACAACTGGTGACTATGTTCATTGCACAACATAAGCTAACGAATTCCAGATACAGGACCTCGACTTTGACCACTAAACCAACATCTAGCAATTTTCTATTATACCTTGGGTATGGAAGAAAACCCAAATAAGTTTAGAGAAATGATAAGAGACAAAGGAAAAAGACCTCCCTGAGCAGTTTTATTGGCGACTTTCACATTTCTGAGGTCTCCTAATTTACATTAGAGCATATTCCACAAACTTCTTGCGGAACAGCTTTCTTCACTAGAAACACTGCACAACTCTAAGAATAGCCAAAAAACTTGTTTTGACTATTTTGGTGAACTGAAGTTGGCTCTTGAATAGATAAAGGTCCTACAGTTGGCTTTCAGGGCTGTCCCATGTGCCGTCTCATTCCGTTGCTAGTAACAACTCAAAGCACAATGCCGGGTCTACAGGCAATTGGAAGAGAAGCTGGAAAAGTGTTGGTAAAATATACAATCCAAAGATATTTCTTCGCTCTACGCAATACAAATATCACATTCATCAGGCTTGCTCTGGAAAGCAACAGTTACATTAATCAACATATTTGATAGAAATGCAATGTTCAAAATAAATCTTAAAAATTATTTAATTAGGTAGAGAAGTGCTCAAATAAACCCACTGTTTAGCATTCATAATGCTTTCATTTAAAATGATTACAACACAACAATCTCCTGCTTATTAACAAGTCTTTGCGTGCAAAGTGAAAACTGAAGGTAATAAAAGAATCATTATGAGCACTCTGGACATCCAAAAAATTCCAAACAACGACAATTATTGATAAAGAAAAAAGAAGTCAGGAAAACTTCAGTTACAGGGATTAGTTAAGTAATATCAAAACATGCCTATATGGAACCCTTCATATGGAGCAAACTGCAGGATACATATAGATCAAGCAGCATCATTATGGAATATGGTTAAAGATTATTAAGTTTTTCCTTCTTTTGGCTCTTTTTCTGCTGCTAACTATCATTCAACATTTCACCCTGACAGAGACGACAGAAAATTTACAAGATATTTAGACATATATGGAATATACCTTCATTACTTCTCAGGCTCCCTTTTTAAGTATCCATCTGGAACCACACTTTCAGATTCATGATTGTTGTAAGCCAAAGTATCCAGTCGGTCCTTGGAAGAAAACAGAGAGAGAGGATTGATTTTTAAAATTACTGGACCATAACCCAAGAGTTACCAAACAATGATAGTTTTTGAGGCACAGGTGATGATTCTGGTTAAAAAAGTTTACCTGGTTACCCGGAGTTTGTCCGTGCACCCTTTGAGGTCTGGAATTGAGGTCAATCAACTGATTCTCCATTTTCTCATGACTATCAATGTTGTTACCTAGAATTGGCTCAGGAGAATCCCGGTGATTTTGCTGATTCTCTTTCGCTCTAAGACTAGACATCTGAATCGGTTCCCTCTTTGCTTCACCAAGATGAACTCTTTGTGATCCTGGTTCATCTACACTTCCAGGTTTGTCGCCTGGAAACTACAGAAGCAGACCATAGAAGAAATAAAGGTAACTTCTCATGTTGGCCTGTTACAAAAATGAGAACCAGTGCCCTTTAGTTCAACCACAAACCTCAACTCTCTGCCTCAGCAGGAGGTATCTTCCATGGGTTCTTTTACCACCGACATGGACAATCATATCGCATTGCAGACAAAGGGAACTTCCATCGATCTCACAATAAAAGAAAGCTACACAAAAGGGCCCAGGTAGTATTTTTGAAAATCGGTTGCCACCTTTCAGATATGAGGAGGAAAGGAAGAGTTATGAAGCAGCATACCAGGAGCATTTTCGCATATGTCGCAACGTGGGACTTCACTGGGCTCAGCAAGTCCAACTCGTACATGTCTACTGGCAAGCTTGTTACACATGTGGACCTGCCACAACAATTTTCATACAAAGATCAAAGTGTTGACAACTGGCTAAGTATTCGAGCAAGTACGAGCCAAATGTATTTGAAGGAGTAACAAACTTGAAGAGATAAATCCCACCTAACAGAACAAGGAACACCAATACATCTTCTCCACATCTTGATACAAGACTTAATCTTTCTTTACTTGTAAGTTATATTGTTGCAGCCTTTTATACAATTCCAAAAAGTAGGTAATCTATTCGCAGTGGCAATCCTTCACTAAAACCGCTACTAACCTCGTGATATTAAGAAGAGGGATCTTGCAAGTCAAGTTGATAAGCCAACTATAACATCAAAAATCATTGAAAAAAAGGCCAACCTAATTACCAATTTAAGGGAGCTCCTTCAAGTAATGAGGCATAGCCAACACCAGCATAAACGGGAAACCGATAAAGAAGTAATACAGCATCTATAACATAGGAACTGACATGTACTCAGTCAGATAATATTTCCTGATAGACTATGCTACAGATAACATTTTCCCAGTTTCTACTCACACAAGCCCGCGGAAGCGTAACCTCTAAAATCATAAATTCTAATCATATAGTTAAACTCGCAGTCTGAGAAAACATATCCGGAAACTATAAATCAATATCCAAGGCAAGCTAATGCAACCTTATAAACGAAATATGCCAATTACTGCATGCAAAAGTTTGGTATTTTTTTCTTGGGGGGGAAAAAAGAAAAAAGTCCAATTAGATCCACTCATACTCGCATCAGTTCAGATACATGTGCGCTCAAGCGTGCAAACAAAGGAACATCGTACCTTATCATCACAAGAACGACAAAGCGCCGCCTCATCCGCCGCGCAGAATATAATCGCTGCCGCACTCTCACAAACGTCGCACAGTGTTCTCATTATCACTGTTTGTGCTTCTCTAATTCGTTAATCTTATCAATAATCACTATCTCACTTCATAATCCCCACTTGTGCGCATAAATAAATACAGAAATATTCATACAACAGCTCCAAATATATCAAACACTCAAAAGTATAGATACAAACAACTGTATCTGTATATAAACACACACTGGATCACATTTACTGCGTGAGAATCTATGCGTATAGCGACAAGAAGAGATCTAAGGCGAGGTTTCCGCCGCTGGGATTTTATAAGGTGTGGTTGGGACAGATGTCGGAGATCGGAATTTGGAGGAGAAATTCGGAATTTCGGAGACAGAAAGGAAAACCAGTCAGCTGCCGTCAGAGGCACTTTATGCACACTCGCGCCCTACAGTGAGCCACTCTATTCGCTGCTATATGATGACGCGTGTCCCTTGAGAGCATATGCTTTTACTATATTACCCTCAGCTACCGAATCAGTTTATATATTAATTGGGACAATTATACTTCATTCTTTTGAATTTTTGTACAATTATATATAAACCTATTGTGGTTTAGAAAGTACATTCAATATTCTTGAGATTTATTCTCGTATAACAAATAGGCCCCTCAATTAATCAAAAATTGTCGAAATTGTTGATATTAATAAAAAATTGAATGAAAATTTATTTTTACACTAGATTGATTTATTACTGAATTATTATAGGTGAACTAGATATTTTGTAACAAATTTCCTTTATAACGGTGAATATAAACCCATCACATGCATTAATGTATGAAAATGTATATATGTGATTTGATTATAAAATTATTTATTCAACATACAATAAATTAGTAATAAATCAATTTTGGATAAATATAAATTTTATCTAACTTTTTTGTTACATTCATCAAGTTTTGTGAATTTTGGCTAGTCGATTGACTTATTTATTAAACCAAAACAAATCTCAAAAATATTAAATGAAATTTTCAAATCATATGGCGTTTATATGTAATTACACTAAATCGTAAAGAATGTGAGTGTAATTGCCCCTATTAGCTGTTATAGCCTTTTGTTTTTCTTTCCTTCAAAATTTTGAAAATTATAAAAACATGAAACGTTTTAATTCATAATTTAAAAATAATAATTATGTGATTGATTAAGTATAATTAAATCAAATTCATGCTTTGTGTTTGTGTGTGTGTGTGTGTGTGTGTAGTGTTTGTACTCGTAAAATTGTGGGTGTGATGGAATATTTTTTTTGGTTTAAATTAAATGTCTTATACATAAATGAGTACTGATGAATAATTTAAAATTGAACATTGGAATATACATGTTTAGATAAATTAGAGTTTAATAAAAAAATCAAATATAAAAATATTTAAATAAAATCTTAAATAGATATTCAAATTTTCAAATATAAATAATAATCAATATTGTCAGTCTCAATAAAAATTACTCAATCTACTCCGTAAAATAAATACATAGAAAAATGAAATGGACTTATTCATCAAATTGCATTTAATGCATGGAGTTAAATTTAAATTAATATAAATACAATATCAAAATATTAAATACTAATTAAATATATTAACAATATTTTGATGTCTCTAAAAAAATAATAAATTTAAAAACTACTATAATCAAAATAAAAATAAAATTAGAGGGTAGTGGATTTTGAATAAATTAAGGGGGCAAGTGGGGAAAAAGAGTAGTGGGTCCCGCAAGCGAAGAATGGTGGAGAAGGGGTTTTAGGTTCCTCTTGAAGAGTTGGTTTTGGTCCACAAACAATAAAACAAAAGCCATAATATATACAGCATTGCAACAAACAAAGGTGTTTTGGATTCAAAAAAGTCAAGGGCGAATTGAGTGAGTAGCAATACCATCCATCTCTCTCTCTCTCTCTGTCTCTCACACACACACTCCCTCTCCCTCGCTCTCCTACAGCGCAGCCCCCTCTTTGCTGTACTTCCATTCATTCATAGCCACAAACACCAAAAGTGATTACGTGGAATGAAAGCAACTCCCCACCCATTCTCACCCACCAATTTCATACCTCTCTTCACCTTCTTCCTTCTATCTTCATCTTCTTTTTTTTCTTTAATTATTATTACTTTTACCTTCATATCTTGTGGATTTGATTTTAAAGTTTATATTAATAAGTTAGGAGAATTATTATGATGTTTAGTGTAATTATATGTAAATTTTTTATAATATTGACAATTATATTTAATATTATTAACGTTTGTTTTTATAAATTAATAATATTTATGAATTTCGATGATATCACAAAAAATTGTATGAAAATTCATATTTGTTCAATTAATTTATTACAAATTTATTCCAGGTCAACTAGATACTCGCTGACCAAACTACCTTTAGACGTATTAACATGCTACTGTATGTAAAAAGGTACATCTTGACCCTATAACGAGTTTGTGTTGAGTTCAACAAGGCAAATATATATTTTTTTTTAATTCTTTTTGTTGATATCAACAAATTTTGTAAATTTTACTCACGCATGAATCTATTTGTTGGATGGAGATAGTGTTAGGAGTATTAAGTGTGATTTCACAAACTACAAAAAATTTACGTATAATTACATCAAACCTCAAGAGAAGCTGTGTAATTTTTCAGATTAAGTTTTAGTATTTCAACCTTTTATTCTTTCAAGACAAGATGATAGTTACTTTTTATTATATTAGTAAAATAATTTAAGATAAATACATATAATACAAAGAAAACAAATATTTAAAAAAAATTAATTAAAAAAACATTTTTACACATTAAAGTTTTGATTAAATGCATCGAGTGTATTGACAATGTTAATTAATACTAGGGTAAATTACAATGCATTTTTACGAAATATTTTCATAATTGAGTATCACAAAAGATTATTTTTAGAAGATCATTAATTTCAAAGATATATTTATAATTTTTTAAAATAATGAGGTATTTATAATCATAATATTTTTTTTGAAAGTTGGTCGTAATTTACTTTTTAAAATTATTAAACCTTGCAAAGAAATATCTGGTGGGCCGGTGTAATTTGTTATGGGTCGGACTCAATTAAAAATGGGCTGAATCCAGTTTTAAACTAACAAGGCCCATAAAATTGGGCCACTTTGTTCTCTGCAAAAGGCCCAAGATGGCCCGCTCTAGTATAAGAAAAAGTTAAAAAGAGAAAACCAAACCACCTACGGTGATAGAGTCAACATAAATTTTGAGAGACCTTAAAAAAAATTAATTTTTTTATTTGCAAATTATGAAAAGAATATATTATTATTGAAAATAAAATTAATTTTAAAATATTTTCTTAATTAGGATTTAAATTAATTATTAAAAAAATAGAAAAAATGAAAAAGATGTATTACAATAGTTGTACTCAACTCAAGGGGCATACAACGGTAAAGTGATTAAGTAGAGATACTCCCGGTATCCGTATCCTACGCCCCTATTCAATATCATTGTATCAATATGCACACCGACGCTCCTCACGTGGCCACGTGCCTATCTCCCACGCCTTTTTAAATCAAATCAAGGGCGTAACAGTAATTCGAAGCTCTCTTCCCGGTGGCGCAACCAATATAACGTTGACGCTCTTCACCCTCTCCCAAAAACTCCTCGCGCTGTTGTCAATGTCTGTGTGTTTGTGTGTGTGATGTTCTACTGTATACACACAAACATATATGTTTTTGCTGCCGTGAGAAGCCGAGGAGGAACGAATTTATTTTTGTTTTGAGATTTTTCTACTGAGATCGTGTGTGAAGGTAAATATATTTGTACGCCGATCTTTACTGTTCCCTGTACTATGTGGAAGTTTCTTCTTATTTTCTTAATTCTATTTTTATTTTCAACCGCATTTCAGTTTTGCGCATGTAATTTGGTGTTATATTCACTTTATTCGATGCATAAAGTATATTCACCTTTAGCTGATCTCAAGTGTTGTTTCTAATCTTGAAATTCACGCTTCAAGCTCTTTACTTAAAAAAAGGAAAGGAAAGAGCTTTTCAACGAGATGTGTTTACTTTTTCAGGAATAAATTAAGAAAATTTAGCTCGAGTACTCATCCACTAAGAATAAGTTTTGCCGCATTATTAGTAATTTTTGTTTTGCAGTTAGAATTGAGTTGTGATGGTGTCATTAACAGATCCTGCACTTCATAGGTTTTAAGTAGTTTCTTGGCGATTTTCTTTTTTGGGGTGTTAGAAAAGATTGTATGGTAATTTGAAGGATTATGCTTTGTATTTGTTTGAACTTGAGAAGAAGCGAAGTTTCCTTGCCATTCAATCACAAGCCCTAATCTGAAGTATCGTTTCAGTGCCAGTGGTAAGCAACGGTCTAGGTGAACTCCCTTTCATCCTAACTGTCAATCCATAAAATAACAAATGTTCATTTGTTTTGTATATACATGTATGAATATTTCCATGTGTGTGTCATGCGGGTCCACTATTCATGTTTTATCCGACCATTTGGCGAAAAAAGGTAAAATTAGAGGTACAGGAAAGAAGATCATTACTTTGAGTCGAAGGATAGTTGGGGTCCACATTAAGCAAAGCAATCGAATTTTGGTTTTTCCTTTGACTCTGTTAAAATAGAATTTTAGCGTTTTGTTGGAAGAAAAAGGCTTGAGGGCAGACATCAAGCAAAGTGCTTAATCACAACCAACTCTTGAATAATTACCATTTAGCATAATCATTACTGTGACATTTGGTTAAATCTAGTCTATAATTTGCTAGCTCTGTTGCAGATAAACTATGCAATGGAGTCCTGAGGTACTTTATTTCTTAAGCACAATGGCTGTTTCTTCTACTAGCCAACTGCCTTGCCTTTTGGGGTTGCAAGAATGGTCCATTGAGTAGCTGTGCATTAATTTCTTGCATGGGCATTTTGGGAAAGTTTTAACTATGGTGATCTCACCTATAATGTGATTGGAGTAGATTTAGCAGAGTGGGGGGTAACACATGGGGGCAATTGCTGCGGAAGAGTTGATGAATTGGGAGAAGCTGCAAGGTCCGGGGAATGGAAAGGAAGAGAAGATTTTGGTGTTAGTGAGGTTAAGGCCTTTGAGTGAGAAGGAGATTGCACAGCCTGAAGTTGCAGATTGGGAATGCATCAATTCAACCACCATTTTGTACCGAAACAGTCTTCAGGAGTGTTCTGGACTTCCCACAGCTTACTCATTTGGTAAGTAGTGCTTTCTTGTCACTTCACCTGCATTTTTTCATTTTTCCTGTTTCAAGGATTATGGATTCTCGAGGGTATTCATCATGTTCTGGTAAGAAGTCTTTAAGGATGGATTGGGATTCGGGATTAACAGTATGTTTTCCAGTTGCTCTGATTTTATGTAAATATTTCTGAAGGAATCCAGCTAAAACCACCACCTTCACCAAGTAGTTGACAAATGTCCTTTTGCAAATTACAAGCATTCTAATATGCATGTCGTTTAGTTATAATATTTAAATTGAAGAATCCTTCTCCTTATTTTATCTATAAAGGCCATGATTGCTGAGGCATTATGATACATCCATCTCTTGCCCTTTCTCATCATCTCTGTATATGTTTATGTGGGTAGACAGAGTATTTAGGGGTGACTGCACAACAAGGGAAGTTTATGAGGAAGGTACGAAGGACATTGCTCTATCAGTTGTTGGTGGTGTCAACTGTGAGTATTATATTTAGAGATTTGCTTACCGCTAGTTCATTTACCTGCAGCTTCTTTATCATTTGTTATACTTATTACATGACAAAATGAATGGTTTCAACTAATTTTCAGAAGCTTTTTCATTTCAGCAACTATTTTTGCATATGGTCAAACAAGCAGTGGAAAGACATACACTATGAATGGTATTACTGAGTATGCAGTGGCTGATATATATGACTACATACAGAGGGTATGTGAGTTCTAACTGTGATGTTGATCCTGCTCTGGAGATGGCTGACTAAATTGTTTCTCACAGGAACTGCTTTCTCTTCCACTTGTAAATGAAGCCTTATAGCAAGTTTTTCTGAGAAATGATTTTTTATTGTCTCTCTGTCTCAAACAGCATGAAGAAAGAGCATTTGTTCTGAAGTTCTCCGCAACGGAAATTTATAATGAAGTTGTTCGAGACCTCCTTAGCACGGATAATACTCCATTAAGGCTCCTGGATGACCCGGAAGTGAGCTTTTTTGTCCTTAATTTTCTCTTGTTTGTGCATCTATGTAGATTTAATTATGTTTTATTGTCTAGAGGGGGACTATTATAGAGAAACTCACGGAAGAAACTTTGAGGGACTGGAATCATCTGAAGCAATTATTGTCAACCTGCGAAGGTTAGTAGAACCTCCTTTTAGTTATGTGGTTGTGATTCTATCGTTGATTACTTGAAAACATCATTACGCACATTTACCTTCTTCTTTTAACTTTTACATAGCACAAAGACAAATTGGAGAGACCTCACTGAATGAAACAAGCTCTAGGTCCCATCAAATTCTTAGATTGGTTAGCTCCCTCTCTCTTCGCCCTCTCAATTTTGATTGTAATGTCTCTTTCCCTTGAACTTTTGGGAAGAAAATTGAAGACTCATGGTTGCTCGTTTCATCTGATTCCTCCAGACAATTGAAAGCTCTGCTCGCGAGTTTTTGGGGAAGGGCAACTCAACCACCCTTGCTGCTAGTGTGGTAGAGCAAAACTAAATTTGCTGATTGATTTCCTTGTGATATGGGCAACTTAATAATTCAATGCTTGTAAATAAATATAAAAAATGCTCAGAGTAAGTTAAATCTCTCTCTGCAGAACTTTGTCGATTTGGCTGGAAGTGAGCGGGCATCTCAAGCTTTATCAGTTGGCCAGAGATTGAAAGAAGGCTGCCATATAAATCGTAGTTTGCTGACTCTGGGGACTGTCATCCGCAAGCTAAGGTTGATTGCTTCTGATTCTTTGGCTCCACCTTTTGTTATTTGTGAGCTGCCCGATAATTTAATATGGAATTGATTAAATGTCCCAACTACAACAATAAAATAGAGCTTCTTTATGTTTCACCTTGAGATAGTTTTTATGCTTTAACTTTCTACCTGTCTAGCAAGCTATGGATGATTAATTTGTATATGGAGGATCAATATTCAATGACTAATTGTGTACATGTGGTCCTTTTACTACCTAAGATTACACTTTGGAGGGAAGTGTTGGTCACTAAGAAGTTGAAGCATGCTTATCATCATCCCGAGGAAAGGAGAGATCTCTCCATAAGACACACTATTTTCTATCTATCCACCTCCACACACCCATACATTCATCTATTTATCTTCCCCCACAGACGCACACATGCATTGTGCACATTTTGTGTAGGTAACCCGACAACCTTGTGCTTGCCTGCTTGGTGACTGCTATTTTACATCATTTGTTTTGGAAATTTCCAGCTGTATTAGCTTTTGAGCGTTATGCTTAATGCAGCAAAGGACGGCATGGCCATGTCAATTACAGAGATTCGAAGCTAACGCGTATACTGCAGCCAGCCTTAGGAGGCAATGCACGAACTGCTATCATTTGCACCTTGAGCCCAGCCAGAAGCCATGTTGAGCAATCAAGAAATACACTTTTATTTGCCAGCTGTGCGAAGGAAGTATCAACCAATGCACAGGTCAACGTAGTGATGTCTGATAAGGCATTGGTAAAACATCTGCAGAAAGAGGTAGCTAGGTTGGAGAGTGAGTTAAAAACTCCAGGATCAATGTGCGATCATGCAGTATTGTTAAGAAAGAAAGATATGCAGATTGAGAAGGTCGTGATTCCTTTTTCTTGTAGTTGCATACTTTATTTGTCTGTTTCTCCATGATTTTAGAGGTTATTTATCATTTTAACTTGATTTTCAGTCGTATGATTTTGATACATTTAGGTGGAGTTTATTCTTCAAGAAATGCAACAATTAGACAAAATATCAATCTGTGGTATTATATAACCCTTCAGGTTGAGTTCTATGAGCTGTATTTTCTGACATGGTGAATCTTGTCTGGAATTAGTATATCCAGATAACATCTCATGTAACATACCTCCCAAACTTTTTATGTTTGAAATTTAAATTTTCATGATTTGCCAAATAAGATATGTCATTTTTGAACTGTTAATATCTGCAGAAAGTTTGTAATGTAATGAGTTACTTCAATGCATATTGCTAAATACTTACCGTTATGGGATGCCGAACTGCCTGGATCTTGTCAGGATCTACTTTCTATTTTCATTTTGAACAATCTTCTGCATGCTGACATCATTGCCTGTCTCCCTATATGCAGTTGGAGAAAGAGGTCCGAGAGCTGAAGAAGCAATTAGATAGTGCTCATTCTCGAATTGAGGATTTAGTAAGTGCTGCTGAAAGCAATCAGAGTTCACAAAAATTCAATGGAGTTCATTCTGTTAATGGAGACTTTAGGCGTAATGGAATGTTGGACCTACTGCTCCCAGAAAAAAGTGAGGATCATTGCTCATCTGATGATCCATCTTGTCCAAGTCATGAAATAGAGGAACTTCCAACAGGTGTTGAAGAAGATTGTGATGACATCTGTAAGGAAGTTCGATGTATTGAGATAGATGAAGCTGGCAAAGAAAGAAGATATGAACCATTTGGCCTCTCAACTGGCGAGGATGAAGAAACACCCCAAACATTGACAGAGCCTGAGAATAGCCATACTATGCAACTGGGGATATTATCTGCTGTACCTAGACCAGTCAGTGTCACAGAAAATGGTTCTGATGCATTTGAGCAAACCTTTCAAGATATACAAAAGACCATTGATTCTATGGTTGCACCTTACCCTGATGGGTCATCTCATGGTGCCGCATCAACTAGTATTAGAAGCTTAAAATTGACAAGAAGCCAGAGCTGTAGACCTAATTTAATTGGTGGCTCTCCTGACTTTGAGATGGATGAACAAAGTGAAAGAACGCCCCCCACTGTGTTGGAAAGGAACTTCATAGGAAGACCAGAAGGCAGCTTCCTCAGGAAGCAATGGAAACTTCCTCCAGTAATATATGGTGCAAATAGTGCGAGGCTGACCAGAAGTGATTCTCAATTCTCCGACTGTAGTAGTTACATGGATGAGATGAAAAATCAGAGCGGCAACCATGGGGATGAGGATATTCCCACTCTCGGTTCTTTTGTTGCAGGACTGAAGGAGATGGCAAAGCTTCAATATGAAAACCAAGCTGGGGATCAGGTGAGGGTGATCCTGATTTTGTATATACTCTACTCTTCCTTCAAGTTACAGCTTGGTCTTTGTATTGCTTTTCCTTATATAGGACTATATATTCTTTATGACACATTTTTTCCTTGGGTTGGTTAGTAACTTCTAAAGGAGAGGCTTATTGATATCTATCTCCCTGTGTGTTCTTAGGTTCGAGAGATGGGATGGAGAGATGAAAACAATGGCAGAGATGTCACAGTGGATCCAGCGCATGATTGGCCCCTGAAGTTTGAGAAGCTACAGAAATTAATTATTGAACTGTGGCAAGCTTGCAATGTTTCATTAGTCCATAGAACATACTTTATCCTCCTTGTTAAAGATGACTTCACCGATTCCATTTATATGGAGGTAGAGCATAGGAGACTATCCTTCTTAAAGGATACATTTTCCAGGGGCAACTCAGCCATACAAGATGGCCGCACTCTCACATTAGCATCAAGGTATTTTCTACACTCTTTCTGTCGCACTGGGTCTCTTGGTTGCGAATTTGTAATGTTTTTCATCAAGTAAACTCTATGTGACACTATCATTAACATGGAATAAGCTGTTAAAACTTTATCAGGTTGATAAAAATGTTAACAGGAGTAGAAAGTGCAAATGAAATATCTGGAAGTTGTAAAACATGTTAATTTTGGTAGAAATGGCTTAGTGAACACAAACTCTTAGATTGATTGTGCAGCGTAATATTAATTTAGAGATGGAAATGGGTCCAGATTAGACCCGCACCGGCATCCGCCCCGCTTGTGGTGGGTTTTGAAGCTATAACCGGTTTCATGGCAGGTCCCCAGTCTTGGTGTTTCGAACTCAGATCTGGTTCTTATGATATTTTTTAAATATATTTTGTATGAAGCACATTTATACATATATGGGAAAACTGTTTCTACTAACCAGACCCTGGCCTGAGTGGTTGTCATTCCTATCATTATGTCATTAATGCTTGCTTGACATCCTAAATAAATTGTTTGGGCTTAAGTTTTCAAGTATTTTGAAAAACAGCAAGAAAGCCCTGCACCGTGAGAGGGGGATGCTGAGCAGGCTTATGTATAGAAGGTATACTGAAGATGAAAGAAATAGAATTTATGAGGATTGGGGTATAAGTTTGAACTCAAAAAGGAGGAGGTTACAGTTGGTCCACCTTTTATGGAGCGACCCTGAGAATACAGACCATGTCACAAAGAGTGCTGCAATTGTTGCAAAGCTTATTGGTTTCTCAGAAAATGGGCTGGCCCTCAGGGAGATGTTTGGACTGAGCTTCACACCTCCACGGATGAGCCGGCGATCCTTTACCTGGAAAAACAGTATGTCATCCCTTCTATGAGGTTGTGGCCAGTGACAAGGTGACAACTTTTACTGGTGAAATTAGATAGTTTAACTTAACATGTTTCTAGTGATGACTTGGGTAGAGTTTTGACAGAGTTTTCTTGGGTGTTTTAACTGTTTCGATTTTGAGTCTATATTAGGATTGGTGAGGCTGTAGATGGAACTGCGCCACCGGATGGGCTTTGATATCAGGACTGTAATCAATTATTCAGTTATATAGTACAGCGTACTTAATGTTATTTTCACTTGGATGGACTCGTCTATTTAAAAATTTTCATATCAAGTTATGTGAAAAGAAGGTGAAGTTTTTAGCTGCTGATATGTGATTTCCAGACAGAAATGGGGTAAGTCTCTGGGTCGCGTTGCAGCTAAAACAGGGTGCATTTGTTTTACCATTCTGCAGATGACTTGCGTGAGTCTTTTTCCTTGTTTGTAATCAAAGTCAAGGCATAACAATTACAATTTGCTACCATAAACTACCATCAAGTGCAAAGGGGTGAGTATGATCGATTGAATTTTTGTTGTAAATTTTATTTTGTCTTCTACTCTATTTAATATATATATAGGTTACGTGCATAAAAATGACATCATGTATTTTATTTGGGGAAAAATTATTACACATGACATTGTTGTTTATTTATTTATGGCAATAATTGATTTCGTAGTAGATAAAATTGTAGTGGCGAATATCGTATTTTTTTTTTTAAGTGAAAGCGCTAAAGTATTATTTATTAAATAAATGGATTAAAACCATTAATAATAATTATCTATAACAATAGATAATTATAATAATTATATATTAATAAGCTATTATTACTAAAATAAAATTATATAATTATAATAATTATATATTAATTAATTACTATTATTAAAGTAGAATGACGCCTATTATTAAAATATTTTTGTATTGTATTTTGTGGCACAAGCTTATTTACGGAAAAACCTAATCAAGTTTGAAAATAAAATTACTCTTTGGATCTAATTAGTAAAAAATAAAGATTGATTGTATCCGAATCCAAACACTGAACAAATATGTGAAAAAAGGCCCACTTTGTTGCTCTTTACTGGGCCCAACTCATAAGTAAAATGGTAAACGCTGTCAAGCATAAACGACGCCGTTGGTGCCGAGCCTATTTTCCTGTGTCAAAAGAAATGGGGAGCTTAGTGTGGAAAATACTAGAAAGTAGGCAGTAGCAGAGACCTGATAGAGGAGAGATGAGCGTGGCTACAGCGTCGTATCTGGTTCGGCGAGCAGCGCAGAAGGAGAGGGTTAGAATCCTCTACCGACGAGCTCTCAAGGATACTCTCAATTGGGCTGTCCATCGCCACCTTTTTTATCCCGATGTAATTTTTTATATATCTCTTAGCATCGATTCGATCTCAGCATTTAGTGGAAAATATCTGTAGAAACTTATTAAGCAAACGAGCTTAAGTTTTTTGTTTAATTAGCTGTGTGTTTATTTCAGGCTGATGCTCTCAGAGAGAAGTTCGAGGCGAATAGAAACGTGGTTTGTTCTCTTTTCCGATTATTTTTTTCAGTTTATTTTGGTTCTGAACCAGTACCGTTTTTGGCAGTTGAAGGTTGTGGTGTTTGTCTCATGAATCCAATGAATGTGTACATAATGTACGTTGTAGAAATCATGAATCTATAATATCAATTTCATAATTTGACGATTGCATTGTTGGGTGATGGCATTCGTAGGTTATGGCAATGATCTGAATTTGTAGATTTGGTACTTGTAAATGTTATTTATTGTGTATGAATAGGTGTTACTATGATTTATGTGGCTTGCTGTTGGTAAAAGCGTATAAACACCTAGCTTTGAGATTTGAGAAATAAATTATGTGGGAGGAATATGAGATGAATATTATTTCAGTGGATAATGATGACAGAAGTATGATTTACGGCTTGAGCATTTGGAATGTGTATTGCCAAAATTAAGGATATATTGAATTACCCAGTACTTTAGTGTTTGTTGCTCTTGTGACCTTCCAGGAGGACATTGAACTTATCGATAGAATGATAGCTGCTGGAGAAGCAACCTACAATAAGTGGAGGCATCCAGATCCTTACATTGGTAAGTGTCATTATGTAGATTGATTCTCATGCCAATGAAACCACTAAGCATGTAGTGATCATGTCAAAGGCTCTAAATAAAACATAAAAATGGTGGATTTCTGGAGTTTTTTTAAACTGAAACTGAAAAATGTACACTTGCTAGTTATGTGATTATAATCTAAACCTCCTTTACACATAAGTATAATTTCACCTGAAGAAGAGTTGTGATGCATGTATCTCCTGTTTTTACTTTTGAAGGCTGCAGTGCAAATTGGTTCTTCATGAGAAGGAGGTGCCTTTGATTGATTTTTGGTTTTAAGAACATTTATGGATTTACATAATAAAAGAGACTTGGTTCTTTGATGTTTATACATGAATCAGCAAAAATTGGACGGAAGAAGAAAGGGCAATTTTATATTTGGTCTGTAAGTTTAATTTGTTGAACCATTCTTGTAAGCAGTCAGCTTTCTTTATTTCTTTATTGTTCCCTTCAGCTGTTATTTCTTTGTTTCTTCAGCCAGTGAACTTGCACTATTTATGTTTATTCTTTCCTGTTGAAAAGGACATGAGGTTCCGCTTGGATGGTAGCTGTTTTTTGTAAATATTTGTCTGTTTATAGTTATGCTTGCTTGGGCATTCCTTTTAAGGCTCACTGTTATTTTCTATGTACAGTTCCTTGGGCACCTGGGGGCACTAAATTTTGCCGAAACCCAACACCACCTCCTGGGGTAATTGCTCAACTCACAGTTGATCCTCTCTCTCTCTTTTTTTTTTTTTCCGGTTCGAATTAGAGGTTTCAATTAAGGTTTTCATTTTTTTGGTTTGGTATAAATCCATAAAGGTCATACCTGCCGATAATGATCACATGACCAGGTGTGGTTGAATAATGTGATAAATTATGCTTGATTGATATTTTCATTTATGCTTCCAGCTCCAGATCAAGCCAACAGTTTAATATTACTGGACCTTCAGAGTAGTTTTCATTCTATGAATCCAGATAATTAGGCTGTTCAACAGCTTTAAATATTTAATGAGCACTGCTATCCACTTTTCCATTCTGGTAAAAAGTTTAGCTTACGAATTGAGACTTGGAATGAAGTTCCATGTTGACTGATAAGCGTTTAAGTGTTTTTAGCACCTGATTACTGTTTCACAATATAAAATGTTAACTGCAGATTGAGATCATATACAACTACGGCCGAGAAGACAACGACTAAACTAGGATCATGTGCCTGGACATAAATAAAGGTCAGTAATGTAATGTTACCATCATTATCATTATTATCATCTTTGTACGAGTGAAAAAGGATACATCTTGTATTCATTTCAATCCCATAACTCCACTGTCTTCGGCTTCAAAATTTTTGGGTACAATCATATATTTTCTGGGAACTTATGCTCTTGGTTAAGTAGAAACAAAATATCATGGTTTCATATGAATTATCAACTTCATTTAGTCAGTACCAATTTCAAATTGTAATACATCCTTGTTGCTTCTCAACGGCAATACTATTTTCAGAGAGTCTCTCTCGCGTGACCTGCAGAAATGTGTTAATTTAGCAATGACTGGATGTACTTAGAAGTTGTTGTTGCTGCAGATCGAGAAGGCGATTGCAACATATATTGATGAAAGATCTCAATCTGGTTTGTTGTTCAAACTAATCAATTTATACCTTGAAGCAAAAGGTTATTAGTGTTTCTTTTGATGTATCCGAATGTTCCAACTATCAAATCAAATGTTGTTCAAAGAAATGTCCAAACTCTGAGATTTGTTGGATGTTCTATTATTGTTTTTGTTTTTCTCGGCGTATTCTGCCAATCGTGTTATAATCTGGACAATGCAGCGACCTCTTTGCAAGTGCTTACTGAAATTGGTGATGTATTTTAATATGTTTATATTTACCCTCATAATACTGGGAGGCGTGTCGTGGTTTGCTTGTCAAACTACTGAGCTAAGCTTGCTCTCACTTTTTATTTTAGTGCACTAGTCTTTCAAGCAGTTACCAGATAGAGATGGCAGCAAGTCTTTCAGGTTTCTGACACCATGTTACGGATTGGCGCAGAGTGTGCCGTCTTTGAACTCAATGGCTTAATATTCTTATTTGGTTTATTCGTATACGCCAGGTGAGGCTACCCTGGCACCAGCAAGCAGCATCCAGCAAACAACCACAAACTCTCGCCTCCTGTAACCTATTTTATTTACTTTTTCAGTTATGCACTTGTTTCACCAGTCTCAGCATTAAAATCACATGAGGCCACGTATACATGTGCGTGTGGTCTGCACACACATATACATACGCATATACATCCAACATCTATAATATACTGGCAAGAATGGAATAACCATCATACATTTACATGGATTTGGGCAGAGTACCATATCGCAGGCCTGACCGTTTGAAGTAAATGACCTAATGCTCGGATTGAGTGTAATATCCGGCCCAATCAAGCCATGTAAACAAGGCATAGGTGTATTTAAAGTATAGCCCTAAAATTTCTAGAAAGTGGGGAGATATAAGGCAAAATTATTTTAAAAATATAAAAAAAATTACGAAAATGGAGTGAAATTGAAATCCCGCATTTACAAAACGCAGCAATGCCACTATTTTTTTTGTTTTTAAAAAAACATTATCATGTAACTGCGATGACAAATCGCGATAACATGTTTTGTTAAAAAAAAATAAGAATCAAAGAACTGTGTTCTGAGATCGCAATTTTTTCATTAAATTTAAAAAAAAAATTACGGTCAAAGCAGCCTGCTTTTTGACTAACATTGCTGCTGAAACAACTGCATAATGTTTGGATTCGTTTACTGAGTATTTTATTGTGTTTTATGAAAATAGAGAGAGAAAAACAAAGATAAATAAGTGTGTGTTAGAGATAGTATGTATGTTTGGATTTATTTTTGGAGATAATTCAAAATAAGTATTATATATTTAATGTTGTGTTTTGGGAGACAAATTACTATTCATTGTTAAATCATGTCTTTGAAAATAATTTAAAATAAGTATTATATGTTTAATATTGTATTTTGGAGACAAAAATTACTATTCATTATTAAATCATGTCTTTGAAAATAATTTAAAATAAGTATTATATGTTTAATATTGTATTTTGGAGACAAAAATTACTATTCATTATCAAATCATGCCTTTTTTATATATATTTATGTATGTATGTGTGTAATATATGTATGTTTTTATGCTAAAACAATTAAAAACACCTAAATAAGGTGTTTTTGAATGATGACAAACATTGGGTATGTTTTGACTTGTCTCGCAAATAAGTTGAAAATGAAAACAAACATAGTGCTGCTTTCTTGGTTGACACAACTGTTGAAACACTTTGCCACCGTTGGTTGTTCCAGCGGTGATGCAGTCTTGCTATTCACCTTCCTTGCAAATAAGTGTGAGCTACAATTCACTCAACTTTCACTTGAGAGTTGAGCGAGATTTTATAGAGAAGAAGAAAGAATGAGCAATGAAATTTTGTAGAGAAGAATAAAACATTTGAGTAGTGAGAAAAAATTTGAGCTTTCAAATATTTATATTTTGAGTAATTATGGCTAACTTTGGTCCTATTGATACAAGTATATTGTACGGACAGTTAAATCATCAGTCTGAAGATATATCTGGAGCTCCGAATACAACTTTATACGTACGAGGCAGTGATATATCTTTTTTCCGTCTCCTTCAACTAGTCCCACAGTCAACCTAATTTTTTTTTTATAAAATCATGTCACCACGAGGCCAAATCGTGGTGACATCAAATTAAATTTTTTTTTATAAAAACCAAATCACCACGATTTGCCTTGCAGTGACTTGAGTTAATTTTTTTAAAAAAAAAAATTAAGTCACCACGATTTGGGCTCGTGGTGACTTGAATTTATTTTTTTTTTTTAAAAAAAAAAAACAAGACAGCATCGTTGATATTGACGCCAATTTCATAAATTTTTTTTTATATTTTTAAAATAATTTTGCCGACATATAGAAGTGACAGGATCTATCACGACCATGATAAATAAAAACAAATCACTAAGTAAAACTAGGAAGAACTTGCAACCTTGTAATCTCAGCCGGAATACATCATCTTCAACTTCAAAGAGACTTCCATTAATTTAAAAAGGAGATATCTTTGACGCAGGGCTAAAATTTGTGCTAAGCAACCAGAATGAACTAGCAATGTACATAAAGAACGAGAGGCCAGCAAAGGGTAGCAGTAGAAGCCATAGAAAGTAAGCTCGCCCAGGTAACCAATAAAAGGTGTAATTCTTTGGATCTTAAGGGATGGATGGGTTAACCCCCTTACAATCCAATGGTTCATGCTGGCTGCACCGCCTTCATAGGGCCCAGTGCATTGCAGAACCAACCAAGTAAAAGTTCCTTTCTTTTCTCTGCATGTCCATCCTTTTCCCAAATCAGCAAAGAGATAACTAGCAGGACGACAACATCAAAGTTTTGACTACAACAGTTATTCTCCAGAATGGTGAACAACATTCAGGCACACGTGTTTCTAACAATTGCCAGACACTTTTCATAACTGTAACTAGATATGTTATGGGAAAGATTAAAATGGAGGTCCAGCATCTTTCCTGGTGGTTTGTTGTCTTCTCCACCAAGTGGGACCAAATCCGGGACTATACCAACCAGTACACGCTACACCCACTAACACTCTACAGGGCAATTGTCTGGGAAATATAAAGGAAGCCAGGCACAAGAACTACAGAGAGATGCCAAGCTTAATCTGCAATCTCACGTGCACCTACAATTTATACTATGAGTAGTAGAATGCAATATATGAACACATATTGCATGGATGAAGGATCATCACAATGTTGCAACTATATATGCTCGCTCGCTAAATAAAAAATAAAGCCCCACATTCTACATGCATTTAGATGTTGTCAGCATTTCTATCATAAAGCAAAACAAAGAAAACCATACGCTATACATTTTCATCCAATAGGTAGGGATAAAAAAGTGATAGGTTTCTCAACCCAACACTATCCTATTCTTCGTGACTCAATTCTAAAGTGAAATCAGGTGGAATGTACAAAACCCAAGAATCCTGGCATCTTCAAGTACATAATTTAAACACATGAAGAAATGAACGACTTTAGATGAACCTACAACCAGTTGTACTTACATTGATGTATCCAAGATCAAGGCTACACCATGAAGTTTAGCAAGCTGGTAGTCTTCACCTCCTCATCTCCAACTCACAAATGAACTTGACATAAAACTAAACCCCTAACAATCCTTCAAAAACCATGCTGCTACATACTATGATTATCTCTAGCAGATCCTCAAACATTAACCGTTTCATTAATTTGAAACTGCTCAGAATACTACATTCTATAACTTTCATCCGAAACCAAAATGTTCTATGAAACCAAGCTTGACAATTCTTATGCTCAGCTTAAATTGTGCTTGATCTCAACTCAACAAGCTAAATAATGAGAGGAAATTTAGCTGCTGGAGATGCTTGATTTCACTCGACTGATCGAATAAGCAAACCAAGCTTAAATAGTAAGAATTCTAAACAAAGCTTGAGCCGATGTGCTTTCAGAGTCAACCAATTCAACTAAAGCAATCGGTACAAAAAAGGACCGTACCTCGAAACTTATGGAAAATGTACATCTCCAATAACAACTGATAGTTTCGTGAAAATTTTAGATGAGCTTGAAAGGGAGAGGCCAAGGAGTAGACCTGGGAACCTCGATCTTATCCTTTATCCTTTCAATTTTCTTCTCCTTCTTCGGTCTACAATTTCCGTACGAGCCTTTAAATCTCTTCCCCTTCTTAGTTTTCTTGTCTCCTCGACCGCACAGAATCGGCGCCGCAGAAGGCGAGGACGCCATGGATGACACGAGGGACGATAATGCCATCCTTTGTTCGACAGCGGATGCCATCCGCCGGGCCGCCACGTTGCACCAGGGAATCATTGCCATTTTCTGCTGCCGATTGATCGATTTCTCGTTATTACTGGGATCTTAAACCCTAGGAGCTCTGGAGTGTGTGTGTAAGCGTGTTTTTGGGAGAAAGTCCTATATTAGGTTAGGGCTCCGGCTCGCAAATTGATTTTGGAGTCGAGCTCAATTATCTCTTATGACCAACTTTACAGCTTTTTTAATTTTTTTTAAAAATTATATTTAATATTTTATTAATTTTATATTTAAAATTGACCATATATTTTAATTATTAATTAATATTATATATTTTATTTTAAATAATAATAAATTATGATATTTTTATTTATACATTTAATCTTTATATGAAAATAAATTTAATTAACAACTTAGTAAATTATAATATCTTTTATAATTAAAATTATTATTTAATATAAACTTTATGTCATATAATATATATTTGTATTGTGATATTTTCTTTAAATTAACAAGTAATTCACTTATGATTTTCTTTTTTATCTATTTTTGAATTTTATATTTATATCAAGATAGATATTATACATTATGCAATCTATTTTATTACTTACAAAATTAACGATTTTCGCAATTTAATCTAATAAGAATAATAAAAAAAAGATCAACTTGAGCTCGAGCTCAAACTCGCCAAAAAAAGTCGAACTCGATTCATTTACACCCCTATATTAGGATTTATTACAATGCTTGGCCAAAGACATAATAAATTCATACTCTTGACCACTCAAAATTTTAACATTTCAAAGTGGCACAATGAATTATTTATTTTGCTTCCTGACCCGCAAAGATATATTCGTAGTGTCTTTTCCCTCCTGTCATGCAACGATAATCAACGTCTTTGTTTGGTTATGCTAGCTCTCTCTACTCTACTCACACTCCTCAATTAGCAAAATTTGTAAGAAAAGTGTTTTCAATTACTTTTGATGAAAAGAGTGCCTGTTTTTAGTAAAATTTTACTTCTGAAAACGACAGACGTTACTCCTGTTTCATCATTCTCTATCTATTGCACTTTTTCAATGCTGTCAAACCCAACCAGCACATTTTAAGCCTTGTTTACCATTTGCTGTGTGCTGTGCCCAGATGGCAGAATCAGTGATTCTATACTTTGTGCTCTCAACGCTCTGGGTATTCAGAAAACTGCAGCTATGAAATTAACGAAAAAGACACCTCTTAAGAGTGCCAAAGGTAAAACTTTTTAGGGTACTGGATTCAGCAGAATGAACCCAAACCAACAGAGACATTCAACTGGAACAATGTACAAAGAGTCACATACTATAATCTTTTAAATTGGGAACACAAACCCCATCCTTCCACACCTTTGACCGATGCATCGTTTCAGTTGAACCCAGTACCAGTAATTTCGGACCAGAGTGACATATGCAGAAAAATAAGTTATAAATGCAGCTAGATATACATCAACCCTTTAATGAGTATTTCTTTCCACTGAAAGCCTGGAATTTTGGCTCTTCCTTCTTTGGAGGCTCTTGCTTAGTCTCTTTTGAAGTGTCCTGCAGTGGAACAGCAAAAGATTCAGACGGGAGACAACAATTTGCTACATACCATTTACACTAGAGAAAAGGAAGAGACCTTTTGTGGTTCCCGAGTTCGGCTGGCATTTGAACCAAAGACGAGTTTACCCTGAGATTGCCGATTCGTGCTTTGTGAGCTGGAACTAGAGGTAGCAGCTGCCCCTCCACTGGAGGCATTAGTTCTCTTGTCTTGGGGCCCTGATGATGACACTGGAGGAGACAGGGTTTTCAAAGGTTTCCCATCCAAGCGTCTCCCTACACCAGTAAATGGATTAAACTTTGGTTCAGTCTCTTCTGGAAGTTCCTGACCTGGACATCAAAAGAAGGGCAAGAAAACGAGAGGCCAATAGTTATTTGCCACTAGAAACCTGAAGTGAGTAGGAATCTCCAAATTGCAACATATTGTTAGTACAGGAGTAGCGAATAACATAAGGCTAATAATAACAAAACTAATTACTAAGACTTTAGCAGAAATTGCACCTTCTGCTGGTGCTTTGCCTGTTGGAACAGGCAGGGCAGGTTTTTCCGGTTCTTTGTAATCAAGAGGAGGAGCAAAGTCCACTTCGCAATCAGTTTCTATAATACTTATCGCATTAGAAGGCTTTGTCTCAACGATATCAATGTAATACTTTTTATTGTTATAAGCCACCATGATACTGTCCCCTGTTGTCAAGCAAGAAAAGTTCCTCAGCGTCGTCTCCAAGCTGCAAAAAATATTTTAAATTAGAACATAAACCTGAAAAGTCATTCTACCACAACTTAGTATAGACATGCATATATTAGCACAACTCATAAAAAGCACCACGAATTCTACAGGTGCCTCAACATGAATGGAACCAAATATTATGTACATCCACTTGAACTATTTTCTATCCAGTTAAGTAAAACCTACAACCTCCAATGAGCTTTAATGTAGTAAATCTACAAAGATGAGAAATCTTCCCAAATTTTCTTCCAGATGCTGGATTCTTCCCAAAATTTATTTGTATGCTCACCTAAAGTTTTCTAAGAATCTGACACAACACTACACTTGCAGAAGACACAGTTGCTTGGCGTGTAATCCATCTTTCAACCTCAGCCCTCTAATTCAACAGCTAAATTCAATTCCCACAGAACTGATTCCCGCAGATCCCCTTGGGTACAAGTTAAATAGTAGAACAGAATATACTATACATGGTATGCTGGATATTCCCCTTTTATACATCATGATGACTGCTGAAAGTCATTTTCCTCGCTCTTAGAAAAAGCAGGAGCACAGAGAAATCCATTAGTTTCTATATACTAATAAACAGCAAGTTCAATGGTCTCTTTAGTATTTCATGGAACTGGTCAGTTCCTCATTCAGAAATGATGGTCATCATTGCAAATTTGTCATTCTTTAAGAAAACCAAACTCAATTTGCCAAGGAAATATTTCTAAGGCATCAAGACTGAGAAACTAAACTATAGCTGACAGTTTATGTATTTCAGCAAGTGCTAGCAAAAAAAAAACTTTAATGGACTCACATAGCTTTCGGGTTGGAAATATCCAAGAAGTCTTTAGTGTGAGGTTGCAATTTAACGTATGTACCCTTTGGAAGAGTCACATTTTTCACACGTACGAAGTCTCCTTCTTGTAACAGTAGATTCTCCATCATCTAAAACATGAAACAATAATCAAATAGTGTACATCCGGAGCCAGTCATACAGATAATATGAGTCAGTAGATGGCTCCTACCCAGTAAGGCATATATATCATGCCTTCTTCAGCAATGAACTCCAGAACTCCACAATGGGAACTACGCTCAGCAGCAGCATTTTGGAGCTCAAATAACATCGGGTAATCAATATGAAGTGATGCTGTCATATAAAGTAACAATTTGTGTTGGATCAAAAGTCAAATTATGTCCATCATGGCACCATCACCAGGAAATGATAAAACATATCAGAAAACAGCAACTTACCAAGACGATCAAGAGCTGAAGGAGGCATGATAACTGGAAAAGTAATAGTAAAAAAAAAAAGAGAAGTGAGATATCATATTATGAGTAAATAGCCCATAAACTGCAAAATTGAGAGATAGCTACCTTTGTCCCCATTTTCTATTTGTGCCTGCAAAATTGAGAGATAGTAAGAAATCAGAAGTAAGACAGACTTGATAAAAGGAGAAATTCAAGTACGGCATGATGTAGCCTATGTATCTACTGTCCATCCCAGAAAAAAGTATATTGAAAGTTGCAGACGGCATACACAGTAAAAAGAAAAATCAAAACCTTTTGGAAGTAAGAAGAAAAGTCAATACAGAAACTTTAAGCTGTTAATCAAACTCATGGAATAATACATGGCGGGTATAATTTACACTACAAAAATACATATGAGAACATCACGCCAGAAATTTGACAGTGATCAGATAGATATTATGCTAAATAAAGCCTTCGAACCTTGTCAATGAAGGACGCAGGGTAACACCGATATGTTTGCTCAAATGATGTACCATGATATCCATACCCATCAAAAAACTGAAATGCAACATAAAGACGTATTCAGGACCAAAATAAATCAGTACTAATGAGGATAAAAGATATATTGGAGGCTGTGTGACAGGTATTGCCAAATGTTAATGAGTAGAAATAAAGCCTGATATATAAACAAAGGTATGACCACATTAGCATGTGTTCTTATGTCCCCGAATGCTACGAGAGCATCCATCAGAAACTTCAGCTAATAGGCATTAGGCAGAAAACAATTTGTTATTATATTCCCGCCAGAATTCAAGAAGTCCACTCCCTAATTCATGTAGAATCATGCCAATGTTTCTATTTAACAGAGACAACTTTTGAGCATCTGCCGCCGCACTCAGTGGTTCCCATAGGCATGTACTGTTAGCTAAGAAACTAATTAATACAATAATATTAACCTCAGCTTTCTCTGCTTAAAAGGAAAAGGTGCAGAAAAAGATATGGAGGTGACAGGAAACCACCAGAACAACACCAGCAGAGAGAGAGAGTGCTACCTTCAATATTTCTTACTTTTCCCCTATAAGCTAACACTATGATTATCTCTTTCCAGCAGTAAACAGACTTCAATTAAGCAGAAGAAACTTGTATGTTGTATAAGAATGCCCAAGCAAGATTGCCAACAACTATCCAATAACAAGGACAATCACATAAAGAAATATTAAGGTTAATGTATTAGAGAGAGAGAGAGAGAGAGAGAGAGAACTCGATGGAAATACGAAATTCACATTCAGGTCATATCTCCACAGATAAACAAAGTACTATAGTACGGAAAAACCAATTTATGTCCAGGCACAAGCCACTCGTCTTACTACAACTACGATCCGAGAAAATATTGCTTCCAGATATCAGAACTAAAGAATTGAACACGGATAAATGTCAAAAGACTCAAATTTCTACGGTAGTGTGTAACTTTGAATCATAAGTTAGACGAAAAAACTCGAAAATATACACAACAATAAACGAAATTCGTAAACATACCATATTTACTATATTCCAGATAACAGCAATACAACTCTGGCCGTCACCTATACCGAGAGAAAGCAACAAAATTAATCATTCGAAAAAAGTGACAAAATTTAATCAGTACTAGAATTCCAAAAACAGTTGTTTCTCCTCCGCTTCCAGATCTGCAATACAGCAAAAGTAGAGGAATTTGAATACTTCGACTTACAGAAACGAACCCTCGATCTTCTCACGAAGATTCTAGCGCACTAGACGAATAAGAAAATCCAGGATTCGGAAGCAATTGCAAGGAATTTGAAGGAACGCAACCGGAGAGAAATTGGACGGAGGAGATGGGAAAAGGGTAAGATGCGTCTGGGACTTGGGTGCTTGTTGTGCACGCTATTTTAATTCTTGCCACGCGTGCGCAATGATTCTATTGGGCTTAAGAACCCTTTCCAAGCCCGCCGAGGTTGATGAGCTATTGAAAGTACACAAATCAAGTTTTTGGGCCCATGGAAAAGGTAAATATAAACTAAAAGCCCTTTATACAAGGCCCACATCAGTTGGGCCATTTAATTAAATATTCGATTTTTTTTGTATATATATTTATTGGAAAATAATAATAGATAATTTATATAATTATCTAATAAATAAGTCTGGTATATAATTAAATGATTATGTGTGCATAATTATAAAATCACATAGGCACAAAATTAGGGATCGAATTAACCTTATAAAACAAAGGAAGTATGACGATCCACGTACCCGAATCTAGCTTTGTCTACAAGCCTATGCCTTGATTAATCACAAATACAGCAATTCTCTTGTTGTCTTGAAGATCATCCCACGCTTATCTTTGTGGATTATTACTAGAGTAGCCCACTCGTTTACGGTGATATTCCAAGAAAGAACATGGAGAGAAAAATAGAGAGAGAGTATCTGGAGAAAGCATTACGATCAACTCATTTGCATTGCTATGGTGTTCATGCATTGTGTCCCTTTGATTACAATCATGTACTATAAATAAATAGATGTACTCAATCCTATTCCCAATAAAAGTCCATAAAGCAACATATAATTGGAACATTAAAAACTCTATCTCAAATAGGATTTATATTTGGAAGACTAAAACTTTATTTTTAATATGAATGTATATTGGGTTAGGGATCCACAAACCCGACACAATATTTAACAATATTGAAACACCGTATCCCAAATTTAAAACTTTAGTAATGGAGAAAAATAACGAAATTCTCTCATGAACTTGACTACTTATTAATTTATCTTACGAGTCATTATAAAAAAATAATAATCATGGAATGCTACAAAAGTACAAATAAATAACAGAAGAAAGTGACATTTCCACAAATATAACCAATTAAAAAATAATCTTTATCTATACTTATATTAAAAAAAAAAAAAAAAGTACCTTCTACACTCACAAACAGCGATTAGTGGCACCACCCCACTAATTTTTAAATATGATAATTATACCTGAATAGATAATTTTAAAAATTAGTTATAATTACTTTTTTTCTTTTAACAAACTATACATTTTCTGTTGAGGCTATAAAATCTTAAGCTTCTTTTCTTTCTTTTAAATGTGATTTTTTAATTTATATATTTCATTTTTATTTATAATACATTTTAAAATGTGAAGTATTATCGCATGCATGCAATGACGACAAACCACGACGGCCTGCACCTTTCTTCTCCGGCTAATTACTCCCAACTCATTGGAGTTGGTTTAGCCTGCGCCTCTAGACTCTGTGCGTGTGAGAGAGAGAGAGTGGGACAGAAAGAGTAGTGCAAAATATGATGAGAGTCTAGGAAAAATAGTACAGAAGATGTAGTAATGTATTTAGGTTTCAGTGTGCAATTACCGTCGACATATTGTACTATGAATGATAAATTCGGGTGTGTTGCTGATGCATGTGAGTCGAGATGGAGACTTGGGTCATAAACTCCAACCCTGGAGATGCTTGCTTTATGTACGTACAGGGCTACGAATATGAAAATTTGGATAATGTGTCATTTTCTAGGAGCTGCCAACATTTAGGTGGGTTGTTGCCCAAACGAGGAGGATTGATATAATATTGAGAGAACATGGTAATGAATAATAATAAATATTTTATTGTTTACGACATAAAATCCTGTACAATTTGGTTCCCGAACATGTCAAAATCATATCGACTCGTACATCAATCATATAAAAATAAATCCAAAATACTCATTGTATGATGGCCATGCATATAGTCCAGCTTCCACATCTTTAACTTCATCCAAATCCAAGCACTGGAATGACAAGTCATAACAACCACAACATCGAGTGAGCTTTGTTCTACAACAGTGAGTGCAAAAACCATACAAATCTTGGAGTTGTAGGCCACAGAGAGCCCACAACTAGTGGCCAACCTCCCATTTCATTCTTTGATGAAGCCCAAGGGGCAAGGGTTGGTCGAGAGAGACGGGTAACAGCAGGTTGCATTCATCTCAGTAATCACAAACAATCAACTTGATGATAAGCCACACCCACACAGTGAACCAACAATTGATTTAAGATAGCCTTGAATGCCATAAGCTAAGCTACTACTTCATTCTTGTCCAGTAACAATTCTCAAATTGCAACACTTGAAGAGCAGACTTTCCCTAATAACTATATAGCAGAAACATCATATTCATATCCAATAATCCACATCTCTGAAAAAAAGAGATTACACATTTCAAAGGATTCCTCTGGTTGCAGCTTTTTACCAATCAGAATCTGTTTTTGGGGCAGCCCAATGAAGAAAGAAGCACGGTTCCCGAATAAGACAGGAAACCAAGACCACCAACGCTACAGACAGTGATAACACCGAATCTACTTGTTTAAAAACAAGACATGGATTCATTTCCGTTTCTTTTTGGCACTAAAGAACACAACATGAATCAATCAAAGCTAAATCAGGATGCCCCACATCAGATTACAAGCGTATAAAGGGTAAAGGAAGAGACAACAAGAGCAAGGGCCACCAATAGCAATGCATTTGCAAGAGCCACGAAATTCAACACACCCCTTTTGTAATGAGTCATCTCTGTTATGTCATGTATTTGGTTGCCTGCCTAAGTTGAAACCTTCAAACATCCAACACTCACCAGGGAAGAGCTTATGAATTCAAAGCAAGCAATACAAGTAAATGACTTACCATCATATGGAGGGTTCTGAATGAAAGAGTCAAATAAGATGGCATTGAGAAATAACATTACATAGAGTAAGAGGGAATTTTGAGATCAGATGACTGAATCCCACTTCTCCACAGAATGCTAAGGACTCAAAATTCCTGCTTCTTACATCTTTGTTCATCACCACGAACTTAAAAAAAACGAGAAATGAACAACACAGTAATAAGGAGGAACCAACTCCGAACAGAGTTGGGACGAGAATTATAAAAGAAGATAGACCTCAACCACAAACTAGAACGATAGGAGATGGCTACTAAGCTTGGTTAAAAATTAACTCAAGCAACACAGTAAGACCACTGTTCTTCCTCAGCACCAACGGAATCACCAGAAGCAGCAAAGCTCTCATCATTGCAATAGTAGTAACCATTGTTACCAGCAGCAGCAGCAGTCAGACTGCATGAGGCTGCGGCGGCCAAATAAGGCATATTATTGAAACAGCAAGCAAGGCCATTAGTGAGCGCCAGGATACTGCTGCCACCATCATCGGCGAATTCCTCCACACGGTGCTTGAGGGTCTGGAACATCAACTCAGGCTCATGCTGCATCACCCGGAGCACATCCCCACAAGATGGTCCAGGCACAGCTCGTGTCACGGCAAAGCTGTGAGGCCCGTCGCTCTGTGACACGCGCACGACACTTGGGCCACCAAACAGGTTGTGAACACCTCCGAGCGCCTCCTCGTAAGCCCCTCCTAAAAACATCCCCAGATAATATGCTGGACAATCGCCGTTCACACCACCATTGCCTTCCAATTCATGCAAAGGCAAGCTCGATTCACCCCCAATGAACTTGTCAATCTTCCCATCACTGTCGCAAGTCAAGTCCGACAGAATCCCCCTAACTCCAGGCTTTTCATCAAGCCTGTGGATTGGAATAATAGGAAACAGCTGGCCAATGCCCCAGAAATCTGGAATCGAGGTGAAAATTGATAGATTCACATGGTAAGTGCGAACGGGATCTGAAACACCAATCGCCTTCAACACCAACTCGCAAAGGCCATCAACTGCTGCAAGCTGTTCCATGCCCAAAGACCCTTCTTTAAACTGCTCAATACACCGCTGTTTCAGCTGCTCTGCATAGAGCAAACACGTATCATAATCACCGTGAATTGCAGCGGCCGACAGATTTCTGTAGTCGGCGAGAGCCTCATCAGTCAATAGCTCCACAAAATACTGGAGGCCGAGAGCCGAAACCTGTGGAGAATCATGAGAACTTGTTGAAACAGCTTCAAACACTAAAATCGAGTGGTGGGAAACAATTGCGCGTCCGCTTTCACTGCAAATCACCGGATGCTTCACGCCCTTCCGATCGCACACCAACCGAACCGCTTCAACAACAGCAGAAGCATACTCTTGAAGACTATAGGCAACCGAAATATCAGAATCTTGAGATTTTGAGCCATCATAATCAATTCCAAGGCCTCCGCCAATATCAATAACTCTCATACAAGCTCCAAGGCGGACTAATTCACAATAGATCTGGGCTGCTTCGCCTACACCATCGGCCAGTAAAGCAGTAGAAGGGATCTGAGATCCAATATGGAAGTGCAGCAACTGCAGGCAATCCAGCATTTCGTACTGCTGTAGTTTCTTAACAACGCGGAGAATCTGCGTTGTTGTCAGACCAAATTTTCCTTTCTCGCCAGAGGTGGAACCAAAATGACCGGAATGCTTAGTCCTCAGCTTCGCCCGGACCCCAATAACGGGCCGGACGCCCAGCTTCCTACTGACATTGATCACAATATCCAGTTCTTCCTCTTGCTCAAGCACAATAACAGTATTCAAATGCAGTTTTCTAGCGACCAAGGCAAGCGAGATGTACTCCACATCCTTGAATCCATTGCAGACAAGAAGAGCCTCAGGGCTCCCATTACAGAGGCAGCTCATTGCCAAGAGAAGCTCCGGTTTGGACCCGGCCTCCAGCCCGAACCGGAAGCCCGATCCAAACTTGACGATATCCTCAACCACAAACCTGTCTTGATTGCATTTCACAGGGTAAACGCCCTGGTAATGAGCCTCATACCCTTGAGATTGAATCGCGAAATCAAAAGAAGATTGCAGAGACTCAAGGCGGTTTTTGAGCACATCGGGGAATCGAACAACAAGGGGAAGCTGAAGCCCGAGGCCACCTGAGTCTTTCGGGTCGGAGGCCTTCTTGACAACCTTGAGAAGATCGATTTCTTGGTGGGACAGGGTGTTAACCCCATAAGGACGAACAGAAACGTTGCCGTTGCAGTTAACCGTGAAGTAGGGGGCGCCCCATCCGTCCACCCGGTATAGCAACGAGGAGTGGGCGGGTGACCAGGCGGGGGACGGCACGGCGGTGTTTGTTGGCGGAGGTGCGGGAAGAGTGCTATCCCAGCCGGCGAAAGCGTAGGGAGGAGGAGGAGGAGAAACGGCAGCGTCTACGCAGCAAGCGAGGGCAGGCATCTCTTCCCCGATCTACGATCTCTCTGTTGTTTTAATGGGTTGGGAAAAAAGAATCAAAGAATTGAAAAACTAAAAAGAGGATTAGTTATAAAAATCGAAATAGAACGATGTTGTATCAGGTGGGGGCTTTAGAACCCGCCGAGGCCGGAGCCCCGGCTACCCCCTCAAAAGAAGCAAAAAGAGATCTGGGTCACAACAAAACGGTAGCCACTCGCACGCCTACAAGACCCGGAAATCCCCACGCCTACCCCTCAGAAGAAGCGGATATTCAAATCAAATGGAAAACGGGTGCCCAGAAACCGAATCAGAAACAACTCGAAAACCCGAAAAAGAATCCCACCATGCAGATTTAAAAGAAAGAGACAAGGGACGGAAACCTAAAAGGGGGGAGGGAGAAGAGAAGAGAAAGAGAGAGCTAGGGTTTGGTTATGTGGAGAGAGAACGTGAAGGTGAGGATGGAAAGTGAGCGAGAATTGCATGAGCGTCGAAGCGGCATTTTATAGGGAAAGGAGGAGGCTGGATAGGGGCCCCATTCTTGGACCTAAATTGCACACCATCTGCTTTTTTCTATATTGATGATGATGATGATGATGATTCCAGTTTTTTATTTTTCTTTCCTCTTAAAATTAAATATTATAAATATTTTTTAAAAAAAGAAAAAAGAAAAACAACCCTGAATTTCTGTTTATGAGTGATGAGAAAATTAAGGGGTAAAAAAAAAAGAAAAAGATTCTAAAATTAAATCCTGGTTCCTCCTTTAATTTGGTGGGTGTGAGATTTTTTGACGGAGGTTTAATCGGCTTCGGGTTGCCGCGTGGCCAGAATATCCCGGAACCCAAACACGCTTTTGCTATTGAACCAACAATGAAGAATGATTTGAAGACCGCTTTCTTCCCTTCCTCCCTTCCATCACCATCCATCCTTGCACCCCACCTCACACCCACTTCATATCATCCTACCAATATTCTTTTTTTAGTTTATTTTTCTATTAAAATTAAAATCAAAACTCATTTCCACTGTTGTTACTTTATAAAATCTGAGATTAATGTTATTAAACTATTGATTTCAAAATTAGTAGACACACAAAAAATATACACACAATTCATAATTCGATAATAAAATTATCAATAATGATTATATTCGCGATTTTTCAATAATTAAATTAATTGGAAACATATGGTAAGCATGAAAATTATAATGTTTGTTTTGACAACTTTGTTAAAAATGTTTTGTGCATTTATTTCAATTTATTATGTGCGGATTTTACAATTTATGAGAAAATAAAAACTTATCGTGGTATTATTTCTCTTCTCTTTTCTACGGATTCTGAATTGAGCGTGAGAATTTGGATTGTGGGGATTGCAGCGCAAGCTTACAAACATAGGAAAGAGCAAGGAAGCTTCTCATCATTCAGTTGGGATTCAACAAACGGACCTGATTTCAAGTCAACGTTTTATCAGTCCAAATTGGACTTCCTAATCCATGGATAGGTGGCGTTTTTCTTTTTCTCTTCTTTTCCTATTTTACCCTTGTTCATTCAGACTATTTGCATTTGTGTCTATTGTGTTCCGCTACCCTTCCTACCTAACATTGTTTGTTTCACAAAATTATAAATCAAATTATGATATAAAACTCTTATTAAATGCTGCCCAAGCAAGACTATATATTACATTGAAAAATAATAATCCAGAACTTTTATTACTTATTAAATTGTTTATACGAATCATTTTTGAACTGCGAATCCAAAATAAGCATGAAAAATTAAATTCCTCTGAATATATTTAGATGAATTTTATTAAGTTGCTTTAATATTTAGTTATTACCAAAATAGAATTTGACAAATATAGAATGAAACTATTGTGAAATCCAATTCTCTTGAATTTTTAATTATTATTAGGTGATTGTAGTCATTTACTTACCAAAATATACATACTTGGTATGAGATAAATGTAGCTTCCTCCTTTTCTGCTCTAATTTAAGTAAAAACTATAAATTATTTACTAAATGAATTACGACTAATTAATTAATTGTGATTATATACTTTTGAAATCCCAATTAACTTAATAAATCAATCCCATATTTTATTCTGCATCATCATATTCTATAGTAGGTCTATAAATAAATCTTGACCCGTTACCAGATATATGGACACTGGATAAGACCTCCCTCTTGTAATTTTACTAATATTTGTTTTATTATTTATAGTAGAATATAAATAAATAGTTTTAAAATAATTAAAAAAAACAATGTAATAAATAGAATAGGCTTGAATTCTTGTAATAAAAATAAAAAAGAATTAGGAGTTGTGGATGATGATAATAAAAAGAAGAGGGAATGGAGAATGAAAGCGGTGTTGGAAGAGTCAGCTGCCTCAACTAAGCTAACCTTATCCCTCACTCACTCTCAGACCAAAGTTTTGAGGGGGGGGGGGGGGTGTGGGGCCCTCTGCTCTTTATCATTATTTAAAACGCGCACACAACACGTAATAAAATTTTGGTGAAAAAATGGTAAGTGAAGTGAAGAGAAGGAAAGGAGGAACTCAAATGCAAATATACAACTACTACTCCACTACTTTTTTTATTATTATTTTTATTTTTTTTAAAAAAAAAAACACCCTATTTTCCCTCTCAACTCAATTCTAAGATGGGTTTCACGTCCACAAGGTCATACCAAGCCTGCCCTCCCATTTCCGTTTCTAGACTTACGTCTTTCGTCTTCTCTCAGCTTTCTTGAATCTCTAAACTGCCCTTCCTTATTTTCCTCCACTTACTTTACTCTTTCCTCCCCATTTCAAATTTACCTGCCCCTCAATTCATTGTAAACCTCCTTTCTTGAAATTATTAAATCTATATATATATATATTTTTATAAAATTAAAAGGTTCATCTCTAAGTAGATGTTAGTGTGGGATGAGTCTTATAATTCCAGTTTGGTCGTAGGTTGGGTAAGTAATAATGCAACGTGAAATCTAGACGGACCAATGAGAGAGAGAGAGAGAGATAAAAGTTGGGATGAGGAGGGAGGGTGATGATGATGATGTTGGTTAATTTTACCGGTATCAGTAAGTCATACGTAGATTCTTTGTTTGGGCATGTCACATGGAACCCCCGGCCCTTAGACGGTGATGCTGACACTTTGTCTAATGTTTCCTGGATGGCTGATGATGTTGTCGGAAAATTCATCAACGCCTGAATCTGTTCAACATAACCAGCCTTTAGAGATCTCAGTATCAATTACGGGGTTAAATCCAACATAAAACAATAATCATTATTTGAGTTGGCATTGGTTAAGTACAGGTTTCCCCACCCTACACCCTGTTGCACTAAAAACCAAAAATTGTACAAAAATAAATACAATTTCTAAACTCTTAATAAAATGTGGTGCCATGTTCATGATTAAAGGCAAAGACATACAATACAACGTCAACGTGAATTGTTGAGCCTTTTTCCCCCCTTGTGCTGGATTTTAGGTGAATTATTGAGCCCGATAGAATGAGTTTTCGACGCCATCTTTGAATTTAAATTTAATATAAGAATATAATATGACAACTCATTAAAAATTTGATTTTTGAAAAAAATTACTATCAATATCAACGTTTATAATCAATATAACTAGACGTAAAATTTTCTTATCATTGTCAATAATGCACGATTTTATGCAACACGTTTTTAGTAGGTGGACATGCACATTTATTTTGGTCGCCACTGATTTATTAACTCATTAGAGATTTAATTTTTGATCAATGCTATTTTCGTCTATAAGTTGAGGCCCATTACAAACTTTGAAGTTATAGGTTAGAATCCCACAAAAAATATGAGTTTTTGTTTCACTTTATGTGAGCTTTGTCTCACTTTATATCAGTTATTATAATTTATTTATTATTTTTTTTATTATAATGAGGTATTACTCTATGTATTGGTACTGCATTTAACACAAAGATATTGTACCATCATTTTAACATCTTAAGCTACTAGTGTGAATGAAATTTTTTGTCCGAATTAAAATAATTATAGAACAAGTCTATTATATTTGTTATGTGATTGATCACTTTTTTTTAATTATACACTAATCATATAGTAAATGTATTGCACTTCAAATTCGATTGAGTCGGGTTCGAACTAAAATTTCCCTTAATTAGACTTAGATGTTATTGGTGACTATCTAAAATTTGTTACTATCAATTTATTATTGAAAATAAAAAAAATATTTATAATTTTTGCTTTTGAAAGGTTTAAAATATATGATTATTAGTTTATTGTATAAAATAAGTTGAAAATAATATTCTTTTTTAATTTATACTTTGGATAAAATTAAATCATTTTAAAACTAAAGTTGTGAGTAACTCATACTATTTTTTGTAGTTTATTGTACAAAAGATGTAGAAGTTATCGGAAACACGCTCTTGCACGTCAAATTCATAAATGCGTTTTTAAGTTTTAGAATTAGAACTTTGAGATATAAAAATGCAGGCTTTCTCGCCCATGCTCTTTCTGCTGGTAGTGTAGCAACTTCTCGAAATTAACAGAGAGCTCTAAATCGTCAATACCCTTTCCATTCTGGGCCAAAAGTACAAAAAGAAAAAAGTAAGAGGGTGGAAGTGAGAATATATTAATGTAATCAATCAAGCAGCTTCTGTGCAGCTTTGGCGGTCAATTCTTGAATTCAATTTGGGTCAAAGGGATAATATAATGGGATATGCTTTTGATATTTGAGTGATGGGGGATTAACAGAATTATCATAGAAAATGGTAAAAATGTCCTTGGAAATAAACTTTATTCCAGAAACATCCCAATATCCGCCCCTTATCATATTGGGTTGGGTTGCGGGTCATGACTCAAATTTGCAACCCGATCCAAAAAACACGCTGCTATAGATCATCAAGTCAGGTTGCGGGTTTTTACTCGAATCCAAGACCTAATCCAAAAGACCAAATGATGGAGGTCGTCGATCTAAATGACATTATTTGGACTAAGATGGCAACACGTTTGACATATTATAAATGGACCTCTTTTCTTAGGTCCCAAACCTTTTTGAGCATACGAGATAACTTAAGACCTGCAACTCGAACCATTGAGAAAATGGTGGGGACTACATTTAAGATTCTTGACCAAATTTGGGTGTGTAATAAGATTTTAAAAAGTTAAAAGAGATCAAAAAGATTATAAAATGTTAATGGGGATCTAAAGTACAATTACGTCTCTTAAAGCTGGTTAAAATTAATTTTAAATTTATACCACACACTCAATGTTTTTTCTTAAATTCGTTCTTTTATTTAATTGGGATGTTATTTTATTTAGTTTAACTTGAAAATTAAAAATAGTTTATTAAGTATTACTCAAATAATTTAGGTATAGTCGTTTCTCACCAAGTTTTTATCTTTTTCACCATTTTGCAAATTTTTACCATTCATCGATGTATTACGACTATAAAACCAAAGAGAAAATTACAGTAAGTAGCATGCAATCTCTTCTGTTTATATTTTTAATACTAGTAAATAAATTACAATAACTCAATTTTAAAAGCAATCAATTCAATTAATATATCAATATAATTGATAACGATAAATAAACTATAATAACTTATATAAAAATGAGATAAATACCCATATATTTGATAAAAATCGAACCCATATACTCAAACTTGTTCATGAATTTTATGTTTAGTATAGTAGAATTTTAGAGATCTTTAGGTTTGTGGTGTCAACTAATGTTACTGAAACACTTTGGCAATAAATGACCTAAGAGCAATAAAAAAGAAATCAGGTAGAGTCCTTAATTAACACATCAAAAGAATAATAGAGCAGAAGAATATCATATTATAGTATTAGCCTAGACATTGGGAAATGTAGAGATCCATAAAAATTGGACAAGATGTTGGGATTAGGACAGATCCCTGCACCTAAGTTGTTGGTGACCCAAATTTAAAATTAAAATAAAAATAAATATATATAAAGTCGTGGTTGGGCGTTATGCACTACACCTAGACATGTGAGACAGAATTGTCAATTGCCACAGAAAAATTCAGTAGTGTCTTAATTAAACTCACATGTTCTTGCTAACCACTCGTCTCACCCCAAGATTTTAATTGATTTTTCTAATACATATATGAGTATAAGTATTCATATTTTAATGTATTAATAGCAATATAAAGTTTAATTTAATGATGAAAAATCTTCTGGGATGATACACACAACCAGATTTAGAACCTTGAGAAGAGCAACTTGCATTTTCAAGTTTTTTCTTCTTCTTCTTTTTTTTTTTTGGCCCTCCTAAATTGTATTGTTGGTCCCGTTGCTGAAAAGGTTGTTTGTTTCTTCTCCTCCTTTTGGCCTTTTGTGATTAATAAATGAAAAGATAATATAGATTATGAGTGTTTTAGTTGATACTAACACGTGGTGTGTTTAGTTTACTTGTAAATTGTAATGTTGATGGGTGGAAATTATATATGTGAGCTAATAAACATATATAGCTCGATTTATGATAAGAACATGAGACGTGATTCCAATGAGATGCTGCATGAATTGAGACAACACCACCACTTTAAAAAAGGGGTTGCTCTGCCTTATCTTCCTAGTACCAAAATAAGCCTTGTTATGTGTCTCTCTAATCTCATATGGAAATGAATTTAAGACCTATTTGTATAATAATAATAATCGAGAACATATTGATATCAGAGCGAAAAATTATGGATTCTTAACAAGTGAGGGTATGGATTCGAGTGTTTGATCAAAGGGATCTGATTATGTATATTGGAAACATGATGAAGAATTGGTGGTATGGATTAGGTGAGAGTGTTTGTAGTACCATGTCGTCTTTTCATTACAAAGAGAATTAGGTAGTCTCCATTAAATTAGCTACACTGGCAAAGAAACTGAAAGTGGAATGCGTATGTACAAAAAAGACCCTGAAAAGAGAGATTATAGAAAAAGAGTGCAAATGCGTCAGAGAAATGGGCAAATGAAATGCAGTGTGTGATAATGAGACATAACAGTACTGGGAATGTAACCTAATTTTTGTGCACTCAAAGCCTCCATCCCCTCCTAAACTTTTTAATTCACCCCCTCATCAATTCATCCAACTGAATCGTGGTCCGTTGCTATTAATTGAGTTGTCGCCATAAAAGCGAGCCAGGAGGACCACCACAACCTCCAACTATTCTTGTGCATATATTATAGTACATATACCATATTGCGTGTTGCACTCAAAATACTCAATACTAACTTTTAATACACTTTCTCTATTTTTTGATTCTGTTCTCTACAAAAATTTTCATTTCTTCAGACCCATTCCACTAATTTAATAACACACAAAAATGCATGAGAACGATCAATTGACGTTTTATTCTTGTAAAAACTAAATCACGGATTTTGAATCTTAAGGTAGAGTCCCATGATCAACTTTGATAAAAAAAAAAAAAAATGATGGGGGGGGGGGGGGGGTTGGTTCATTGGCTATGGCCTAGGGGTCGAGGACCACTCTCATCTAATCTCACGATTTCATTCACGTGATAATAAATGATGTGTACACGTAAACGAAATACAAACTAATACTTAGGTAAATTAAAAGTTTTATAAAGTAGGGGTGACAATGGGAGCCCACTGGATGTTATAATTATATAATGAAGGGGGGAAAAAGAAGCAGCAGATGCATGTAATCAAACTTATCTCCAAATTTAAATAATTAATCTCTTAAAAAGAAAATAAAATTGAGTCGGCAGTTGGAGGTAAAATGACAAACAAGTGTTATAGTTGAAAGCAACGTCATAACCACAACTATAATGTAATTCATACAATACCACTTGTCTCTTCCACAATTCATCCTAATAAAGATTTTTCATCTCATTATTCAGATTCATAAAGTTTTTTGCTTTATTTATTATGGTATGATAGAGATGCATGCATTTAATTACTTCCTTCTTTTGATAAAAACATGAAAACCTATGTTGTCCGTTATTTATCCTATTGACTCCACCCTTATCTTAGAAATCAAAATCTAATTGATTGCTTCTCCATTTCAATAATTTGGTCCAAAGAGTCGAATATCCACCAATCAAACTTTCACTCATCAAGAAAAGTAAAAAGAACAAAATACACCAATCAAACTTTTTGAATCATCATCTTTGACCAGGACTTGTAGCATAGATGAACCTAAATAGTTTAATTAAGGGACAATTATACGTCCATCTCATAAAATTTTGTTCAATTATACATAAACCACATGTGATTTAAAAAAGTACACCTAGCACGCCAATATTTGTTTCCATCCGACAAATAGATATTCCATCAGTCAAAATTTATCAATTATTTTTGGATATTAGCAAAAAAAAAAAAAAAGAAAAAGGAATAAAACTTTTAATTTGGCTTTGATTGACATAAACTTAATGCAGATTAAACAAGTAATTTTAATCAAACTACCCTTATACATCATCATACATTAATACATGAGGAGGTACACCTTTGTCCTTATAAGAATAGTTTGGTTAAAAAAAATTAGATGACCTACAATAAGTTAATCAAAGGTAAATATAAATTTTAATTCAATTTTTTTTTTGTTAACATCAACAAATTTCGTACATTTTTTAACTAACGGAATGATCTATTTGTTTAAGGAAACAAAAATGTTAAGGCTACTAGATATAATTACTTGAACCACAAAATATTTACATATAATTATACAAAATCCCATGAGTCCGGTGTAACTATCCCTTTAATTAAGGGATGAATTCTTAACCAAGTTAATGTCAGATATTAAATTCGTTTATCTTTTCCCAATCCTAGGGGTTTTTTAGTTCACACTTCAAATTGCAAAGGTCATATTCCTGTTTCCAGTCAACACAGCGCAGACAGAAGTCCTTACAAAGTCCTTTCATCTTATAATTGCCGAAACAAAGAGACCTTTCATCTTCTCATAGGCCAAGAAAGGATTTGCTTTGTGGTTTGTTTGGCAATCTGCAAGGACTTGATCTAAAAGACACTAGAATATTCACTAATATTTGTATATGGGCCTTTAAGAGGTTGGGTACAAATGTAGAGGACCAGCTTGAGCAGAAGGCATAGGTCACACATCCCAGCCGCAGCCTAAGCCCAGAACTCAGAAACAATACATACCCAATAGATCCGGCTTCAAGTTTTTGGCCCAACCCTATCATAAGTGCTCTGATACTGTTCTCGAAAATCAATTTAAAAATGTTCTAAAAACGGAAGAGTGAAAATTAAAACAACAATGCTATTATATATATATATATATATATCACTAAGTAATCCTTCACAACTTTTGCTCCACATCCCTCATGATCTGGAAAAAGATTGATTGATGAAATCCTTCCAAGCGAATTATACATTCACATATCTAAATACTTAGATACGGGCAAGGGTTATAACATCATAGAAAGAAGGTTCCTACATTGTCCGGAAATCCCAAGTTCACAAGAAAATCAAATAATGCAACAAAAGATAGCTATGAGCTCTTATTAAGTAGAAAAACATCCTCACTAGTCACTAATACTACAAACCCAATGCTCAACCATAGAATAAATGTGAAGAGAACACAATTAACTTTAATGATGAATTATAATGCAAGTAAAAAATAGCAACTCAAATCTGTGACAATTCAATTCCTACAACATTACCCGCTTTTCCACTAGTCAGCTCTGGACTGGCCAGCTCGTGAAGACAATATAATTCCAACAATAAGACCGTAGAGTGCCAAAGCTTCAGCGAAAATTAGAATGAGGATCATTCCAACAAAAAGCTTAGGCTGCTGTGCATTAGCTCTGCAAAGTAACATCAAGTATTAACTATAAGAAACATAAACAAATGTAAACCTGTATCAGATGAATATATCACCATATCAAATGCAGAGCATATTAAGAGCTAAGTGATTCATGCATAGACAAGATCAAAGCAAAGTAAATCAGACAAGGAAATTCACACATGGATGACACAGACTCTGATTTTTATTTGAAGTTGATAAGTAGAAAGATTAGGTCCATCTTTTTCCAAAATTAACATTATTAAGTTGGGTCTCCAAAACAGGCTTATATTTCCAACTCATCTACAAAAAATGTGTTCCTGACTCAGAGACAGTAAGAACTTTGAAGGTTTATATGTGCATTCGGACAGTGTATAATCTAATCCATAACATGCATATCACAAGGCAACATTTTCATTATTCATCATGCGAGCAGCCAGAGCCTATAAAGCACCATTTAACTCAACATGGACACTTAATATATACATATATCCTCGATTCACAACACTTTAAAGTCTCCTCGAAAGATATTCATGGCTTCTAGAAATAATTGTAAATTACTTGTACAGTATGTAAATTTATGAAAATGGACAAATCTAATACTTAAACATGTGCTAAAGATGCATTTGACACTTCAATTCACTATTCATCTATAGTTTCTACAAAAACATTTACCAGACTCAACCATATCGCAGTTCATCCACCATTTTTAATATATGCAGAAACTGATCAATAAACAAGCACAAAAACGGATGCAACAGCTGGAAAACCATCCCGCAGTTTAAACACTGGAGGTTGCAGCTGAAAACATAGAAGATCAATAAACAATGATGAATTACTCTCACAGAACATGCACTCCTTAAACTTTTCAACCTAGTTGGATTTTTATTTAGGCACATGAAATTAGATTTTGCTTATACTATGATCATTCTTCGTCACTCTTCAGTCGTATTTAGTACGGGCACCTTTCGCCAGCCAAAGATCACTATTAAAATAGCCTGAAGTAGCATCTGGCAACCACATCACATCAAGTTAATAAAACCTGCTCACATTGAGCTCCTAAATGCAAAAGGTCACATCTTAAAGTTCAAATCACAGCTCCGCGTTGCAACGTAATTCCAAAACAATATCATCCGACTAAACACAAAAATAAAATAGACTTTCAATCTTAACAAATCAAATTCTAGATATCGGTAAAGATCATACCTAACACCAGCATCTCCCACAATTCCAATAGCCATTCCGGCAGCAAGTCCAGAAAGGCCACAGGCCAAGCCCGAAGACAGATGCGCATATCCATCGAAAAGATAATAAGACTTGGCTTTCGGGTTAATACCAGTGCTGATAATCACAGCGATAATCAATCCGTATATACCCAAAACACCAGCCATGACAACAGGCACGATGGACTTCATCACGAGCTCCGGCCTCATCACCCCCATTGACGCCACGCCAACTCCACTCTTCGCTGTTCCATAAGCCGCACCCATACCTGTAAACTCAAACAGATCATATTAAGATCTTTAAACATCATTACAAAACCAAGATAAAAGAAATCCCAGCAATATAATCAGAATAAGGAGAAAACTGTTTCAGCATGTGGGATTCAGCAAACGACGGCAACAAACTACTAGAGATTCCGGCAAACTAATCATAAACAAGAGCAATAAAGTTAATAACAACAAGGAATCGGCAAAAAGGCATGCGACAAAATAGGAAAAGTCCACCAAATCTAATCGAAAGTTTTGGGAGAAGATGAGAAGTGAATTGAGGGGAGAGATTACAGGAGAAGACGAGGGCGGCAGCAGCGCCGAGAAAGCCGAAGAAAGGAGCAGTTTCATCGCCGCTGAAGGTCGAAGACATTTTTGGCTTTTATCAAAATTTAGTTTTAAGGTCGCAAAGAGGAAGAATTTCTGATGGGGTTTGGATTCAGATCTTTCTCGTGTGGGTGTGTGGGAGAGAGAGTGCGAGAGAGACAGAGAGACAGAGAGAGCGAGCTAAAAAATTATTGGAATGGGGTTGATGGGCTGCTTCGGTGATCAGAGTTGTTGGGTTTGACTTTGAGCCCTTGTAGAGGACTTGCAATGTTGGGCCTCAACAAGGACCAGGCCTTGAATAGGACTCAATCAAGGTCTGAAACATTTGGCCTGACCAAAATTGGGTAGGCCTATATTGTACTTCTTGTTGGTTCTGGGGCTTTATAGGCTATCACTGGTGGTTATGTGTGATACAGGTCCAAGTTGATATTTGGGCTGTAGTTTCTGAATTAGTCCAAATTGAAATTCTTGATTTTTTAATAGATCCATTCACCCAACCCACCTCCTCATGTTCGATACTCCGAGTCTTCTGCTGAACTTTTTTTTTGGAGGACTTCTTCTTCTGTTTTGATGACTTGATCTTGTAACTTAAGGAGGAGACGAGCTCGATATATTGATGACAAATTGAGAAAATTTAGACTTGTTTGGGAAGTGATTGGTGATCTGTTTTGAGCAAATTTCAGTTTTCTCATTCTCAGAAAATTGCTAGAATAGATGTCCCATTTAAGTCCTCTTTTTCATTTCCAGGAATGGCTTTGTCGGTTGAAGTGGTTGTCTGAGACTGCAAGATAATATTCTACATGACCACGATTTTATTTACCTGAGCACAAAATTTCCACATAGTACTAGTACAATTCAGTTCAATAATAAATATATGGTTATTATTTATATATAGAAGTAACGCACGATCGCTCTTTTTGTGCCCGGTGCTCCTAAAGAACACAAATCAGGGGTGGGAGAAGTAAGAGGAACGTGGAGGTTGGGATTTTGATTTTGGTGGGTTGAAGTACTTTCTTGGGACTGTGGGGATTGGAGGAAGCCGTGGAACAGGAGGAGCTCTGGGGATGGCATTTGGGTTCCCCTGATTTGGTGGGTTTAGTGATCCAGTAGGGGAAGTTGGTATTGGCGTTCTGAGTTGGGGATTTGGTGGTGGAGGATATGGGTTTTGGGCAAATGGTGGTGGAGCATTTGGTGTCTTAGGATGGGGTTCTCCATGTGGTGGTGGAATGGCAGGAAGAACTGGAGGTGGTGTGGGGTAAGGCGTTTGATAAAATGGTGATGTGAGAGGAGGAGGTAGTTGGTTGCTTTGAGGAGGCGGTTTTGGTAATGGGTGCTCAGAAAATGGTGGAGGAATTGGCTTCTGGAACTTGGGAGTTGGGGATGGAATTGGTGCATTGGATGGCTGAACTTGTGGAGGAAGTAGTGGTGTCTCATATTTTGGGATAGGTGGAGGAGATGTGCCCTTGCTCTTAGGATTAGGTTTGTTTTGTGGGCTCTGAGACCATGGTGCTGGCGTGGTCGGTGTGGTTCCAAAGTTGACATCTGGTGGTGGAGATGGTTCACGGAATTCTGGAGGGGGTGGTGGAAGGGATGGAACAGGCGGCAAATATGAGGGTGGTGATGCTGGAGCTGGTGATGTAGTTCCAAAGTTGACATCTGGTGGTGGAGATGGATCACCAAATTTTGGATTCGGTGGTGGAAGAGATGGAACAGGCGGCAAATATGAGGCTGTTGGTGGGAAAAAAATTTCATGTGGAGGAGTTGGTGATTGGATGGGAGTTGCAAGTGGAGGAAGAGCCTCGGTAGGTGGTGGAGCAAACCCCATTGGCTCCCCTGTGGGAGGTGGCCCAATGGGGAAAAATGTGAAGTTGGGTAGTGGCCAAAAGATGGCTGATTGGCATGTCACAGGAGAGAACTGTATTATTGTCGGCCTATTGTATGCTGCTTGTGTGGCATTTTCCTCAGTGGCAAGGAGTTTGACTGATGCCGTCTGGGCACTTTGTATGGGACATGGTGCAGCAGATGCACTTTGAAGCTTCGCAAAACACCCGTCTAGGGGATTTCCATGTTTTGTGATCTCAGCAGATAGCATTACATAAAATTTTCCTTCATTGTCAATGGCTCCATTTCCCTGTGGCTTCGTCTCTCTGTTCCTGGACTTGCAGCTTATGGAGACGTGGATCCCTGTGTCAACGATGCAGATGTTTATAAAGTTTCTGAGCACTTTGGAAAGAAAGAAGTACGAGAATGTTAAAATACTGTTCTATAGTGAAGTATACTACATGTTGTTTCTCTGCCTTTTCCTGCCCTTGAAAGAAATTCTCCTATATCTTTGATGCTAAAGGAATGAACTCTTCCTCCACACATTACAATTAATGTTCTCTTGGGTGGCGGCAGATGGAATTTCATGCGTAGTATGCATGCTGAACAGGGGACCAATAATGATAGTTATAATTACTAAATGAATTTTAGAGATAATGAAAAGAGTTTGGACATGACAACCTTTCGAAATCTGACAAAAAGTTGCGTCTATAATTAGGATATATCTAAGACTATCCTGACTTAGCTTAAATAGAATCATTAAATCAACTGTATCTAAAAATAGAATACATCTGTTGAGAAAATCGCAGGAGCTATTAAGCACAAAATCTATAGTTCCTCACAGAAAAATGTGGTACATATGATACTATAGCAAGAGAGTCTATATAGAATCTTCAGACAGATAAAAGGAGGATGTAAAGGAATGAAAAAAGTCCCTACCCATGGATTCTTGGCTGCTGCTAAAGTCATGCCTGATGCACTCTCTGCAATGCATGAGTCCAAATACCTTAACTGTCACGTTCTTTCCATGAGAGAAGCTTAGGGTTAACAGTAGGCAAACCGAAAAACCAAAGAACTTAAGTTGAAATCCCATCAAGAATTTGCTGGCCTTGTGGTATAGAGCATAAGGTAAAAAACACTGGGAGTTCTACTCAATGTGACACTGTTTGGGACTGGGGAACAATTTATAGCAATGGAGGATGTTACACCAATGATTTGAAGATTAATTCTTTTCATTTTTCTATTTTTCGTTGATATTGAAGGTCCCAGATGTAATTTACTTCTGTCACAGAAAATAAAAGGAAAGTAAATGCCACCGGCGCCACCGGCTTTGCTGATAAGAGCCATTTTTAGTGAGCATTGAAATCTAGAAGCGCATCTGCCGTACTTTCTTACCTCCAAGGACAATCCACTTTGTTGCTATGATGAAGCAACCCTCTTCACTAGAAATAAATTGCTCGTTCTGTTAGGTGCAAAGAAAATTGAAATAACTAAGAAAAAAACAGCAGCCTTTACTGAAAGCTAAAAGCTAATAGCAAAAACATGTTAGGTAGTTGGTTCAAGCTGAAAGAAACAGCACAATAACTGCACCTCAAAGCACTGAACTAATCCTTGGAGTTTTATAGGATCTCAGCACCTTTCTTTAACAAAAATATCATTAATATTGCATTTCACATCAGCATATTTAAACAACTGAATTGAGAGCTTGTAAACTTAATTGTTTTTTAGACGGACCCTTGTACTGTTGGAGTTCTTCTATGAAATGGGCTGAATTCTGGAACTTGATCTCAACAAATACATCCCAAGACTCACGGGAAACCAACAATCATGCGAACATCTTACAAGTCAATGATGTTTCGTGAGTCTCAGATATTTTTGGAGTATGTGCAGATTTTCGTGATTAGTTTTGAGTTTTCACTCGGGTCAGGGGCAAGTTCTGTATGCATATACCAGGTAATTTTCTGTAGATTCTGATATGTATGTTGTCAAACTACACGCATATATAATCTCAAAACAATATTCTTACGCATGATTCAAGTTGTGCTACAGTAAACTTTTATTTGTTCACCTGACATACAAGAAACTGAAAACATTTCTTTATAAAACTTGAATTTTAAATCAAGTAGTATGGACCCTCTACATGCTCAAGATCAGGTGAAATGTACATCTGTCTGCATTGAGGTAACAGAAGTGAGAAAATCTATATTTCCTTTTATCCTAGAGAGGGGCATAGAATTCCTTGGCAGTTCTTAGTCCAAGTTTTTCTTTTAAAACTCATGATCAGGACTCTACATTCCATGGTTCCATGCTTTCATGTTGGAAGATGGTACAAGCAATCTGTTCTTTCTGCAGTAATTCATAGTAATGGAGTGAACTTAAAAAAGTTTCAGCTTTTTCTGCAATAAAGAGCTGTTCACCATGCACAGCATAGGTCTCGAAAATAAAAAGTTATATTCCAGCTTCTGTAACTATTGAATGTCCAGAAAATTGGAGGCCCTAGGGCTATATAACAACAATCAAAATCAGGGACATAAGTGATCCGGTTCTTTTAAGTTTAGCTAGTCCAGTAAAGTTGACCATTGTTTTTTTTATTATCAACAGCTAGATATTGAACTGCCTGTTGTGTTGTTGAGTTGTTGCACGTGGTGCCATTAACAACAATGTGATGTTGGGTCTACCATCCAGTCGAGCCAACGGACCACTTTGCTCCAAAATTGAGATTAACTACCATACACTACAAGATCCATGTCTTTTTTACATATGTGTATTTGAATTGAGAAACATATCTTGTAATTCCTTACAAAATGATATTATTATCTCCAATTGATATTGACCAGTATATCAGGACTTGCGATCATGATATATACTACTGAGTTACCAAATAGTATTTACTGCTTATGTTTGTACTAGAGAAAAGATTATTCTTGGGATAAACATGAACTCTGGATATGTACAAACGTCTGAATTCACTTTAAATCAAACATATAACCATACAAGTCGAGTTCAAGTACCACCTGACATTCTTGCTTCTTTCATACTGCTTCTCTCTTGATACTTGAGAAGAATCTTTATTTTGATAGTGAAAATTTAACAACTTATTGCTTCCATCCTTGGAAGTACATGAAGCAACAGTGTTAATTACACTTCTTTTGAACAGATCATGGATGAGGAATTGCAGGAGGGAGGGGTGGGAGATATCCAGATTTGGGGTGGTGGAAGTACTTTGGAGGGATCTTGGGTAAAGGAGGAAGTTTGGGAAGAGGGAGGGGAGGACAAGGCTTCTTATAGAATGGTGGTGGAAGTGGCTTCACCACGGGTGGCTTGTAGATTGGGGTTGGTGGAGGGAGTGGCTTTACTATTGGTGGCTCATAGATGGGAACTGGTGGTGGAAGTGGCTTTACTACTGGTGGCTTGTAAATGGGAACTGGTGGAGGAAGTGGCTTTGCTACTGGTGGCTTGTAGACTGGTGGATTTGGCTTGATGGGTGGGCATGGCTTCTTTGGAGGAATATAAACTGGTGGCTTTGGCTTATAGATTGGGACAGGTGGAGGAAGTGGCTTGATCACTGGTGGCTTTGGCTTGTAGACTGGCGGTTTTTGCTTGGGTGGGCATGGCTTCTTAGGAGGACTGTAAACTGGCGGCTTTGGCTTATAGATTGGAACAGGTGGAGGAAGTGGCTCAACAACTGGTGGCTTTGGCTTGTAAATGGGAACTGGTGGAGGAAGTGGCTTGACTGCTGGGGGCTCATAAACGGGAGTTGGTGGAGGAAGTGGTTTGACTACTGGTGGCTCATAAACGGGTGTTGGTGGAGGAAGTGGATTGACTACTGGCGGCGCATAGACGGGAGCTGGTGGAGGAAGTGGATTAGGATCATATATCGGTGGAAATGGTGGAAGAAACCATGGGTGGCCAAAGTTCTTCTTCCAAGGATGGCTAATCTTGGGAAGAGGAGGAAACTTGAAATACGGCCAAAAGAACTTAGAAGTGCATAATGCAGCTGAGAACTGCAGGTTCTTACTGGGGCCGAAAGTGGTTATGCTGTTGGCCTGAGACTTGAACACAATCTTGGACGCTTCCAAGCCATTGTGGGTTGGGCAGGGAACAGCAGCCGCACTGTGGAGCTGAGCGTAGCATTCTTCCTTGAGCGTCGTCCGTCCTTCTTCCACAAGCTCCTGTGGAAGCGGAACGTTGAAATTGCCTTGTTGATCAAGCTCACCAGCTGCCACTCTTTTCACATCCCCATTCTTGAGCTTGCAGTCAATGGTCACATGAAGCCCTACATAGAATCCACCATAAATTATATGATTTCTTAGAGAGAGGAGACATATATCTAGTTGTGAAGTAGAAAGTTATAGCTAATATGGTTTTAAAATCACGACGACTATGGTAATTTAAGTGGCTATGGAATTCATTACTTCAAATCCAAATGAATCAATCTTAAAGCTTGCATTTATTATTAGAATCCTTTAAAGTCCCAAATTGATAAATTTGTTCACATTCAAATATGGAAGAATGAAAATGGAGTAGTATATATGGGAAGTACCTGAAAATGAGTGGGTAATCTTGAAGTTAAAGTCCTTGCAATCTGCACAGTGTGCAGTCCCAACAACCTTCAATATCTTGTCATCTGCATTACACAAACTCACTGCAACAAACAATGACAAGAAGAAGAAGGAATATACACTCATTATTATAATTGAACTACTCTCAGTCTCAGCATTAACTAAACCAAATATGCTAATCAAGAAAACAAACTAACAAGATGCATGTATGATGATTAAAAGGGTAGGTCTGTGTGATTCTTGAATGAGTTGAGGCACAAGATCAGGAGATTGTTACGGACATGTATATATATATATATACAGTGATTCTAGATGAAGTGATCTCTCTCCATCTTCTTGTTTTTTCTTTTTCTTTTTTTTTTTTTTCATTTAATCAGGCCGACATTATGTTAAATGAGATCACATGAGGTTAGGTGCCATTGATAATGACTTGAAAAACCCAACTAAAAGACAGAAATGAGAACAACAATTAACTAGCAGCTAACAAAATGTGCATGGTTAGTTGCAATGTACAGCTTTTTTTTCTTCATTGAAATTAATGAGCTCTTCAACTGCACAATTCCTCTTCTACTTCTATCTATCTACAATCCCACCCCACTACTCACATAAACACGTACCCTTATACATTGTGCATGTGTGTGGATTGTTAAATTCTGGAAGTTAATTTGATTGAGGATTCTATTACTCTTTATGCCACACTAACATTGTCAGAATCAAACTTCCTAATCAAGGTTAAATAGGAAAGAAGTTGCATCAATCTGCCTAAAACTGGTCGAGGTTGAGGAGAAGAGCTGAACAAGTTTACTTCCTTTCTCCTCATTGTGCTACAGTTTAGGGACAATAACCAATCACATAACAAGTGTGATATACGTACTTTGTAATTAGTTTGGTTCAACCAAACTTGATTTGGGCAAAATTTTCCCTATTCCATAATAGGTATATACAGTAAATACCCTAATCCTAGTCATCTTAGATTAAGGCTACAATAAGAGTAAGTTCTTGGGTTTCTAAATTTTGTTAGACATGCTAATAAATGATCATTTCGTTTATGTGTACTTTTTGAGTTACATAAAGATAAAATGTAAAGCAACACGAATCTATCAATTCAGCATTAAAATTTTAACATCATAGTCCTATAGAAATCATAACTTTTTTAGGTGATTGAGTTCTTTATTCAAAAAATAATTTAGATCGCTATAGATTATTGTAATTTGGGATGTGACTCATTCAAATGTCGTCCAATATAAAAACGAATTTGCCCATAATAAGAAAGACCCACCTTCTCTCGCGTCACAAAATACTAACACATGCCATCTACATTGATGCATATGCATAACCAACTCTATTAATACACCTGCCACCCTTTCTCTCGGCCCCTTCCCTTGCTTTTTTAAAGAGTATTCCTACCATGAAAGTTTTGACTTTAATAAATTGTAGGGTTTATTATATGGGGACTTAGCTAATTTCCATGTATGTACAGGTTGTAATAAGAATGAATATATTAATTCTTAGACGTTTGAATTGGGTAATAATGCTGCCCGTAATTGTCCCACTATTTAACACAATTGAAGATGCGTAATTATAGCTCAACAACTCCTTGCTGCTTGTTGATGTGACACTGAGATGCATATCCTTCTCACCATTTTTATAAAGAGACGCATTCAAGCACATATGAAGCAGAAAAGTTTTTAATTAGATCAGATTAGATTACCCCATCCCCATCCCCATTAATTCGGAGAAAAATATGGATGATATTTCTATATGAACCAAAAATATCACTACTAGAGCTACCCAATGAAGTAAATGAGCTTCAGATATTTGATACATTTGGCACACATACTAAATCCCTAGCCAAAAGTCCCACAAGAATGATAAGGTTTGCGCACAGAATCATTTTAAACAGAATGCATGCTACAAAGGTGAAACACAGAGATAATAACCTGCCTAAAACAGATCAAAGATGTTGCAAAAGTAAAACAGACAAGTCATCAAGTGTTAAAAGAAGCAACATATGTAGCCTGGATGTTCAGTCCTTAATAGTTATTGTGTCTCCAGATCCAATCACAGCCTTTTTGTTGTCTTTAACTTTAGAACAAGTTTCCTGCATAAAGCTCTCAACACAGCAAAGTTAATTCACTAATCAATGGTTCCTCAAGGTGAAAAATGCTTAACTTAATTGACAAAATGACCATAATCTAACCAAAGTTTTACAAAACTGTCACTTCGTGAAGTTAACTCTCAGTTGGGTCGGCATTTAAATTAGCACAAATTTCGGAATCGTCTCTAGAAAAGAAAACATAAAAGTTTCTTCCTCATGCTACAACAGTGAGGTTGGTACTCCCAGGCTAACTTCTAAAGAACTGATTGACCTTTTGAGCTTCCCTCATATATTTGTGTCTCTAAGCTTTGATACAATGATCATTGCCCCCATTTGCCGCTTACAGTCAACTGTTTGCGTCTGCATATCTATTTCTTCTTCTTTGATTTGTTGGACTGAGATTGAGCATATGCAGTTCCCTGAACATATAGATATCCATTAGCCATTTTACCGTCCTGCTGACCTCAATTTACAACAAAACTACTTGAAGAAAAGCAAAACTTTTCAACTGGGTAAATACCAGGTCCAGATGTCAAAAAAAGAAAAAAAATCAGAAGTTCAAAGAATGTGTAGCCGTCACACAAACCTGCAACCACTCATCCATTGAGGCATCAGTTGTCCCAGTTCCAACTTCCACCTTTGGGGGCCTCTTGGTTTTCTAATCATCAAAAGTGAGAAGAAGGTCAAAAAATGCTTCAGAAAACCAGGCGATAAACAGCCAGTTGATTAAAGGTTCTTAATCCAGCCATTGACTATATATTACCAAAAATCAACAGAAGCGAAAGGATAAAGCTGATGATGTTTTCAAAACAATCACACTCATTATTTCCCTTTTTTCTCCCGAACAACAATCATGTACCTACTAGGCATCTTGAGGGCATAACAGAGCTCAAAACATCAACATATTAGCAACAGAGACAGTATGGTGCACAGATACTTGTTGGTAATCAACACAGAAGTGAATGGTAACGCTGATGCTGTTTTCAAAACAATCACAATCACGATTCCTTTTTTTTCCAAACCACCACCATCTATCTACTAAGCATCTTGAGGTTAGCATTACAGAGCTTAATACCTCAATGTATTAGAAAAGGAAACAATATGGTACATAGATATTTTGGTAATCAACACAATGCGGTATATAGCTGCAATTGCACTCACAAAATACACACAGAAGAAAAGAAGGGGCAAAGACGAAAAAAGGGACTGCGGACCATTTTCAATATCTTCCTTGACTGGCTTGAAATTGGCAGCACTTCCCTTCCATAACAAGCAGTTTAAATACCAACTCAAACTTACTTCTACCACATGTTCACTCTCTCCCACACCCCACAAGAAACAGGAAAAAAAAAAGAAAGACAAAATGATCACATCCAGTCATTTAGTACAGCCGTAAGAACTACAAATTCCAAAAGTTCCTTCCGACAGAATGAACAGGACCCCAGATGCACAATTACGTAATAACTTAAGGTCTTAATATTTTTCAAAAACTTCTGTGGACATAATTAACAATTAGTGTATAAGCACAAAATAAGTAATCACCTTGGATAATTGTTGGATTTGGCTACGGATCCAAAACCCAAGAAGAGCAAGAAGGGCTACTCCAAGGCAAAACAGGAATACTGACTCAACACTGAACAGGCCACCTGGCTCAGTAACTTCAATCGTCCCATTGTAGAAGGTACTCTGGTAAGGGTGCTGGTCGATCTCATAGACAATAGTCCCCACAAGATCAAATGCACCAGACTGTAAGATAAGGACAGAGATAAGCAGCCATGATCATCGACTAACTGGATGCAGCAGAAATCTAATGATACACTTCAACAATCCTACAAGCTTACCTGTAAGAACTTGCTGACGCCAAATATATAAGGGAAAGTTGCTTGAGCTGAGGGGGGAACTGAGGCATTGTTAAAAGCCTAATAAATAAAAAAATCCATATTACTAGCAAGATCTACAAGAAATTGTATTAGCCTACAAGTGAAGTAGAAGAAGATAATAGGCAGTTCGTGATCCATAAGTTGAAATACCATATCTGGTGAAACCTTACAAAGCTAGGAAAAAAACAACAAACAGCTCAAACAATAAGTTACATTGCTGAGAAGCCTATGCAAGTGCAATTACCAAAATATTAAATAACAACTCACAAAAGCCAAATAACACAATTTTTAAAGTCATGGAATATCGATCTGCAGGCATGTCAGAAGATGGTAGTGTCTTACTACCTAACCTCAACATTGACCACGTTAAACATATAAGTTGTTTCAACCAGTATAAACATCTCCAACATGTCTGATTATAATGAAGCAGCCAAACAAACATATTAAATAGATTTTTTCAGATTCAAGCTATCATTCCTAAAGCAAACTTTTTTGGTTCTTTACAGTGTGTTTCGAGCCACTCAAAAACGATGAAAGGTTTCGGTTTATAAATCAAACGAATGGTCCATCATTTTCTGACAGCACAGACATGCTTTCAAGCAGCATGGGTTTTTCCATAAACACATAACCATAGTCCAATGACCACAGCAACATTTCTGAGCAAAGGTTTCCAGACTGCATATCTAGAAAGAAATTTTAGAAGATAAAAGGATCACAGAACATCAGAAAACAAAAGTCAACAAGAATACCTGGGCAGAAAGATTCTGAACCAAGTAGTGGTGATCAAAAGGAAGATGAACACTAGCCTGGATGGCAATGACATTAATACTTGATTCCCCTGAGGTGATATCCAAAATATGACAAGTCTAAAATCAGCTCTCTGCATATTCAACAACTCACATACACAATAACTACTATAGACCTGTAAAAAGAGCGAAAGATATAAAAGCTGAAGAGAATAAGCACTGACAATATAGATAACTTTCACAAATTAATTGACAAATTAAGAAGCATAATCCAAGGTCCCAAGGCAAGCGAAACGATTAATGACATTAGTGAATATGCTAGAAAACACTCAAGGACAACCACTTAACAAAGTATTACCCTCATTTTTTATCCCAACGAGCAGTTCACTTTCTTCCCCTGCCACCACAACTGCAAAAAGAAAGGAGCAACCATGAGGTATAATACAATACACATGAACAAGCTCACATGATCCAACAACCACAGAAATACAAGTGATTAAGGAGGGAGAGGGAGAGGGACAGGAGGGTAAGAAAAATTCAACAACCACCACTAACATTTGGATGGGTTTTTTGGGAAAACACAAACTGTTTCCACGCCTGGAGCTGGACTAAAACTCCCACCACCAAAGTCTTGGACATCCTCACCAACAATCCCAAGATCTCCTCCTTCCTCAGCCGATTCAACTACCTCTGCATCTGGGTCTGGCTCACATTTTGCAACTACCAAGCAAAATAAATTAATAACAATTAGGTAACTGAATGCAGCAAAATAAATTTATTGAACATTTCAAGACTTAATTTTTAGTATTGCATGCTTAAATACCATTGAGTATATAAAAGAAACCATAAATATCAATTCGTAATCCAGAGTATATCAAAACAAAATTATTATCTAAATTGAAATCATTGCAGCGGCTTAGAGAAGTCTGCACTATAGTAGGGCAGCAATAAATCAATCTGTACCAGTTGAACTGAAAAAATTCAACAAACTGTTTCTTAGAAATCAACACAAGATTGAACATTACTTACTACATATCTGCTTCCCCTAAACTACTCTAAAAAATGTAAGGTTCACTTGACTTAAGGAATGCATGCTCAAGTTAACATAATTCCTGAGAGATAATTATCATTACTATCTTGATAAGTTCACCACGAGACTAAGGAAACACAATTGAACAAGGGGAAAGAAACATCAGGGTCAATTTGCTAATTGTCAGAACTGCATCGACTCCGCAACTGATACCCACTCCAATCTACACAATCGTGCACTAAAAATCAAAACGTACAAAAACCACAATAAATATCAAAATAAGTAAAACGAAATGACGATGATCTAAATAAGTCAAATACATAAACAAGTGAATCTCGATCTGATTTCATCGCACTACGGGGAAATCGAATTGCAAAAGAAACCACAGCGAAAAGAAAAATTCTTGCTACAAAGAATCGCTCATGCATGTGCCTGCATAGAGGCATAGGCAATTAACTATACGCGAAAAAAAAAAAAAAAAGGAAGAAGCTTTCCTCCAAACGAAAAACGGCAAAAATTAGAGAATAAAATGGATCTGGATCTGAGATACTTTACCTTGCAGAACTGACGATGTGAAAAGGAGTAGAGCGAGGATGAAGAATACCCTAACTGACATTTCTTCTCCTTAGTATTGCTTGCTCCAAAAGACAGAGAAGAGGAGAAACTGCGTGTGAGAAGCGAGAGACAAAAACCTTTTAACGCGTGGACTGAACACCCATAGGAGGGTCAAAATAGGGAAATCCCTTTATTTGCAAAGAGGGTTGGGCTTCTTTTTCTTTCTTTTATTAACATCTGTTATTTTTTTTATAATTTTTAAAATAAAATAATAAAAATATATTTTTAGATTATAAATTATAATTTTATATGTTTTTAAAACTTTATAAAATAATTTTACACACAAAATATGTACTATGAATCATTCAATTTTCTCCATTTGATTTATATTTTATCAAAAAAGTTAAATAAAATCAACAAAAATAAAATAATAATTTATAGCTCCCGTCAACGGCTATATAATTATTTTTCATTCAATAAAGATGAATTTGTAATTATATGAAAACTTAGGAAGGTAGTCGTAATTTGCTAAAAAAATAATACACATAGGTATATGAATGTGTTCTGAAGAAATTCTCATGAACAATTATATATTAGGTGGAAAAATATTTTATAAGATAAAAGAAATCGCACAAACATTCTTCTTAACATTCTCAGTCACATTCACATCACAGGACAGGATCCTTGTCATGTTAGATTACTTCCCCAACGCTACCATTTTACAACTGCAAAACTGATTTTTTTTCCAGAAAAACACCAACCTGATACCACTGTAAAAATCATCTTTGTGAGGACAAACAATGTAAATATCCATTCAAGCCCTTGGGGAAAGGGCAATAGTAAACCCTTTCTCTGATTCCACTTTCTGACAAATGTGTTCGTTGTAGAATTCGGTAATATGGAAGAAGCATGAGGTATGAAAGGAGCAACCTTATCCAGAGCAATATATTATATTGACACTTCATATGCATGTAATGTACTAGTATTATAAATGCTGGTAGCACAGCACACAATTTCGGTACTCAATTCAATCAGCACATTAGAGTTGCACTGCTGTCATTCATAGCCTACTTCTATTAAATACAACTCAATATAGACATCAGAACTTGATTTGTAAAGGAAACTAACTGCTGTCTATAATGCAAAAAGCTGGTGAAGCGGGCTCCAGTCAACCAATAGCCCAAGACAAGGGAAGTTGCATTAAATCAATCCCCATGAATTGTATATCGCTCCCACTTCTTCGTTGGATCATATATCTGCGCACAGAAGAACCCAAGGTTTTATAGTTCTGAAGGACGGTTCTGTTAAAAGGCCACACTGTTTGTCCACATTACGAAATATAGGGGACAGAAGACAATATGTGCGTTAAGTTGGGATGCGTAGAGAGAACCCACGCAAGACAAGACAGTACTCTAGGGTACATTTCAAAATATGCAAATCAACAAAAGGATCGACTACGGCAGACTAGAAAAATACACAAATTAAATGATCTAACTTCTAAGAGTGTTTCCCAATCCTTGGTTTTAAGAAAAAGTGTAACATGATTAAAAGCTTTTATGATATAAGGTGTTTGATAGACATTTTAGAAGAGCTTAAGAAGGGAAACTCCAATTATCTAAGATGTTCAAAACTCCATAACTCTGACAACATGTTGATGGCCTCCAGTTGTTAACTAATGAGATATTACACCTAATATGAACCAACTCTCGACCAAATTATTTAGTAGCTTCTATAAAAATTAAAGATAACATCTTATAAGTTTCAAAAACATCTTACTAAACTCAACGAGCTACCAACAGTCTTTAACATAGACACTCAAATGGCATTAAAGGCTGCCACACGTTTTAATTTACACAACCAAAAGGGTCAACACCTTCTGGAACCATAAAGGCACCAAGAGCTTCGAAAAAGCCTCCGATGTGCACAAGCAGAAGACATTAACAGCTGCCAATCACCCTTTAACACATACAACCAAAAAGCATTACGTGTGCATGCATCCACATACACAAACACTTGAATCATGCAGGAGCAACCAAGAATTATGGCCACTAGGGTCAACGAGTAGTCCATGTTAAAATATGAGAATTTTGCCCAGTGGAGTCGTGCAATCAATCAATGCAGGCACCATGGCTTACACTTTTGTGCAGCACATGAAACAAACACATGTATATAATATATGTATGTAAATGGGGAGGGAAGGAGGGAGTACCTCCCATCTTGAAGCTGGAAATATGTGCTTGTTCTTCTCGTACCAATGTCTCTCCACAACTTTACCAGCATGTGACTGTTGAAAACGTGTAGTAGATCGATTCAGTAAATTGATCCATATGTCTACCAAACTTCCATTAAAATTGCATTACATGCATCAAAGACCAGGAAACGAGCATAGATTCTCTGCATATATATGCACTCCAAAAGAACAAATTTGTAAAAATATTAAAATGCTATTTGCAGACAGATGAAGAAGAAATTGAACTAAAATGCCCAGTTAATTAGATGATTTCACAATTTTAAAAAGGCATAGACAGTTCAACACACACACACACACACATATATATATGTATGAAGTATGAACAAGATAATAAATTGAAGACTGAAAATTACTTCTCAAATAGCCTAGAATTCAGTATGAAACTGACAGAAAACAGATATAGAAGTCAGAAGCTTCCTTCGTTCCCTAATAGTTGTATGAAACCACATAATGAACAAAATTCTCAAATAGACAAGAGTTCTCTTAGAAAATCATCACAACATGAACCTGTATTTACCACTCCTTCGATAGGAACACAGGTCAAGAGCCTTACCTCATCTTTCTCGATTGTCGCATCAGCAATGGTTCGAACATCCTCATGCACATCAAAGTGGAAAAGCTGCAAGGCGGAGAAAAGTAAAACACAAACACAAAAATTTCACTCAACATTTCCTCCAATATGATTAGCTTCAAAATCCTTCAAATATGCAATTGAGTTGAGCCTGAGAAAAAGGACATTACCGGTCCGCTTTTCCCTCTAGCCTTATTCACAATAAGCTCGTAGAAACTGTGTTGCTGCAACACAGAGAGAAGTAAAATGAGTAAAAAGTATGCAGTACTTTTTCAACATTTTCTAGTGATGTCTTCTAATAATTTGGTTTATGTGGAGATCCAGCTTCATATAAGACTTTCGGCCATTTAGACATAGCATTAGGGCATGAGGGTCTTACATGCGGAATGATGAGATCTTCTTTCACATAAAGCAGATTCTCCACTGAAGCAGTTCGAACCTCTCGGAATTCAGGAGCAAGCTGCTGTTGGACAGCACGAAGAAACTCCCCTATTGTATCACCTTTCCGCACCTGATAGATGCAATGATCAATACCAACAAAAAAACAGTTCGACAAAAAGAACTACTGCAATCCTGAGCAGGTTCATCGAATTAAGATAAAGATAAAGTAGTTCTAAACCTGAATCACTCGCCGATGGCCAGTACCATCCCAGTAGCTGTAAGTGATCTCAAGAGGCTCATCTGGATAACATAACAGAAAGCAGGTATTTTTAAGTCAGGTATATATACAACCAAACAAACCAGAGCATTTTAGGCTTTAGAACTAACTCTTTATCTGCTCCTGCTCACGAAGCCACTGTTTCCGCAATCTTTCACGCTCAGCTTGTTCTTCTGCCTCTCTCTCACTGTAAGAGTATGCTTCAAACTCCAAACGCCAAGAATAAGTAAAGAGTGGAATTGCTGGGAGGGGGATAAATGGAAAAACCAGATACGCAATAGCATATGATTACAGAAAGGTGCATATATAGAAGTACAAAAGCAGAAAGGGAAGGATCCCACACCTATCTGGCAAAAAGCTGGTTTCAACTGTAGGATCTTTTCCATATTTTCCAAATTTTCGCCGACTAAATTCTTCATTGTCTTCGGAGACACAGAAACAAAATGTATCAGCCATAAGAATGAAATCATTCCTATTACTCCCAGAAATCATGTGTTCATCATGTCATATTTTTTAATTCTTCACTAGCAAATAAGGACAAAAAGGAGAAGAACCAACAAGAGCAAGATGTAGAAAAGGTGGATAAATCACAAAAAATTACAGGTCTGTCCCTGAGATATAGGAAGATCAGCTATCAACTGCAGAAAACGTAATGAAATATTGGAAAATCATACAGGTTTTGTCCTAGGAAAATAAACAGATGAGCAATCAAACCATGCAGCTATATCCATATATTTGAAGTTATCATCAAACAACTCCCAATAACAGCAAAAAAAATCTAGAAACTACGAATGAAATAATTCTCACTATTTTCCTCGTCTTCCTCTTCGTTGTCATTCTCAAAATCATCAGCAAAAGATAGACGAGGGTCCGCCTTTATTTTCCGCTTCTTCAATTTCTGCAACTGAAGCTCCTCCTCCCTACAAAAAGAAGAAAGAGATCAAAACAACCTAGAGTAAACAACAAAAGATCCTCAAAATTAACATTGGTGAATATTCAATTGAAAACAACATGCACTCACTCTTGCTGCAGCTTTAGGAGCTTCTCCTTCTCTTCCTCTTCAATTTTGTTTTTAATATTCACCCTCTGCCGAACAAAACCATCATTAAACAACCCAGGCCAAAAGGAGGGAAGGAGGTCGCTGGAAAACACCAAAAGAAGAAATGTTTATTACCTTCTCAACATATTGTTCTCTAGTGACCAGACCAACAGTTTCCTTCTTGAATGCAGTCTCGAGAATCTAAACAATGAACACCAGAAGTTGAATTTAGCAAACCAGGAAGAAATAGGAAGAACCTTATACGCACTTAACTCCGAAAGGCGTAGCTTAAAAATCAATAGGACTGTTTTGTTTTGGCTACTTGTTACTGGTTTAAACAAAGTAACTAACGATATAAAACATTGTTTGAGCTTGATATCAATTTCTTAGGCAACTTGAAATTTGCTTAAACTCAAGTCAAACAACAAACTAAAGACTCCTGCACACGACAAACCCTATTTTTGTGTCTTTGGATACACAACATACTGGTCAAGCTTAGTCGTATTCTTACCGTGCTTGTAATTTTTCGAGCTTGATTTTATTGCTAATCAAGCTAAATACGATCTAAATCGGCTAATATGATACTTTTTCTAAGCAAGACATAATCTTTTATTGTTAGGGTTTTTAAGAGAACAATGATAGGATGGCAAACTTTGTGATAGATACATCAATATCAGTACGTCAATACTAGTCCAGAATGATAAAAGGAAACCTCAGAGGTGCTGGAGCCGAATTGGAGGAGACCGGGCTGGCCTTTAGAAGAGGCGGTTTTGTTCTTGAGCTCTTGTATTTTGCGGCGCTCGGCTTCTCTCTGCTTCTCGAGACGTCGGATCCGAACGGCATCCTGCGCCGTGCCAACGTACCCATCACCCATACCCGCCATGGTGAATTCTATGTATGCAACACCGTGAAGTAGGGTTTCAGTTTGCCGATCGATCGGATGAATTAGACACCTGATAGGGGAACGTTGAAGTGGGGTTATTAGCGCCGATCGACCGGGTGAATTCGAAATCGTGTAACTTGGTGTGGCGACTATAACTTATATACTAATTCCAGTGCTAACAAAGGGGTAAAATTACATTCTACACCTCCTACTCTATCCTTCTCCTACTTTACCCCCTATACTCTTAATTACATCATTTAACCCCCTTATATTTTGTAAATGCATTAATTGTACCCCTACCACAGAAATATGAACTTTTTTTTTTTAATTCAGTAATTTGGTTCAACGAATTTTATAATAAATTACTTCACTTTTTTCCTGATCTTAATATATCTATAATGTTAATTAAAATTTTTAAATTTAAAATATAATTATTTAAATATTAAATATATATTTAAAAACAAGATCATTAGATTCAGTATTTAACAATACACTCAAAAAAATTACAAAAAATATTTATATTATATTATTAATTATAATAATTTTAGTTTTATAATGCATGTACAATTAGTTTTATATAGTAATTATGATTTTTTTAAGATTCAAAAATTTGGTTGAACAAAGTTTATAAAATAAAATGATCGCAATAAAATTACTACACCTTTTTCTTGATCCTAATAATCAATTCTAAATATGACCATTCATATATTAAAATACTATTTAAATTGCAGAGTATTTAGTTATCTTAGTATTTGACAGTATTCACAAAAAGAATTACCAAATTAAATAATTATGTAATTTATTTTTAGAATTTATATACATTGAGTTTCTTGTAGTAAGTATTTGAAGATTAAAATGAAGTATAAGGTTTTTCATATTATTTTAAAAAAAATAATATGAAAATGATAATATTATTCTTTCAACATAAAAATTAGTTAAAAGAAACTATAGTTATACTCATATTTTTAAATTTTTAGTCCAATAATAGATTTTTTTTTGTACCATAAGCATGGCAAATGACGCTTTTAGTCCCATAAAATTCAAAATCACATTTTTTTAGTCTAAAAAATGTGATTTTGGGCTTTTTACTCCCAAATAATTTAACGCCTTTTTAATCCCAAAGAACGCCTTTTTAATCTCAAAACCATAATGCATGTGACTTTGTAAAACTAAAAATACAATGATTATAAATTTTACAGGACTAAAAACGATACTTGCGAAAGTTGTGGTACCAAAATGATATTTTGCCTCAAAATATATATCTATTATGTACAGAATTCCTATATCTTTATATGGATCGATTTCTAATATTTTTAGAAATAAACCACTAAAATATTATCCATTTTCAAATAGTTTTTAGTTTTGAAAAGTATTTTATGATTTAAATAATTATATTTTAAATTGAATTTTCTGAGGAATAACATAAAAATGCTACAAGTATAAACAAGCTTTATATTCATATTATAAATATTTTATTTTATAAAATTCATTTAGTCACATTGTTAAACTTTACAAAATTATTCTATTTATAGGAGTAGATGGAATTAAATGATACAATTAAAAGTACAAGGGGGCAAAGTTAAGATAAAACTAAAGTTGAGGGGATTGAATGCAATTTACCACTTAAATTGATTAGAAGGTTAAATTACTTTGCTTATATTTATTATAATTACAAATATTTTTTCAAAATTAATGATGATTTAATAAATACTTTGTCATTGAGCTGTCATAAAATACATAATTATTAATTTTAGAAATTATTTGTAACTTTTAAAAGTATAAAAATATTTATAATTATAAAAACTTTTTTTAGAACGGTTCTAATTTATTTAATTTAAAAAACCGGTTGTTTGTTTGTCACGCTCCTTCACGTCGAGTGGGGGAACGTGGTAGGTCAAGAGGCAAATTTTGTCCATAAGATACGATGCCACTTGTTTCTAGTCTCTCGTTTCCAGATAGAGGGATAATAGTTCAGTCCGCTACAGTACAAGAACACATCAATGGCGGTAGTGTCCACCTCAGTCGGCGGCGCCGCGGTCACCAGCCAGTTGACTCAGTTCTCCGGCCTCCGCAGATCCTTCCTCAAGCTCGACACCTCCAACTCCAACTCAACTCAGGCGTTTTTCCGAAATGTCAACTCGCATCTCCACCTTGCCTCCTCGAGTAGAGGGTGCCGTGGTGTCGTTACCATGGCAGGCTCCGGAAAGGTGACTTGCATCTTTTTTCATTTTTTAATTAGGTTTTTATATCGTATTTTTCGTATAATCAGATCTGGAGATAATTAATTAATTGCATTGTGGACTAGTTCTTGAATAAGATACATCTTTTAGGAATTTTGTATTCTGGTTATTGAATAAATAATACTTTGACGAATAACTAGTTGGTATAGCAAACTCTATTCGAAGGACTGGTTCTTGTGGGGATCGTTTATTGGTTCAAGTATATTGACCAGTGCCAAATGGATATGAGAGAATATGGATTTATGCTCCTGAGAAATGAACCATAACTAAAATTTGATGCCTTTTCTTGTAAGCTATAGTCGTCTTAGTAGTTGCATTACACTCTTGCAATTACCGCTTATCGTGATTTATTTATCACTCATCCCCTGGCAATTCTCTTCTTTGCTGTGAAGTTCAAAGCATCATCTACATTCCTTGTTCAAAGGTCTGATTGCCTTTTCCTTTATGGTGCAGTTCTTTGTTGGTGGAAATTGGAAATGTGTAAGTATTATTTATCCCCTTTTACCAAGTTTGCATCTCTTTTTCTTTATTTCCCTTTTGTTTGCAGTTCTTTAGTATTTCTCCCAATATTCTTCATGGCCGACGCCACTTGGGCTGCAAGGGCTGCAAGCTTAATAGCTTATGCTTATTTGGCAATTCTTGGCATGGATTTTGATTTAAGTAATATAGCTGTCTCATATATGGCATATTTTCTGCTAGCTGTGTCCTGAGGCGAAGAACTAAATTATGATAACTTAAGTAGACTACTCTATGTTCAAATACATCCATCCAAATCACAAGTATCGCAAGACCTATTTATAACCACTGTACTGATTCTTTGTCAGTTTGAAGATAAAAAGTCTAAGTTTTTGAAGCATTATCTGTATTTCTTGTTTTCTGATTTTACTTTTCTTCTTGGCATGTCTCATACAATTCTACTTAGAATGGAACTAAAGACTCCATAAGTAAGCTTGTTTCTGAATTGAACAGTGCAACATTGGAATCTGATGTTGGTAAGTTCTTCTGTGCTAACTAATACCTGTTACCATTTCTTAGTTTCTACAAGTGTAGCTGGTTCAAGCACTCCATTTGGTTGCTGGTATATTAATATCTAACTTCAACTATTGCAGATGTTGTGGTAGCTCCTCCATTCGTCTACATTGATCAAGTGAAGAACTCGTTATCTGATAGGATAGAGATTTCTGCCCAGAATTGTTGGATCGGGAAGGGTGGTGCTTTTACTGGAGAAATCAGGTGGGTGCTTCAGTAACATTGGTTTTGGCGATTTGCAATTTCTACTGTAATGATATGAGGTTGGACAAATGAAACATGGAATAAGAAATAACTTATTGCAGCGTGGAACAACTGAAAGACCTTGGATGCAAGTGGGTTATTCTGGGCCACTCTGAGCGGAGACATATAATTGGAGAAGATGATCAAGTGAGTGAAATTGAATCATCTTCCCAACTTTGAATAAATTATATAGGAAAAGCAAAATTGAAAGAAAATACTGCTAGTTTATCTGATTTGGTAACTTCTTGTTCTAATTCCTGCTAATCTGATCTGTGCTCAAAGCCTGATTAAGTACTATCTTCTGCAGTTCATCGGGAAGAAGGCTGCATATGCCTTAAACCAGGGTGTAGGAGTGATAGCGTGTATTGGCGAGTTATTGGAAGAAAGAGAAGCTGGAAAAACTTTTGATGTTTGCTTTCAGCAGATGAAGGCTTATGCTGGCAAGTTTCCTCTCTCTTCCTCTCTCTAATTGGTTCATATTTGAACTTTCTGTCGAGAAAAGTTGGTCAACCATGATTGCTTTCATGATGTGTAGATGCGGTTCCGAGTTGGGATAACATTGTCATTGCCTATGAGCCCGTATGGGCGATTGGAACTGGAAAAGTGGCTACACCAGCGCAGGCTCAGGAGGTGCACGTAGCCATTCGGGATTGGCTGAGTAAGAATGTATCTGCAGAAGTTGCTTCTAAAACACGTATTATTTACGGAGGTATGTACTGTTTAGTCTGAATTTTGTAAGTTTGGAAAAAAATATTCCTACATGTATGTGTTATATAAATAGCCAACTTGCAACAAATCTTCCACAGGTTCGGTAAATGGAGGCAACTGTGCTGAACTTGCAAAACAAGAAGATATTGATGGATTTCTTGTGGGTGGTGCATCCCTAAAGGTATATTTAGATTTCTGTTGTTGGTGGCAGGTTTTACGTCTTATCATTTTGAAGTTCTATGATAGGTTGATTCTCACGATTCCCCTTTTGTGCTTCAGGGTCCTGAATTTGCCACTATTATTAACTCCGTGACTTCAAAGAAGGTTGCTGCATGATATTTGGATCAACACAGAGTATGCTCACAGAACCAGTTGTAGTAGAACTATCTCACGGCTAAAGTCACGTGCTATTCCCTTTCGTGGTAGATCACCTCTTCCCATGTCCTCCATTAACATGAAGTGATTGTTTTGCTCCATCTGTTTCCTAACAAACACTACCGTGTAATGGACGACAAAGTTCACTACAATAATGTTTTTGTAGCAATGATACAATAAAGCCAAACATAATTGCACTCTGCAATGCTAGGGCCACACTGTGCTAGGGGCTTGTGTTGAAAACTTCTGTCATGATTTGTAACATTATCTCATTCTGGAAAATAAAACGAGGATGTGATGCCTCAATTTTGAAATTACGGAGTGAACTTGGATATCTGTGTATATGAGGACTGTATATTCAAATATCGATCTATCTTGCATAATGCTATGATCAAATTTCTTAATTCTAATTTGCGCCTGCCTAGTTACTTATAGTGTGTCTAAACTCCAAGGTGCCAACTCTTTCTGCTTAAAAAAAAATGACCATGTAAAGTTTAACATCAGACCACTTACTGCGGTGCCTCCCTCCTCGTCACCTTTTGGTTGGGAAGATTTCAAGCTAGCCCATACATGAAAGCAACATTCCTACTAAATTCCCAACCCCACTCCTATCCTGTGAAGCATAGGCAATAGACAAGGAAAAATAATTGCACCACCACTGTGTTTCCAAACTGAAGAATTTCATGTCAACATTACGAACAACTCACGGCTGCATATTTGTAGCTTCTCTGAGTACTGTGTCCTGTTCTAATTGCATCAATTGTGGTACTCAAATTTCCTGGCTATTGTCGAAGTTGAATTTTTTTAAAGAATCTAGAAATACGAAATTTTGGTCCAAGTACTAAGGTGTAGTTTGAATTGGCGAGACCCTTGAGCATTGCTAGGCGACTCAACAGACGTGTCATTTTAGAGTCAGCAGTTCAGCCCGAGGGCTTCTTCAAGCTAATTAATCAACTGTTGATGATTGTATTGAAATTAATGGCTGATCTGTCTTTTTTGATCAATTGCCGTGCAAAGCCAAACAAAATTTGCTTGTAAACAAAGACGAAAAAGTTGTAAAGAACTATTGGGCTCAACAACATTACAAACCACAACTCTAGTGGTCCTCAAAATCATTAATAACTAAACATCAACCGACAAAGTTAACAGCCATCAGAGTTAACAACACAGATCCAACCATCCATTACCTATTTCACTATGTACAACATCGTCTTGCATGATTAAACCCTCCACCGAACACAGTCCTTGAAACACACTAAAGATTTTCATATAAACCAACTCTCAAGAAACACAGACTGGTACTGCACCAACACAAGCAACAACAAGATCAACGCTGCCACCCCCCATGGCGATCCGCCCTCCCCCGCCCCGAAGTACTCACTCTGCCGCCTTTCCCATGGCGACCTTGGAGAGAACCACCAACAGGGCGGGCTGTCGAGAGTCGACAGCCACCTAACAGCAAACAGCAAGACTAGTGGTGCTGCCATCAGCAGCCACCCCATGCCCTCCTCGGTGGCCTCCACGATGGATTCGTAAGAGACGTACCATTGGAGACTGAGGAAGATGAAGATGACGGCCAAGATTAGCAGGACTGGATAAGGTAGAGGGCTCAGAGAAAACACCTCAGAGATTGAGGAGGCTGTGCTTCTTCTGTAATGCATTAATGGCTAAAGAGTGGAGTCTCTTTTCTTGGACTAGTTCAAAGTGGCAGTTGAGAAGGGATGGCCTAACTAATTTATAGGAGAGGATGGCATGTCTGATAACATGTGAAGCTGCCTACTGGAGTTAAGTTGCACCTGTCGTTTCTAGCCGTTGATAGGATGTTGATGCATCAGTGGAAGAAAGCATTATCCTAAAATCCTAGGTAGGGAAGAGGGCAGATTCAATTTTGTATTGCAAACTCTATTCCATCTTTTACTAAATTCAATATAGATATGCTAAATGTATAAAGATAGCAATATATATGTAATTTATAAAAGAAATTATACACATACTATATATATAAAATAAAATAAAAGATATAAATAAAATTTGTAATAGAAAATTCGATCCGGAGAATGGGATGCTTTCATTATTATTGTTAGGACTATGGTGGTAGATATTTTCCTCTTAAGAAGGTTTTTCTAATAGGTGGGAGTTAAGGTCATTGAGGCCATTATATTATTTTGATCAATTATTAATTATGTTCCCCCACATTCCCACTTATAAAGTGATCATAGGGCCACTTGTTAAGAAACAATTAGACGAGTGTAGTAATTAGATTAAAGACGGCACATCCTATAAATCAACTTATTTGGACGGCTGAAAGCGTCTCTTTGACTCTGATGAATGAATTTTGCAGCACACAACAGAATCATCAACAAATTACTTTAGCCCTAGGGGGCACCCAAAGTATAAATTAACAAAAAAAAAAAAAACAATACCTATAACTTTTTCATATTAAACAAAACCCATGAAAATAGTATTTTCCTAACCTAAAAACCAATCTACCAACTTTAACTAAAACAAAAAGAAAAAAGTAGGGATAGGCCATATTTGCAGGGTTTAGGGATTTTTGAACAAGATATATTACCTGAACTAACCTATAATTACGATTAACCTCCTTTTTGACTTTTCATTTAATAACAAAACTTGGGAGAGATCGAAATCAAACTTTCCCTTCGAATTGGAAATTGAGCTTGTAATCATGTTGCAGAGCTGCCAGAGTACTTCTGCAGGGACCCTCTACAGAACCATGAGGATAGAGCACAAAAGCATTAGTAACATAATTCCTATTTCTTTGGATCTTAAACTTAGATGCAAGTTTAGAATGCTCACCTCCAAATACAGTATGGAGAAGCTGAAGATCATCAGCTGAGCAGGAGTCTATTAGAGCATAGACACCGGGTCTCAAAGCTTCATCTACTTCCCTGGAAAAATAGGAAAACCCAGTCTAGAGTTAGCGCACGATTTAATGTGGATAAAAGAGAACGCAGAGCATGGGAGTTAATGTAAATCAAGTGAACATGAGAAACTGAAAATACCTTATGATGCCTTTTCTGCCTGGACCTAATCCACAGAACACCCATATATAACGAGACAAAAACTGGAATGAGCATTGCCCAAAGACATCTTTCTGCTGCCGCACCTGAAAGGAGGGGATTGGAGGTTAACAGCACAGATAGAGGGAATCTAACGAATGAAACAGCAAGCTAAAGAGATGTTTAGACAGACAACACAATTCAGCTAAACAACATATCAAAATTTATGGTGCCATAAGATTCAATCAGGTCTGAAATGTCTGGTTGAACTTTTGCATGTCAGAACATAAGACCAAATAGCATATAACTTAGGGTTTTCCTCCATTATCCCATTAGAGCTTCAAAGTTCTTTAGGATGCTGTGCATCCCAATTCTTGACCACAGTTCACGCCTTAATTGCTCTCCTTGTTCTACCACTGGCGATTCTAATAATTTTTTCTGATCTGAACCAACTCTACCAGGAATTTCAAGAAAAAGAATTTCTAAACACACAAAAGCAACAAGAATACACCATTAGAAAGATGTAGAGGGCGAACTAACATAGACCCTCGGCTCCTCCCAATTGATGTTGTGGAAGTTAAAGCATTAGCTAGTCAAAACTGCAACAGAGACACAGTTTCATGCAGTAGAACACTCTTCTACGTGAATACAGACTTCAATATCAACCAAATATGCTAACAGCTGACGGGTGGTTAGATAAGCATAATAAACACACACCTCTTCATACACTCGCCGCAGACTGCTGGCACATTTTACTGCCTCTTCCACTTCCCATGCAAAGAACTTCCCTCCAGCAACTGGATCTATATTTACAATCTCTAAGCAATGAAGAAGAACACTAACTGAATCTTCAAGAAGGGCCATGCACTGCCGAGTCTCACTAGATATACAAAGCCAAAAATAAAAGAAGAGAGAAAAGATTATATAGATGTTTCTGATGACATTCGAGCTAGAGAGAGATTAGATAGACGACACCTAATGGAACTGAAGATGAAACAGATTTGAGACACAAAAAAGAGGCACCATACCTTTTATGATGCTTAAGAGCAGAACATAACATACGGCAACATGCAGCATAGAGTTCTACTGAAAACTTTCTATCTACAGAGCTACTGCTTGTGCCGATTTGAGATGCAACTCTAACAGAAGCTTCAGAAATCTTTAGTTGGAGAAGGAATTGAAAGAGTGCCCCGGGTACACGCAGGGACTCTGCAATATGGCAGGCATCTATTTCGAAGAAAGAGGGTTTAGCAGAAACTTTTGTCAGTACTTCAACACACATGAGAATAACTGACCCAGAATCAGGTCCTGCATGAGCCTTGGTTGAATTAATACATCCATAGAAAATACTAGGACCCTGCAAATGCAGGATGATATTAAAAAGGCAAGCAACTAGGCTCTGGATGTGTCTCTTGATCATATTTAAACGTCTAGGCCCTGCAAAACCACAAGAGGAACTGAGAGTAAAACATCCAATAAAATGTCATAGTTAACATATTCAACACAGTGAAATGCTGGTTGGAATTTTTGTGCATTGGTCGCAATAACTTATAAATCCATCACATCAGTAGATGGTTTGCCCCAAAAAGGTTGTGCTTTTTATGACATCGTAAACTATTGAACCTACCAACTTCCTTCTCGACTCATATTCTTTTCATTAACTTTTTGCAAATTAGTGCCAGCATAGTCCTGGTGTTTGGGTTGGCTGGTTGTGATGTCATTGTTTTCTTGTATTGTGTTATTTTGGGTCCGTATTTGGAGGATACTGAGAGCAAAGTTAAGAGGGGTAGTTTACGGACAGTGGCGGCAGGTGAGATGAATGCCTGTCAAAAAGGCAAATGGAAGGTGTTAAAGGAACCTCTCTTATTGCATTTCCAAGGAGTAGGGAGTATCTCTTTTCCACCCTTGTGATTTTCAGGAGCTAATCACTTGAGATCACTTCCCAGCAGCTCCACACATCAATCAGATCATAATTTATTCCACGGTGCCGATTTGACTTCTGCTCCTAATTTTAGACATTATATTTTAAGCAACAAATGATACAACAGGTGCAACGAAATTTTGTTTAGGGATTATTCCAACTCTGCTTGCATATATAGAGCACCCATGTACAAAAATGTGTGCCAAGTGCTGCATTCAATTATATATTCAAGCTTAAATGTAGTAAGGATAAAACGATCACGACCTATGTAAGTTTTGGACAAAAGGGAGGAAATGGAATGTGAACAGAGGTACCTAGCCACATGTGCTATTAACAACTAGCAAGAGCAAGATTGACTATATGTATATGACCATAAAGAAATGGGCTCAAGAACAACAATGTTCTGCCACATTCTAATACTATCGCAGATTGCCTGACGCAATATCATTAGTGCAACCTCCTCTGCAAAAATGGAATCTGAAGTTACAGATGTATTTTCCTTTTCTTAGGTTAATGTAAAATGAGACTTTTAGAAGAAAAGCAACAAGATTAAGAAATTGACTAATACTCTTTGCTGAAGTCCCAAGCAGTGCCGATGCGCATTAACAATCATAAGAAAACACTATCGACCTCGACCAGTATATAACCATCAAATTTGCACAAAAATAAAAGTCTCCTGTAATGCCTAATTATGATTGTCCCACAAAAGAAAGTTGAACCAGAGCTTATAACCAAAAGCCCCCTGTTCAACTCAGTTGAGCATTAAGATGACAGAATGATCGCATAGAGGAAGCAATGCATCTAAAGAGGTGAACTAATTGCAATACCAAAGATGGGTGAAAAAGGAAAACTCATCATGCTTGGAAGCAAATGGAAGATTTATGAACAACAACAGAAGAATGATAACAATGATGATTCACCTGTTACAAATTCGAGAATCAAACCCAAGCAATCAATACCAGCGGCAACAACACAGGAGGCCTCTCCTCCATTTGAACTTCCACAAACTAGTTCATAATTTGTTATCAATCCTTCCTGTACTGCAACTAAAGCTCTTTCTATAGCCTGCACAGCGGATAGTAAGTGCAACTCAGATGATTTATTGACGTATGTTCTAAATGACTTCCTCAATCTTTCCTTAAACACATGCAATTGACTTGTTCCCAAAGAGAAACAAGAGTCCATCTGATTAGCCAGCTTCTTGGCATGTAATCCTCTGTCTTGAGAAGCTAACTTTGCTTCCTTCCCTTGTAAAGAGATGCATTTTCCGATAATTCTCAAGTGTAAGCCTATCAGATTGACATAAAAATCTCTGGACGATGAAGGATCAAACTGTGGAAAGTAACTCGCCAGCTCCTCAAGAAATTTCACGACACCATCTAACCAAAAAAAAGCAGATTGATGCACGATTTTTCTCCTTGAAAGTTCCAAAAGCAGAAATTGAGAAATGTCCACCAAAATTGGAAATACGCTCCAAGAGATAGAAGTAAGGTCAATCTGCATATTCAGTCTCAAAATAGCTGAACAAGCAATAAACAACTGCCGGAGAAAGAAAGATGCATCAGTTTTTTCACCGCCGAAGACTTGTATTAAGAACGACCCTTTGAGGCGTGGTTTCTGGTGTTGAACCTCGGTCAGAAAAGAGTCGAGACCTCGGACTGCTGGAGAGGATTTCCTCGTAACATTACATTGTCTAAGATCATCCTTTATAACAGAGGGTGCCATTATCCCAATTGGCCGTCCCTCACTAGAAGCATCATTGTTACCATCATAATGACCAGATAAGGACTGATTTACAGCACATGCATTACCACCACATGCTGAAATGCACAGAGTTTGCTCATCCTCAAGAAAAAATGCTTTCAAGACATAAGTTGTAAAATTCATGAATGTATCGACACATGACATAATTCTGGTCATGATGCCAGCATCATAACTTGAAAATATTCTGATATTACTATCGACTGTATTTGTATCAAATGTAGAGGCTAGGCCCCACAATAGTCCCTGAAAGCAAGCAATTGTTGATGATAACTTATTCAAATCGTGAAATTCGGTGAAGCATTCTACTTTCATGTCAAGAGATGCATCCCTAAAAGAATTAAGGGACTCTTGCAGGTTATCTTCTAAGACCTCAGCTAATTGCAAGACACTTTGCCATGCATCCAAATTCTCTGTCAATTGAAGACTGCATTCTGATTGATCAGACTCCTTAGTGCAAGGATCTAAGTTTTTTCTTACTCGATGAAGCTTCCTAGAAGAAACAAGGGAGCAAACTGCACGTGCACATTGAGCTCTACTTACTGTCTGCAAAACATTAGATGTATGCTCCACCAATGAAAAGTTTGCACCTTTAGCTTCAAAAGCAATATCTTCTGGAAATTCACGTGTAAATCCAACTACTGTATACAATGATTTTAGAAACCATAGCAGAGGAAATGAACATTCTGGTAATTTGGGGGTGATTAAGGACTGATTCCCACTAAGATTTTCTTTGCTAGAAGCTGCAATCAAAATCTGAAGAACCCTTCGACAGGTCACAAATAATCGGAAGATCTCATAAGGATTGCGAGGACATAATGAGCTGTGCCAGCCTAACAAGCTGCCAACCAGAAGCCTGAAATGCAAAGGTAAAGTTACTCCATGGAACATGGATGATAAGAGGAAAACCCGAGCTAGGACTTATAATTGAAACATTTAAAACAGTGAGTTCCATGTTCAAATGGTACTTTCCAAGTTGACCATCAATTAGTCTAATGAGATCGAGTGGACAAATAAAATTGCAGTATTTAAACAAAGCAAATTGTGCTTCGTTTGAGCCCATTAAGTGTCACTCCCAATTATTATTCTCATTCTCCTTCATGATATGTAAGTTTGAAAAAAAAAAAAAAAACACAGAAATAAATTCAGCAGTATACCTCTCAAGATTGAGAATATGAGTGATATACAATGACGATGATTTCGAACTTAAATGTTCTTCTGGCATCCGCTTCAAAAGATTGAGCAAACATTGACATGTAGCAAAATTAACATCAATTTGTTTATTGCAGGATTCAGCAGGCACCATATTCGGTTTTATCCATGATGACACTCCAATTTGGACATCAGAAAGATTTGAAAATGCAGATATAACCTCGCCCCAATCAGGTGACTCACTCAACTCTACTCCAGAAGTAGCAAATATAGATGAAACCGACTTCTGCAGAATCCTGCAGAACCTTGATGCCATATACCTGAAAACAAACTGAGAAAGAAGTCAGTGATAACATAAAGGACAAAGGAAAAAAACAATAACTAGGAGTAAGAAAATAAGAAGGCAATGTAATAGCACTCACAGAGGATTACTTGGCCCATATGAGAGGTTAAGTAAACATCCAGTGCACAAAAACTTGAGCAAATTTTCATGTATTCTACAAGACAAGATTTCAGTATATTGATTATTTAAACATTCATTTCCCACTCTCCACTTCGTCTAACCACAGGTAATTTCGTTTCTTTTTCAACTTCACATTTCTTATTCTAACTAATAACTAGTAGGTTGAAAACAAAGAATAATTGTAGCTATTGCCAAGACACCTTATTATAGAATAATAGATCATTTAATGCTAACATTTTGTCATTGATATTCTTCAGTCTTTTTTTTCACCCTCAGTCAGCTTGGACCCTCACCTCTACCAACTTGAGAGACCTTGATGACAAATTCACATTTTCAAGAAGTATTTTCCTCTGATCATTTTATGAATAACTATGCCTCGTACGTCACGAGATCATTGACTACAATAACGTTGAAATTTTTTGTTACATGCAACATATGTTACATGATAGAACATAAAGTTTATCTCACAAAAGAAAATTTCTTTGGATCCATCTCTGAACAGATTAGTTTCTCTGAGAAGCTGTATGCATTGTCCCTGACAGATCAAGAAATAAAGAAAGTGGATGAAGCGGGAGAGAATAATTGCTCCTATCCATAGGTAAATAATGTTAGCTTACTCTGTGTCTATATGATATGTTGTTGCTCAGAAACTCCAGTGCAATACGATGTATGACTCTGTTCAGGTGCCCAGGCCTGCTCGTCTTATGCGTACTAAAGTTGCCATCAACATCATTTATGCAGGAAAGGGAAGCCCGGATTAGTAGCGTAAGAAAATTCTTCAAGTCCTTCTTGGCAGCATGAGGGCACCAAAATTCAACATGCTCACAAATAATGCACCATAATATAGACGGCAATGAACTATCCTCCAGAGAACTGATAGAAAATTTTAGGGTATCATTAGTATGAAGGCCTTGAATTAGAGTGTCGTCTATTCCAGCATCAAATGAGGGAGCAGATATCTGGTTCTCAACAATGGATGAAACGACTCCCATGATGAATTCTGTCAGACCTACAGCTTCTTCTGTCAGTTCTTGAACATACTTTCTCCATTTCCTGATTCTCTTACGACAAGAAGACAAATCAGCATCATCTTTCAATTCAGTTTCACTCTGATTCCTCTGAAGCATGTGCTTGGAAGACTGTATCAGCCGATGTAAATCAACAAGTCTTTTAAGAGCCATGGCATTTAATAGATACACCAATGATGGGCAGAGGACAACAGAATCTTGGATACAAATATCTGAGACAGAATGTATAACATTAAGAAGAGTCACTGAAGGTTGGAAGATCCATGAAAAAAAGCATTTGCCAGCAGAACCAGTCATGCCCAACCAATCACTTCCACACTGAACTGTAAATCCTATTACTCCAGACATCCTCCTTGAAGCAGCAGGAGGCATGAGGGTGATTAATAGCTCAAATAAGCTTCTGCAGGACAACAATAAATGAAAGAAGACCGCTAGGATCCGGCACATGGACAAATCGTCACATCCAGTGCTCTTACTCAAAGTTAGTCCATCTACCAAAATAGTTAATTCTTTGCAATTGTCAGGCTGTGGTGAAACCAGGCTACTCAAACTAGAGCGTATAATTTCTATCAAGTTCTTCAAAGAAACACCAACAAGATAACTATTACCAGAAGTGACAGTTATAGAATCTAGAATGATTGTATATGCTTCACACAACACCTTACTGAGGAGTTCCTCACGAAAATGAAACTGCAGTGAGTCAGAACTATGTGGATATGACATTGACATTTCACCTAAACCAGCCAACCGATGCCCACATTTCATCCACTCCAGAGATTCCACAATATCTGAAGTCAACTGCCGAATGCATCCGGCTGCTTGCCCTTCTGGTATGGCCTTTATAGCATTGCTGAATGAAAGCCTAAATTGCAAAGAGCCGAGCAACATGCTCAATGAATTTGAATAGGATGAACACAAGCACGATGGATCAAATGCTTCACCACTTCCAATAAGTGATAAAGAATGCCTCACTGCTCTACAGAGTGCAAATACCGAAGTATCCACCTACACTAGTTCAATATATTAGATCAGAAAATTGAAATAATCAGATATACAAACAAATCTAGAAAAGACAATAATGCTTAAGATTCAGGAAAGAGTATATTGGTTCCATTATTTTCTATGTTCAAACAAATCATTATAGTTTATTACAGAGATTTATTATCCATGCCAAATGAAAAAAATGGTTGAACCATAACTTCCAAAAACTAAGCAAGATATTATTTATCCCAAGGAGGTAGAAGGTAATTCCTTCTTTATTCTTCCATACCAAAAAAAAAATATATATATAGCAATTTATATTCGGTACCATTATTTATATATGGGTTTAATTATATTTTGCCATCTGAACTATGACCGTTTTTATATTTTGGCATTAAACTTTTCTTTTGTATCTAGTTATCATCTCAACTTTACGAAATTTTGCACTTTGCCATTTATAACTGTTTTCAATCAAGTTTTTTATCAAAAAACCACCACATGTAGTACACATGTTATATTTAAAGATTATGTGATATGATATTTTTCACATATGCACAGCATGCGATGTTTTTCCAGCAGAAAAATCAACAAAAGGACAATCATATATGCAAAGTGCAAATTTCACAAAGTTGAGATGGTAAGATGGCACAAAAAGAAAAAATCGATGGCAAAGTGTAAAAAACGGACATAGTTCGGATGGAAAATGTAATTTACCCTTTATATATAGAATAATTCAATCTACTAAGAGTAAATAAAATGATAAAAAGTGAAAGATTAAGCTTGCGGTACAGTCTAAATCTTCTGCTGTGTTGCAGTATGACAAAATACACTGAACTTTAGGTCCAAAAACTTATGGTTTCCCTTGAGAAAGAAGCATGTCATTGTTCATTTACTGGAGACAACAATATCAGGCACTTGAACATATGTAAATATCACAAGCAAACAAAGCTCTACAAACATATAGAGCACATACACTTATCCATGCTCTCTCACCTGCCGAAGTTCACTGTAAAGATCAAATAGCCTGCAACCCAGGCTCAGTATCTCTGAGGACAGCAAGGGCTGACCCAGCACATCTTTTGAACTATAGCAGCAGGCTGCAGAGGAAAGAATCATAGTCCATAATCTCTCTAGATCATCTCCAACAACCTCATATTCAATATTTAACAAATGATGCACGGACACAATAAGCTCCTTTCTAACAGAAATCAAGAGTTCCCTGTGTGATTTTTCATCTGAACCGACAGACAACATTTTCGGATGAGCAGTTTTGGCTGAGAGCGACATGACTGTGGTATAGATAATCCTCAGAAAATTTCTGGAGGCCCCATCAGAGGAATCCTCTGTTCTTAGGTATATCTTATCACAAATGAAGCTACAAAGTAAGTTATTGATGGATCTCAGCACGCTGGAAACATTAAATAATACAGATTCTGCTCCCCCATCTGATTGAACATATTTGTTGAGATCTGCTAATAGATATTCCAGAATCTGTACAAAATAATCAAAAATCGATTTCCGAAGTTCTGCGTCCAAGCTATGGCGCACAGGGATCAAGTTTGAAGACACTCTTCTGCTCTGGGGAGAGCTATTGGGCACATGAATAGTAGAGCTCATATCTGATTGCCTAGAACCTCCACCACGGACTGAAATTCCCTTATGCTTTGTAACACAACTGACAAACAAATGAAGAAGCTCTCCTAGACCAAGTAATGCAAATTCATTCTTCTTGGTCACTATCTTCTCCACTTTATCAAATAGGTGTCTATGATAACTTTTATTGACCAATTTTTCCTCCTTTACAGCTACATCAGAAGAATCTTTATATCTAGCAGTACTCTGTAAGCTGAGAAATCCATCAACATGAGTGGGGTGGAACAGGCCCTGAGCTAAAACTTCTTCAACCAATTCAGGTAAATTTGTGGTCCATTCAGTATTAGAACTAGAATGTAGCACATGTAACAAGTGTAGCAGAGGCTCAAGCAGCTTATCAATGAAATTGTGGAAACCATTCTTACGAGTTGGATGGACCCGTAAAAATTTTGCAAATGGCTCAAACAAATAACATGATAATTTCAATATGAAATTCCCAAGCTTGCTTCCATCAAACTGACCCGTAACAAATTTCAAGATGAGTCCAAGCACTTTATCCATGAGGAAAATCCACAAATCTAAATTTTCATTGGCAACTCCACCATGGAATGAGAAGATCAATGAGATACAATCAAGTACAGCATCATAAAATTGCAGCTGCCGATCTAAAAGTGTTCCCTCACAACATGAGGACACATTATTTACACAAGCTGATGCCTCCATTACAATAGAATGAATCACCCGTAAGAAGTCCTTGGAGAATGTCAAGGAGACATGAAGTTCTCTTGACTCCTCCAAGCAGAAATATAAAATCTTCCAGCACCTAAGATCCAAAAATGATCCAGAGGTTTCAAACTGAGGTTTGTTTTCTTCAAGCCTCATTTTCTTCTCTGAAGAAATGAGAACTGATTGAATCCAATTGTTCATGAAAACTAACGTCCTTGAGGTATCCATTACCTGCAAGCCCCGACTAATATCGTCCATCTCCCTAATACTGCTTGTTTTCACATAATCAAATGCCAAAGCAACCTTCCTGCATTACATCCCATTTTTCATTAATCACATCCTGAATTCCCACAAACACAGAATTTCCAATAAAGCTGAATTTCAGGAAACCAGAAATAACCATGTATAGTTTGAAGTTTTTATTTGAAAGTCTCATGATCAGATTATCAACAGTCAGAGAGGGGTCACTATGAGTTTTCTTATTTATTTCCAAATAAAAGACAACTAATGCCCATAGTACAAAGACTAACCAATTCACTTTATCTTGTTCAAATAATTAATCCTGAACACCATAAAGCTAAGATACCTGTTGTATGATTCAAACTGAAACATTTCACTTTCGGTAATTGCAAATTGTTCTGGATTCTTATAGCTTAAGACAGCTTCACGTAACTTAACGACTTAAGCTCCTTCCCTTTCTTCTGATTTCATGTTTTCCCTGCACCTAAGCCACTTCCTCTAACCAAATCACAAGTATTGGTATTCAACTTCCAACATGAACTCAATACATAAAATAGCTAACCGTACTAACCATGTACATACACCAAAAAAAGAAGTACTAATTTCACTACGTACTCTAGAATGTCCTTGTCTTTGTCTTGCAGCGACAAAACCAACTGCAGGTTCCTCCATGCGACACCCTCTTCGCTCTCTCTACCCGGTTGATCAGTTGGAGCAAATATGGAATTTTCTCGAACTTGTTCAACAACGTCCGTGCTTCTTCGCTTTCTTTTCTTGTTGAGTGAAACCGATTCCCGCTTTCGCAGCCGGAACGGCGGGCTATTGGCCTCCATCATGACGTTCCGAGTTTTAAGCAGAGTAACGGCGAGCTGCTTAATGTAAAGAAATTTCACCAAACCGGTGGCGCGGCGCTGCCCACTTACTACTCTTGCTCTTTCTTTGTAGGCGGCCGCGGCAGGGCAAGTGTACCCGCAAAAGGGGGGAAAAATGAGAATTTGAGAAGAATATGGAAAGACAAAAAAATAAATTAGTACCCAAACCTTTGCATAATTATAGATACACCCCCACAAAAATTTACATTAGTATCCTTTAAGGGAATATACGTATAATTTAAGGAATTTTGTCTAGATACACCCCCACAAAAATTCCGTATACAAAAATTTTGTATCTTTAAACCTGAATTTAAGGAATTTCAATCTAATTTATCCTAATTGTGCATAGGGTATGTTGGCGTGATCTCTATATATTATGGAAATTAGTGTTGTACACATTTGTATAAAAATTCATTTCTAATTATTTTAACACGGTATTTTATAATTACTATTTAAATTCTTTTTTGTATTCATGTTTGAAATTATTGGCTTTGCCTGCACAATTTATTAATCTAATACTTTGTTCCCATTACAATATATTTTTTATAACAAAAATCATGTGGCTCTAAATAAAATGAACAATACTTCGTATAAAAACTTTAATCATAAAGTGTGAGTATACATTATATCAAGTATATCACCCCGTTATATACATATATATATATAAAAAAAAAGAGTATAATCACCCCAATATGTATATATTAATATTTATTGTCGAATAATTTATTTTTATTTATGATTTAATTTTAATTATATTTTTGTGTTTGAAAAATAACTTGTGTCAATCGCATTGGAGATTCACACCACAATTAACTTTACATTAGATGAGTTTTGGAATGTACAAAAAATTTATTACCATACCAATACCAAAAGTATGTGTATATATATATATATATATATATCAGATGCATAACAATTACATCAAAGGTTAATTATAATTACGTATCGTTTAAAACTATGAATTTATACTTTTTTCGCAAAAAGTTTTGAAATTTCGTTTGATCTCCTTCCATTAGGATTTTGATAGAAAATGCCGATGTAAATATTTACAAAAATTATTTATTTTTTCTCTTATTTAATATTCTCATCTATATTTTTGTATATATGTACATGTTTAATAGTATTACATTTGTTCTATTATAAGTATAAAATTCCTACATATGATGTTAAATGAGGGATCAAATTAGAAATTTGTGCAATATTTTTGCTGACATCAATATTTTTCCCCCCAAACCATAACGAAAGGGACCACAGTTAATTTTCATATGAGCTGCAAAAGTATCATTTTGGATTATATTTAGGGAAAGTATAATTTATAGTTTTAGATGGGTGCAAGTGTAATTAAATTTTAAATTAAACTTAATTCTGAAATTCACTCAAATGAGTAAATGTTAATTTAAAAGTTAAGATTTATGAGGCTTTGAATAAAAATTTAAGACACTAACACACAATGAAGTGTACGTTAAAAAGAGAGTTTGAAACTGATGCAACATTTTTCCTGTCAACCTCACGGTATCACGACAACGGCGCGTGCAAACCGATAAAATTCTCCGCCAACAACCTGCAGTGCTGGCAGAGCTCGACTCCCCATGCTGTATATCACCCGTCCCTCACCAAATTCACACACAGCCAACAGTGACTGGAAATCCTTTTTCCTCTGCCCTTTCACGTTCTCTGCGTGAGGACGTAGACGTTCCGGTTCCATCATTCACACATCGATACACGTATATATGTTGTTCACGCCGCCTCGTTTGATATTTTTCTAGCGAACTAGTCGGGGTGAGTTCATGTAAGCGAAATGGATTTTGGGTTTAATCATTCAGTTTAGCTTTTGTTGTTTCTTAATTTGATGGGATTTGGGGCATGTTTTAGATAGATGGATTGTTTTGATTGATTTGTTTGTCCTGATTAATGCATGTTTGCCTGCCATCTTTAGTTAGATTTATGGGAATTTCTTCATTTCTTGTGTTTCTATCAGTTTTTAGAGATGAGGAGAGATTATTTCTGAAACTAAAGAGATCAAGGGGGTTTTGCAGTTGATGTTACTTCGTTATTTCTCAATCATCAATAATCAGAAGAATCAATATGTGCTCTGAACTGAAGACGCTGGATTGTTTGTTGTTGACAATTGTTGACCGTTCCTATTTTTGACTACTCATATGTGATTTCGCATGTTTTGTGTGTGAATTACTATGTCGGCTTACCCATTTATCTGAATTGAAAAAATGCAGAGTATTGAGCATCTGCAAGTAGTTATATTTGTGTTTGAAAGTTGGCAAGAATGTCCACACTTACAGTAGATGTGCAACAAAATGGTAGTGTTAAGAATGTCGACTCAAGCAGTGTGCATGAATTGGACGAATATGACTTTTCAAGGCTGCCGGATCGGCCCAGAAATTTGAATTTGGAGAGGCAGAGATCGTTCGATGAAAGATCGCTTACTGAGTTGCCTTTGGGGTTCTCTCCTCATCCACCGTCTAGAGCAGATAACTTCTATCGAGCTTTTGACGTTTTAGATGGTTTCTTTTCACCTGGTAGAAGGTCAGGGCTCAGTACACCCAAGTCTTTATTTGGTTATGGGCCGAGCAATGAGCCACATCCCATGGTAGCAGAGGCTTGGGATAATCTAAGGCGCTCGTTGGTGTATTTTCGCGGCCAGCCTGTTGGGACGATTGCTGCATTAGACAACTCAGAAGAAAACCTCAACTACGATCAGGTGAAGGGCAACAATTCTGTCGCTTCACATAGAATATGCTTTATTAGTTTGTCTAGTGGATTGGTAATCCTAGTTATGGTGAAATGCATCCTGTCATTTTATTATAGCTTATTTGAGACCACTGTCGATGGTTGAAGGTAAATGTAGCAGTTCCACAACTTTGACTATTTATAAAAAGCATGATTTGAGCAGAATATGAAATAGTGTAAAGTATGCACATGTATAGTGTTTTAGTGACGTCTTTTTGTTGCCAGACTGATGTGCGTAAAAAGTTTTTGAGCCCGTTAGACTTGTTCATGTGGATTCTGAAGCTTTAACTTGTGCAGGTATTTGTTAGGGATTTTGTTCCAAGTGCACTGGCTTTTCTAATGAATGGGGAACCTGAAATTGTGAAAAATTTTATCCTGAAGACCCTTCGTCTTCAATCATGGGAGAAAAGAATTGATCGGTTCCAACTGGGAGAAGGTGTTATGCCAGCCAGTTTTAAAGTACTACATGATCCAACCAGGAATACTGAGACGTTGATAGCAGATTTTGGTGAAAGTGCAATTGGAAGAGTGGCTCCAGTTGATTCTGGCTTTTGGTGGATTATACTTCTACGAGCATACACAAAATCTACTGGAGACACATCTTTGGCTGAGAGGCCTGAATGTCAGAAAGGAATGCGCCTGATACTCAGTTTATGCCTCTCTGAAGGATTTGATACCTTTCCGACGCTTCTCTGCGCTGACGGATGCAGTATGATTGATCGTAGAATGGTGAGTGCTCTAGTCTACACCACACTCCCATACCAGAATATCTTGCGTGAGGATCCGATGCTGTGAGGTGAAGCTAGTTTGGCAAAATAAAGTGGTCATAAATTTTGTAGTGATAAATACTACATGTTCTTTCTCTTTTCATTCCAATGCTTGTTTCATGTGCTTTTGCTTTTTTCCCGACTACTTGTTGTCTTGAAATGTGTGTTCGTATAGGGCGTTTATGGATACCCGATTGAGATACAAGCTCTCTTCTTCATGGCTTTGAGATGTGCCTTGCTTTTACTCAAGCAAGATGGTCCTGGGAAGGAATTTATAGAACGTATTATCAAGCGCCTGCACGCCTTGAGCTATCACATGAGAAGTTACTTTTGGTTGGATCTGAAGCAGCTTAATGACATATATCGATATAAAACTGAGGAGTATTCCCACACTGCAGTCAACAAGTTCAATGTCATGCCGGATTCTCTGCCAGAATGGGTTTTTGATTTTATGCCGCTGCATGGAGGCTACTTCATCGGAAATGTCGGCCCTTCAAATATGGATTTCCGTTGGTTTTGCCTTGGCAATTGCATAGCCATACTTTCTTCCCTAGCTACACATGAACAGGCAATGGCAATCATGGATCTTATTGAATCACGTTGGGAGGAGTTGGTAGGGGATATGCCGCTCAAAGTTTCTTATCCTGCTATTGAGAGCCACGAGTGGCGGATCATAACAGGATGTGATCCCAAAAATACTCGGTGGAGTTACCACAACGGTGGATCATGGCCAGGTAATCTATTCCCGACAATTTTTTGCCGGACAAAGTTCCATCTAGTGACTACAGGTTCAGTTCCATACAAAAATTCTATATGAAGTTTCAAATGTATAGTGGTTCCCTAATCTTTATATACATCTCCTTGTATTTAATTGCTTTAATAGAAATGTTGAAAATAATGCAATGACATGTAGCTCAATTACCATGGCCAGTGCTCTTATGGCTTCTTACAGCTGCGTGCATCAAGACGGGACGCCCCCAGATTGCTAGACGTGCCATTGAACTTGCTGAAACCAGGTTGTCGAAAGACGGTTGGCCAGAGTATTACGATGGGAAGCTTGGGCGATACATTGGGAAGCAAGCTCGAAAACACCAAACGTGGTCGATTGCAGGCTATTTGGTCGCCAAAATGATGCTTGAAGACCCTTCTCATTTGGGTATGGTCGCGATCGAGGAAGACAAGCAGATGAAACCGGTCTTGAAGCGATCATCCTCGTTTTGATTCCTAATTTTAGTAAATTTGTACCTAAACAAGATTCCAAACTTGTAGCATGTCTGGTTTGTACAGCCTTTGCAGTGTTGATGTCATTCTTTTGTTTACTCCAATAAATCTTTAGTTCGAAATCTCTTTAGTAAATATAACGAACTTCTTAATACTTTTGGAATACAAAATTTTGGGGTGGATATTGGGCGAGATCCATCCCATTGGATTTATTGCTGACATGAATTCTGTTAGCTCAACCCCCCAGAGATAAATATGTACCAACTTTCTATCTGCTCTTCCATGCTCCTCTTCTTTCATTTTCACTATTTGGTTTTTGGATTTAGAGTGAGTCATCACCAAAATTATGGAGAAATCTCACTTTTTTAACATGCAGTTGCATATATGGTCACCAACCATATTCCCTCCTATTTTTCTTATTATGATCAACTAGGAGGGTGTTTCGAGTTTATAAAACTTTCAAAACATCTTACATAAAAATAATTTATTTTTTTAATAATAACTTATAAATTCATTTTTAAAAAAAATCAATGTTTTTAATTAGGTCCAAAGTTATATCTAATTCAAACATTTTATAAATTTATTTTACAATAAAATTTAACATTTTGCGAATTATTATTTTTTATATAAAAGCTTATAAGATGTTTTAAGTGAATTTAAAAAAAAGATATTGTCTTAATTTGCGTTATCTTTTTACTGAATATTATTTATATTAGGGTAGTGTTGATGTCTTCTTGTACATCTTAAATTTGGAAGGATATGTAAATTAGTAACATACTATTTTCTTGATTAGTTCATCTTTCTCTTGTTGTCATTGAATTTCGAGTAATTGTTCAACAAATTAGTATCAGATTGAAATTATTAAGAAGAAAAGAGAGAAAAGGACTTATTTCAGCCATGACTGGATTTTGAGATTACTATAATTAATTTATTTTCACTCAATCAGACCCGTTTCCTTAAAATCCCTTTCTATACCTAATTATTTACACCAATTTTCCATCTCTTTCAAACGGGAAATAACTTGTAAATCCACACACATACGTATACGCGTACAGAAGATGATGCCACCGAGGAGGCCGATCCAGGCCGTGGTGACATGGGTTCGGCGGCAGCCGCCCAAGGTGAAGGCGTTTCTTGCGGTAATCAGCGGCATGGCTGCGCTTGTTCTCATCCGCGCAATCGTTCACGATCATGACAATCTTTTTGTTGCTGCCGAGGCTGTGCACTCGATCGGAATTTCCGTTCTTCTTTACAAGTTGATGAAGGAGAAGACTTGCGCGGGTAGGGGGTCTCTTTGTTTTTCTTTTGTATTGTTGTTTGTTTGCTGTTGTTTTCGATTGATAAGGGGATGAGGTAAGTTTGGCTTTCAGAATTGAGGATGGAGGATGAGGAACTTTGGAGTGTCGGAACCACATAAAAATCCCCCATCATTCTGAATTATTTCCAAGTTCTTTTTTGGTCGGGTTTGATTTTCGTTTTCTGGGCCATTGAAAGATTGAATTTTTATGTACCTTTTTTCCTTGTCCGCTGAAGAAGTTGTATCGGGTGTAACATTGGAGTTGTTTTTGCCTTTCATTTTATTTGTTTTCCTTCTCTATTGCTTGGTAACTGATTTGGGGGCTGAGAGTTAAGGATCTTCCTCTAGTTCTTGGGTTTCTCGTTTTCGCTTTTGAGATGTTGCTGTTTTCTTGTACATTGGTTTTGTTTTTTTCATTTACTCTGGTGTTGAAATGTTGGAGTTTAGGTTTTCTTCTCCCTCAAATATGTTTGCTTGAACTCTTTTTTGTCCCGTTCAATTGGAAGAAAGAAGGGGAAAAAAACTAATCTTTCTCCAGAATTTATGCTACCTATTTTAGTCCTTATATCTTGTTTGAAGCTATATGGGGCAGCTTGAAGATGTTGACTCATTATCCCAACCTTCATTCTTAAACATAGTCTTTACATTAAATTGGACTCCTCGGAATGGATACAGTGTATTTTTGCTTCCCCCTTTTCACATATGTTTTGTTAGTCTTCATGTACTTGAAAATAATTGGAGTAGAAAGTTTATTATGGTTGGTTGTAAGTAAAGCTATGAAGTGTTTTTATTTAGATCAGAATTAAATCCCATATTGCAGCCTTTGATCTTGAAAGTGGGCAGCATGAAACAACAGAGAGAGATGTGTGGGTTGTTACTTGTTAGTCAGAAGATGCTTTTTGTACTCCAACAGTTTGGATTGTGCAATTTCCATCAAATTTACTTTTTATTTGGCAACTTCAGTCTGGATACTATAAAATTGGCAGAAGATGATGTTTGCTTTCCTTCCATTGGCATAGAATCTATATAGTGAATTTGTTTAACCTCTTGTTTCCTTGAATTGGGTATTGATTATGAGTTGTTGTGTTCTGGTGCCTTGGCAAACATCTCAAGTCATAGCCCAACAAATTGCATGTGAATTGGAGTTTTGAATGTTTACTTTCTAAATACACCTTGCAATAGTGCCCATATTCTATTTTACCTTGACTTATTTTCTTCATGGATGATTGATGCTGATTGCATCCACTTCTGTAATTTATCATGGCAGGGCTTTCACTCAAATCCCAGGAGCTAACAGCTATCTTTTTGGCTGTTAGATTATATTGCAGTTTTGTCATGGAATATGACATACATACCGTGCTTGACATGGCTACACTGGCTACTACGGCGTGGGTTATTTATTTGATCCGATTTAAATTGAAGTCAAGTTATATGGAGGATAAAGACAATTTTGCGCTATATTATGTGGTAAGTCCTTTTGTGGAATCTTGTCATCTTCGTCTGCGGCATAATTCTTTTACTTAAACAAAACTGGTTGAGTTCTATCCTTTAACTATTAGCTTGATAATGGCATACCCTACTGCCTAGGGGCTTGCATCAAGTGAATACAAACAATCCTAATTTTCATGATATTGAAAGGCTTTAGCACAAAAGTAATAGGGTATTTGGATACTGTTGGTGATGTATGTGACGGAGTCCTCAGCCCCTAATTGCCATATGCACTCTTTTTGAGGAAGTAAGGCCATTTGCAGTTCAACTTTGGACAGGCGAACAATTGGGCTTAGAATACATCAATTTTTGCTTCCCCTCTTTATATCTGTAACCAAATATTGATGTTACTACACCTCCATTTATACATTACTTTCCTACGTATTTTGACTTTTCGGCCAAACCTAGGAGTTTCTCGAATGCCTTGATGAATGTAACCTAACCTTGGATCTGGTAATCTTGACCTGTTTGTAGCTTCAAGGTTTAGCATACCCAATTAGTCACTTTACCTCAAGCTCCCATTTCATGAAGTTGTTCTTTGTAATTTATATTTTGCTGTTTGTGATATAGACCAGCCAGAATCACTATATTGTTAGTGCTTTGTGGTGAGACCTTCATGGTTAATGTTGCAATGATTCGAAGGTTGTGAGACCTTTAGCAGCAACAAGAGGAGCATCTCTTTCGGTTTGAATATTTTTCAATTTAGGGTCTACAGAGCTGTAGTGACCGGTATTTAAGAAGGGGAAATTTGTCAGTCTAACTGGATGTGATTCCAAGAGTCGATGGATTTTCTATAACACTTTCTTTTTATGAATTTGGGATCTTTCCATTGTTTTTTGCATTCACTGTTTAAGGAAAGTGCCTTGGGCCTGTGCAGGTGGTTCCTTGTGCTATTTTAGCTTTGCTAATTCACCCATCTACATCACATCACTTCGTCAATAGGATTGCCTGGGCTTTCTGTGTCTACCTGGAAGCTGTTTCAGTGCTTCCACAACTGCGCGTCATGCAGAACACTAAGGTTAGACTTTTTTTCTTGGGGAACGTAAATTGCATATGCACACTAATAACGTTTTCATTGTGAAATTTGAGCAATATAATGCATAACGTGATGACATTTTTAATATTTTGGCGGCAGATTGTTGAACCGTTCACGGCTCATTATGTATTTGCACTTGGTGTTGCGAGGTTCTTGAGCTGTGCCCACTGGGTCCTTCAGGTTTGATGCATGAACTTATCATGCACAGTTGTTTAAAATAGTTTGGCGTTATGCACAATGCAAAAACCTTGCAAGCATCCATGACTTGATCACATTATTGTTCTTTGGTTTGTATGTTGCCTGCAAATTAAAGAATTGGTTCAAGTAAATATCCTCTATCACAACATTGCCTACTAGAAGCTCAAACTTTAATATAAGAGAGAGTAGGTCTATCTCTTATTTGAAATGGACAGATTGGCATTACTGTTTCCCAATTGCAATTGGCAGGTTTTGGACAGTCGTGGTCATCTCCTCGTGGCATTGGGTTACGGACTTTGGCCTTCAATGGTTCTTATATCAGAAATTGTTCAAACCTTCATACTCGCCGACTTTTGCTATTACTATGTAAAAAGGTTGAACGACTTGCACCATCGCTGACGTAAACCCATCTTCTGCAAATGCTTTGAATTGCCATATTAACCATGATTTTTCACCTGCAGTGTTTTTGGAGGTCAGCTTGTGTTGCGCCTTCCGTCTGGAGTGGTGTAATTAGTGGTCTCGTACAAGAAGCTAAATCTACTTGTTTTCAGTGCACTTGAGGGGTTGCCTGTGGGCTGGTTCTTCAGCAGAAAGCTACTGCATTGCAAGTTTGGTAGTTCAGGCAGATTGGATAATTTAAAATCGACCTCAACTCACAAGAAATCATATTGGCCTAATTGTATCTGGTACTTATTTGGTTTTAGAGAGTGGATTTCATTGTAATTCAGTACGCATAGAGCCCCGTGGTGTGAAAATAGTGATATCGATTCCAATTTTAGCACTTGACATTGTAGTTCATTTTCTCCCTCTCCTCTTGTTTTATCTTAATAGTTGCCTGTTTGCCTCTTGGTCGCATCACATGCGCTGCATCCCTTTCGCTACAGGATTCTTGAACTCATTCACAACAGATCCCAATGCGCTTTGTAATAGAAGTTATAAGTAGTCAGCTCAGCTCATGGATTTCTGTGTTGCCTTTCATCTTTCTTTATTTTTAATTTAATAATAATTGAAGAAAGGGATTCTTATGGTTGGGAAGGAGAGTTCCAGAGAGAACACAGCTGTGAAGCACGAAACCAAAAGTACACAATATCTTATTTGGAGTTGGACCTAAACCACTGACGGGGATTGTTCTCTTTGCAACCAGTCTGTTGGTAGGAGGGACTCTTAAATTATTCTTAACATATACACTTTCTCCAGTTGTTAACTTTCCCGTCCTCTTCATATTCTTTTAACACCCATCGGCCATCATTTGCTATTATTATCATTGTTATTTCTTGTGTGTTTGAGTTTGGGGTGGGATGACCCGGTGGTATTATAAATAAATGAGTAAATTATGTGGATATCATTTTATTTTGAGTTTATTATATAAATCAGGAGCAAAAGTTTATAAGTATGCTTTTTCAATAAATTGCATGAACAGCCCCAATACATTTATCATTTTGTAAAAAGACGCTAAATATTTATGCAAGTGTCTAATATAATTATAAGATCATTAATTTTTTAATATTAAGGGTTTCTTTTAATTATTTACTTAATATTAGTATAATTTCACTATTTTTCTTGAGTACTACAATCTGAGTACATTTATGCAAGATTATAATTAGCATAATTCATTGCAATTTTGTCCTCTTCACACACTTCTTTTTGTCTTTATCCATTAAAGAGATGTAATGACAGGCTATGTTAATTGTTTATTTGCATGCATGGCTGGTGGCACTTTCCTTGTACTTGCTCCTCCTCTCTGTGTCCCCTCCCTCCTATCACCCTCCCCTGCTTCCTTTCTTTCTTCCTCTCCCTCTTCTTCTATAAATACTCTTTTCATCTCAACGTATCCACATTACAACACAAGTTTCACAACTCAATATATATATATATATATATATATATATATGTAAACTCTCTTTATACCAGGCGCGCACACACGCACTGATTATCAATGGCTAGTGCCAAGGTCCTTATAGTGTCAATCTTTCTTTCTCTTCTGCTTCTCCATGGAGGCCATGCAATCCAAACCGATACAGTACTGGTAAGATCCCAACTCCTCAACTTTCAATCTGTGTAAATTAGAAATAATTACACTGACACCACGTAAAGTCGTAAGTATATTGCAAAGACTATAAAATCACCATTCCTATTATATTTTACACCAGACAAGATCAGACGATAGAAAGAATTTGTAATGTAAAATATAGCTGTAGTGGGCTGGTGTCAAAATGAAATATTTTTTGCCCTTTTGCAGTAAGCCGAAATTTCACCAATGTACAGTACTAAGCAGCATGTTACAATTTTGTTGCAGACTAGCAATGCTGTATCAGGAACTGCAGCAAGCCCCACAGTTGGTAATCCATCAAACTCTAGATTCTTACTTTTTCCCTCCAATTCGATATTCTCTCATACTCTTTACCTCCACTTCACTAAAATGGACTATTGTGTGTGTAGACTGTGGAGGAGCTTGTGCAGAAAGGTGCAGGTTATCAGGAAGGCCGAATCTGTGCAAAAGGGCATGCGGGACATGCTGTGCCCGCTGCAACTGCGTCCCGCCGGGCGCTTACGGCAACTATGAGGCTTGCCCTTGCTATGCTAAAATGACTACCCATGACAACAATCCCAAATGCCCTTAATTCGAGTATCAACCGACCCTGTAATCTGTGTACATGAAATCTTGTATTTAGGAAGTTTCTTTCTGTAATTTCTTTTTGGATTCTCGTGTTTCTCTTTCTGTGTGGTGTAATTTGAGTTGCTAAATCTTTGTACTGGGAAATAATAAATACAATTAATAATTTCGCCGTATCTCTAGTTTTTTCATATTTTTATTGAGATTACAAGAATTAATTAATGGAACATTTAGGAACTAATTAGTACAGAATCTTGACCCTAGTTTGAAGTTGCTTATACTCTGCAACTTGAATTGCACTGTCGGCAAAACAGAACTGGTTTAAAGATCAGCTGAAACAGAGCATTTTCTGAAGTATCAGAACAGTAAGATAATGAAAATAGATTCTTGGTTATGAGGCAAAAGCACCAGCAAGCCTTCTTTTCTTTTACCTCCTTAAAAAGAAAACATAAAATTAACATGACATTAAAATGACTTTATTTTTTCTCACAGTTCTTACTCACTTTTCCCTCTTCATCATTTTTCAAATTCTTTGCCTCTTGTGACATGCACTCCAGTACAAATGCATAGCATTCCCATGATCAGCCAATGCCTCGTACTAGCATTCACGTTTTTGTCCGGCGGAAGCTCCAGCTTCTTTCCAGCCTATTGAGAAGTGCATACATTATCTGCCAAATTGTAACGCCAACATGATATTCAGAAATTTCTTCTACACAATGCACATTGACAGCAATTTGTGGGAATAGAGAATGAGAGAATTAGAACCTTCATTTTGCAAATGTCCAAGTGATGGAATAGAAACATAGTGGAACACAGGTGACTTACAATTGACTTTGACATGGATGGTTCAAAATGGCAAAAGGTGCACATATAATGAATAGTGTCCTTCACATCACCTGGCTGTACAAGATAACCTAACCATTGAGTAACTTGTAGATTAATTATACTCGTTATTATCTTCCTATGACATGCTCACATTGAGAACAATCAGAGTTCTGAGAAAGTCTTCCCATTGATGAAATCAACAACTTTTGTCACTGCTTTATCAAGGGCAGCAACAACTGCAGCTAAATTTTGCAAAAATTCCTCAGCTGTTGGCTTGTCGCCGTCTACAATGTCGGTCACAGCTTTTAAAAATATTACAGGTACTTTCAGAAGGTCAGCCGCATAAGCAACTGCTGCTCCCTGTAAAGAGAGTTGAAATTAAACATAATAATCATAGCAACTATTGGCATGTGAGAGGAAAAGACTGCAGATCCAGTTCAGTTGGGCCAATTTTAAATTGGCAAAGGCAACAGCAATTATATTTTTTATTTCTAGGAATAGAAGAATTTTGAAAGTACAAGGCAAAGATCTTTGCTTGAATTTTGATATAAGCTGCAAACTGGTTGAAGCTTAAGAGCTGAATAATGCACAGAGCCACTTTAATTTTTACTTCAGGCAGTATGATAAGCTCAGATAGTAGAAGGGTACCTCCATGTCTTTAACAGTCGCACTATTTGCAAGTATCATCGCTGCATCCTGTGGTGTCATATCTAAAGAATCGCCAGTGGACAATTTGCCAACCTAAAACTTACATATAGAGTTAAAAACTTAAAGAACTATGATGGTATTCCAAAATCATGTCCTAATCCCTTGATACTGGTCAACAAACACCAATATACAATAAACACAAGACAGAGAGGCACTATGCTAAGAACTAATCTGGGTAATGATAATTACGAGAAATCTGGAAATTTATCAGTACACCTAGTCCAGTTCACATACTCATAACATGCCCTATTAATATAAATAGGAATCTCAAAGCTTGATCACTTATCAGGCCACTTTCCACAATAGTTTCATCAACTGGGTCTATTAAAACAATGATAAGAATATGGAACCGGCTTCAATCTTTGCTTTTCTTTTCCTACGAACATATCAAGGCAAGATAACCACAAGTCCCAATTTTACATAAAAGGTCAATATCTCCATCTAGTGGAGACCTTGACTCTAAACGCAAATCCATGGACTGAAATGTTTTCATCTATGACTTGGTAGGTAAAGAAAATAGAGGGTTTTGCATATGACTGCAAGTATTTTTTTTCATAGACATCAGATCGTAATTAGGATAGAACCAACACAGCAGAGAAAGAATAGATTTCTTAGCCTTTGCCACTGGTGTCAGCATTTCAAAACTCTGATAAAGCAAATATGGTTAAAAAAGAAAGAAACAGTTAGAAATTCACGTTCAACTTTTGAAAAGATTACAAATGAGTAGTCACCTTTAATTTCAGCTCCTTTACAAGATTTGGTGTGGGGAATGCCTGACGTGCCCCGACACCATACAGGTCAAGCACCTGTAGATAAAAAAAGATGGACCACGAACATATGATACACATAGATTGAAGTTCTCTAATTTTACAACAATTTGATTGAATTTGAGGTTCTAAACTATGAGTATTTGCCACTCAGAAGTGTTGCAGCATCACATTCATGACATGTATCATCCACATTGAAGTGAAGGCTGTCTTGCGTGGGGTATATAAGTGAACTAAGTATCTACAAAACAGCTGGCATAAATTTCTGGTCAACTGATGTATCTTCCTGAGCTTCATTCAACAAACATTAGCAATAGGAGGCATCTAGTCTATAGTAAGAGGTTGGACCCTCCGTCCCTGGAAAGCTTCCTGGTATCTTCCGAACGCTTTTACAACTATATTGTGAATTCAAAAGATGTTATAAGTTGATTTGCAAAATCAATTATGGTAATGTCAGAGTCATACACACAGCAAAAGCATCTGCAGATAAGCAGTTCACAAAAGTATATTTATCTAGCTACCATTTAAAAAATTGTAGCAATGTATTACATTAGTTAAACTGGACAATGGGAAGGTACAAGTGAAAAAGTTTGACCAGTAGAGAAGTAGAGTAGAAGCACTCTGGTATAAGCACCAATAATAGCCCAACCAGATAATTTGAACATCATTTTTTTCTCCCAAATCTGTGTTTCAAATATACTTTATAACTGAGATACCAAGGACTCTAAAATGTAGATAGTTTTCCCTTTTACCTTTTTTATGCTCTAAATTATCTCCCTTTGTTAATAATTTCCTACAATTTCATACAAATACTTCAAAAGAAAACTAGAGGAAAAAGGTCAAAGCGATGACTTACAGGAACAGGAATTCTTCTATCATGGAAAGCAACATCTGACACTAGATATACGTCACCTATGGAAGCACCTTTTGCCTGGTAATACTAGATATCAGTATCATTAACGAAGTCATCACATGATCCATACAGAGGGCACATGTGAGTTATCAATTACATATCTGAAGCACAAGAATCCTCAACGATCAGCTTAGCGTACTACTCCAACAAAGGTACAGTCAAGGACAGATAAAAACACAAAACAAGTATGCAGAAGTCTATTCAGAGCAAAGACATGGATCGCACTCCTCTTTACCAGAAATGTAACGACGTATTAATGCTATGAGGAACAAAAATAATGCTCACACACATATAGAACATATGTTTGCACATCACATTAGAACAAGACTACTAGCATGGTTGGGAAGAGCGAGAACCAAAGATTCAGATGCTAGTAACAGAACAAGAAGACAGTAGTAGTTGTAGTACCTTGAATCCTCCAGCAGTTCCTGCATTTATGATAAGGTCTGGCTGTAATGCTTGAACAGAAGCATAAGTCAGAAGAGATGCAGAAACTGTTCCTACGCTGTCAACCCCTGAAAGAGAAATATTTCACTTACTTGTAGACAGGATATCAGATGAGATGCTTTGCAATCAGCAATTATAGATTTTCTCATACTCCAAAATGTGTCAATAATCATGGTCGAGCTTTTAATGTTACACAAAAATATTTTTCATCCATCAGAAGCTGCTAAACCACTCCAAAGTACAAATTTCATCATTGATAGTGTGGTTTTCCAGAAAGATATGCATGTGAACAAAATATTAATGTGGAAAATGCAATTTAAATAAATAACTGTCAAGTTAGAAAATTATAATTCATTGGAACGTTAACATAACATTAACAAGTATGAAAATTAGACAATTGCAATTTGTACACATACTACAAGCAATCAAGAGCGAATGCAGGCAACCAGGAGCTACAGTGGTCAAACAGAGTACGAACCGAACTTTTTGTCTTTTCCAGGACAGAGAATGTTGATGTTCAAATCCTTATATTTACCACTGTACCTCATCCATGGAACCCCCTCTGGGAACCTGCATCATCACTCATCAGTTTAAGATGGGAATATTCTCTATGGAAGACTAAAAGGCCAAGTGAAACGAAGTGATAACAGATATCTCTACATATTTAATATAGGATCTACTATCCAATAAAAATGCCAGAAATTCACTTCAAACACGCTTTAAAACTATCAGTTTATAGTGATTATATGTTGATAACCACTAAAAGTACAAAATATGTTCTCCAACTATCTGTTCCATCTTGATATTATGCACAGGGTAATAATTCACCCTCGAATTAAATGCATGTTTCCCAATAACATGAAAGAAGGCAAATAAGATAAGCATACAGAGAATCAGATTGTTCAGCGAGCTGAAACTTGTCCACCAGAGGTAATGCCTCCGTTTGCATGGCTAAACTCCATTGTCAGAAAGGCAGGAAAACATATGTCTGAAATCAGTACACAATGATAACCAAAGAAAAAAAAAAGAGTGAAGGGAAAAAAAAGGACAAAATACCGATAACAAAGAGAACACTGGAGATGGAGCGTTTAGGCGTCGACTCCTGGTTTACTTTAGACGCCTTTTTGTCGCCGGGAGGTGGTGCCATTGATCTGTCTGTCGCTGAAACTTCCGATCAAAGCTCCAAACTCTATATTCTTGAGCTAAAAATCTACGATGAAGGTGTAGCGCTACGGCGTATCCGACAACGTGGTTGATAAAATAAAAGGAGAGAGATAGTTGTTTGAATCTTGACAGCGAGTTCGGTTCAAAGTGGAGGTAATTGGTTGTTTGCACGCTGAAGAGGATAGATGGCCGTTGGATGACCCTTTTGTCCGACCCAATGGTTTTATGACAAGTGTGTAGATTAAGAACTGTAGGACTCGGGTGTCCGGTTGGGAAATGGGCCATCAACGCTTTTCTGGTCTTAAGTTGTTGGGCTTAAATACATGGGCCGATCCACAGGGATTGTGTCAGTTCTGTGTATAGTTTATTATACAAACCACATGCTTCTTACGTAATTACAAAAATCATCCATAACAACAAAAAAGAATAGAGTTAATTTGTGTAACGATGTTAACCTTTTTAAGAAATGTATGTGTATAAAATTAGGGTTGATTTCTGTGAAAATTCTTGTGGGTGTATGTATAATTTAAAAAAATAGAAAATAAATCATAAATCAAGAGGTATAAATGTAATTGTCCCAATAATTTTTCATCTTAAAGAGTTCCTCAGTTTATAGAAAATGAAAATATATCAGGCAATAGGTTTAATCACAGAAAAACAAGCAACCAGAGGGTTACTGAATTCTTTATCTCCACCTTTTCTTTTTTAATGGAGAGAGATTAAATTTCTTACATACAAGATACTGCATGTTACAATGCCTTCTTCAGAAGTCAAGAGAAAGGTGAACTGGTTATCCTAATTCTGTTGATGGGCACAGAGCAACATCAAACACCATTCACAATCTAAGAGAGAAATCCAACTCTTTACAAATGGATAAACTTTTATTTACATATGATTTTCAAGCATGTCAAGAACCAATGGTTTTAAAGGTTGAAGGGCTGTAGGATGAAATGTATATCATAACCCAACAAAGATTCTGTCAGCAAGTAAACTGCAATTAGAAGAAGAAACTGGAGACGACAAGGCACTCGACTCAGGCTGCCATTTGGTAGCATCGGGAAAGCGTCTGGAAGGGGCATCTGACAATTCTCACCATTGAAATATATTTTTCTAGGAAGAGCCCACCCATTACTCAGAGTAAATGAACCTGAATCTTTTTGCAGAAGTATCTCTGTAGTCACCGATCCCACTTGATACTGATCAGCTTGCAAGAGTTCTGTGTTGTTGAAGGCTTTTCCCCAGAAGAGAGCTACATCTTCTGCAAAATCTCCATAAAGTTAGAGTTGCCCAATTGGAAGGAAGAAAAAGGAAATCCGAAAGGTAGTAGCGTAGTATCTCTTCCAGCATTTTATGCAATTTTCACGATCGTCTCTTTTTCTGATTTTTTCCTTCTATAGTTTATCTGCTTGCTTACATGTGGCATGAATTATTGCCGATACTGCCCGTTATCAGTAAACAAAATTTAATCTTCCACTTTAATGGAAGACACATTCTCAAATCTCGACCTACTAAGTGGTTATACAGTTTTGCTATGGCAAGTACCTGGGACACCGGTAGTTGGAAGCATTGTACTGTTAAAGCTGAATGCAGCAGAAGGCTGTCCAAACCCAGGATGTTGAACCAAAACATTCCAGTTTGAGTAATTTCTTCCATAGTTGTAGTTAGAGACAGTCAATTTAACTCTCCAATGAGTGATATAATTGCTTTTAATATGCCAGTGAATGCGAAGAGGGCACATATGATCAGTGCATCGAACCAGATCAGCATTGAGCAAATTTGATGGAATAACACCTTCTCTGTTGAAAGGACATAAATAGACATGCAAATACTAATCAGACTTAGAATCATAGCATGAGATAAGTGGTTTAGAGAAAGTGAAGTATGCTTTCATCTAATATAATAGCAGACCTAATGCATGAGGTTGCAAACTGATCTGCTACTCGACATCCACAGCTGCAAGAAGGGCATGACGTGATGGTAGGATTGTAAAATGTTGAAAGTGAAACACAACAAACTGGTGTTTTGCTAGCTAAATAGCTGGAATATGTGCATGTCGATTTCCATGTTCCTGAAAATCATAAATCCTAGAAATAAGGATGTAACTAGACTAGCCCGGCTGCAATCAGGAACCTACATTGATTGATAGGGAAAAGTAATAAAGAAGGTCTAAGCTGGACTAAATAACATCAGATTCTTTGTTGAAGGCCCAAGGAGGATCAATAGATCACTCCGATATTTTTGTTTTACACAAGAAGTAGAAGCATATATAAACATCAAATTGTATGAGAACCTCACCACCGATGAAAAATGGCAGACAAGTAGTCTGTCGTCTAGGGTACCAAACTATGCAAGTATCAGACTTTGGCTGAGATGATAGGGTTGAATAACATCAAACATAACCTTGAATACTTACTGAAGACTTCCTCTTCTCTTCTTCCCCCAATAACTGAGAAAACTGTAGGACTAGTGTCCCTAACTGGACCACAAGTGTAACCAGGTCCAGGAGCCAATAGGGTAAGATTCAGAGGTTTGTATCCTGTAGAATTCTGCTCCAAATTGCCAACTACAATCTCAAAGGATGAGTAAGACATGGATGGGTCAATGGCCCACGAAGCAAGGATGCCACCACGGCAGCAACCATCACATCTGTTTCGCGGCATTGCATCTGGCATCAGATCAACGATCACAGGGTCTGGCTTGCAAGAATGTGGTACCTCGTATTTGAAGGATGAACAATTTCCTCGTTGGATAGCAAAAGCACCAGACATTGACCAAATAACCTCATCTTTGGCCCATGTCCATCCTAATTTCCAACCTGGTTTCTCCGCATGGCGATACTGGTAGTAGTTTTGGATGGTTACTCTTGCCTGCAACAGCAGTCACACTTTTATGGATAACTGGCAATGGTAACACATAATACGGATCAAATGAATTTTACAGCTATTTCCTGAATCAGCCCTTAAAAGTTGAAAAGGAACAGCTTGATCGCAACATTATTATGGAAATTCCATACGTAAAAGTAACAACACAACCATGAAGAATAATCCAGGTTGGACTATTAGCTATAGCTATGCAATTATAGTGAGGGCCACTTATGTTTCATAAACCCCGACTGGCTTTCTAGCGTCACAGAGTCGAAAAAAGATTTCATAATTTTCTCAACTAAGTTCACATCATATTCTTGATTGTACTTCAAGTTCATAACCATTTTACTTAAATGGAATCAGGACTGTGTGTTAAGTCAGGCTGCACTGAGTTCTAGTTCAGTATGTTTCTTCTGTTCCAACTCCAAAGCACGAAAAATAAAATTTGTTGCCCACAAAGTTACCGACAAAAATTTCGGAAACCAAAACAAGTTTCTCAGCAATTCGCTGAATTGCAGAACCCAAGATGTTCGAAATCTCCCTTTTTCTTTAAGAAATCAGGCTGACAAACAGTATGGTATGTATTTTACTTTGTGGTCACAGTTATCTGTACAGAGTAAAGAGCAATTTGTCATGACAATTAGCGACCGAACAGGATGCAGCCACTACACTGACTTCTTCATTAAGAACATGGGAATTGAATCTTTTCAATTATCATCATGGAAAATTGACAAATTAATCAAATGCAGGTGGTATAAAGCACCTGATTAACTCTGAAAATAAAACTAAACACCAAATGTTAACCACTCTGATAATGCTTTTCAAAAAGGAAATACATATAAAATTAATTGGGCAGCAAGAAATGCATCAATTGCAATACTAACCGCATAGCCATCAAGTGTATACTTAAGTATATCAAAGGTAACCGTAATATTTCCATTTGGATCCAAAGGGTCATAACAATCTGCAGCAACGTAAGCTTAGTTGAGAAATGTAGGTACATAGGAAAAAATAGTACTTAAAATATGCAGGATTAAGAAGAGGCAAGGAGCAGTAAAAAGAAGATATGATGCCTGAAAATCGGGACACTGCGATTAACAGTAACATCAGTAAGTAGCACTGGCCAGAAGAAGGAAATGAGACCATTTTTATAGGACAAAGAAATTCAACGTGGACAGAGGTTGTTATAGATGAAGAAATGAACTAGATCTTCATGAACTATAGTAGTGACTAGAGGAATGATCTAACATGGTAGAGTAACCACCTAGACAATTTATGTAAAGAGCTCTAGATTGGAAGTTGGAACAAAAGAGAATCATTGGGAATATCTATGCAAGAAGAACAGACAAAATCAGAAGATAAAAGCATCACACAGGGACAAATAGTAGATTCTCTTATGACACACGTATAATAAGCAACAAAAAAAATAAAAATATATTTGAGTACTCCGTAGTCCTTTCCACTGTCTGCTATGGAGCCACATGGACATGACCGTGGATCACACAACATTAAAATCCTCATGCATCATACTTATATATTGTTTTCATTAATGACTAACATCTTATATCATATATGTTTGAAAATCCAATGATTGATCTGAATCAGCAACGATTAACTCTATGCAACTCTTGTTTCTTGTTGAGCTTTAGTAATCCCCTGCCGAAACTTGGCGTATTATGCTCCATTGTACAATAAGACAGAAATCAGTACATCAAAATCACACTATAAAAGCAACAGTAATATAATCGAGGAAGTACAAAGCACCTAAATTTTAAATACTATAATTCGTCACAGCCCCATTTCAACTCCATGAATATATCCCGCTAAAATCGGCAAGATATGCCACAAAGAAAAGTACAAAAACCATCCTAATTATGCTCCACGCATATAACAAACGTTGACTTATCTAAAACCAAATAGTTTTTGTAAGCAGATGCAGGTGATTAGTGAGCAGGCCAAAAAAGTAAACGGCCATGAAAATGACATGAGAAAGGTGAGATACCATATACGTATAGGAACTGCAACAACCCAACAGCGTATCAACTCTGCCGGCTCCCTCTTCTCCAGAAGCACGGTTCTATCCTCCGCAGAACTGAACTGTGAAGTACGGTTAACTACAGAGCCCGTTGGTTCTTTTAAGCATTTCGTGTACCAGTTGCCAATGATCAACATGGCACACAAATTTTCAACAAAATATAGACACTGCAGTTGGCGTTAGATATGACGAAATCAAGAAAATTTGGAGAGTTTCGGTTTCTGAATTTGGGCTTTCATCGACTTATATTCAGTTTTGGGCTTTATAGATTTGCTCTTAAGCGATCCACCGCCACGTAACTTCTCTTGGGTCAATATTTTAGCACATTTCAATTGGGCTTCACTCCTGGACCCTAATTCTCTGGACTGGACCAAAAGCCCATAAATGTTTTTATTTAATTTATTTTTTAATTCATTTTATAACTTTCCACTTCCCCCATTATCTTTTCATACTTTTCTTTTTTTTTCATGCATCTTTTCTTGACACTATTTTATATAAATTTAATATTAACTTATCATGTTCTATATACTTTATTAAACAATATATATTTTTAAAATATTGTATTTTAATTAATAATTGTAAAATTTACACATACATAGTGAGTGCCACAAATACTAGTTAAGAATTAATTGTAATTAGTATTCATGATTATGGAATAATTTTATCAGAGTGTAAATTTTTTACACATCCATGCAACTATATAGTGGTAACAAGTGCTTGATGGTAGCAACTATCTGCTGCTATTAGCAACTATCTGCTGCTATCACATAACTTCTTCGCTTAACTATGGCGACGGTGGGTGCAGGAGGGTGGAGGACGAAGCAATCGGCTCATGCACGACCGAGTTTATAGATACAGAAACTGGATTGCCTTCCAACTGCAGCATGATGCTTCCCAGAATTTCTGTCAATAGCTTCTTGAACTCATCTTCTTTTACCGTTTTAGAATCACCAGCATCGAACATTTTAATAGCTTCATTCATAATGTCATCCATCTGCAAGCATAACAACTTTTAGATTCATCACCACCAGAGTTGGCTTAACCCTTTGTTACATATACCATATCAACATTTCAGAACAGCAGAGAGTCTTGGTCTAATGTTTTCGGAAGACTACATATGGTACTTTTCGTGTTTCTTAGCAAATAAACATATTAGTCAGGCTTAAAAAATGAATAATGAATCTGATCCATGGTCAAGAAATACCTGATCAACGGCACCAAGTGGAGGTAGGCCAGCAGAAGCAGCCAAAGAATCAAGCGCGACACCCAAATATTCTTTTGATATTTTCCCATTGCGATCTCTGGGTGCACCCTTCAAAGCAGAATCCAGTGTCTGCATTATACAAAATGCAAAGAGACAGAGATGAGATATCACACAAAGAAGATAATAGAAGCCTAATTTCAGAAATGAAAATGTTGTTTTCCTCTCAAATAATCAAATTAAAGTAGAAGGGAGTTTTACTATTTATGGGCAGTGTTGCTAACCTTATCCAACTCAAATTTGTTAGACAAGAGTCTCCGAATGCCACTCCCATCAAAGGTATTCTGACTGTGAGCAACAATAGTTGGCTGTTCCTTGAGAAGCTGCACCACATTCTCTGCAGCTCTCTTAAACTCTGCCAAAAATGTTTCCTGTGAAACAGGTTGCTGAAGTGCATCTCCAAGCGATTCTAGAGCTGGGTCCAGAATGTTACTCTTGACCTACAAAAGAAGAGAGCCCGTTTCATGAATTTAGGGAACATGCTCGACTGAAGAAGCAACAAACTGGAGAAGTAATGCCATCATAGTAAATAATGGGAGAACCGGACATTGGTTTGGGTATGCTGCACTACAATTGGCAGGGATTTTAATTTACACAAAAAGCTCCATCATACGATTATTATGTCAAAATGGAAGAAACATAGAAATATTCAACAGTTCTTCTTTTCATTTGAAAAGTTAAAGCTGGGCACTTACCCAAGGATCTGTTGCAGGAGGCATCCCCTGGTCAACCGTGAGTTTCTGGAAAGCCTTGACGATATAATCTTTAAGGGATCCATCAGGCAATTCAATCTCGGAATAAATAGAAAGCATTTCTGGTTCAAAAGTTGGACTCTTGACAAACTCATGAAGGTCTTCACCATCAATTCGGAGAATTACTACAGGATCTCGTTTCAAACCAGCAGCCATGCCCAGTAGGAAATCTGACAGAACCTCTTTAAACTCAGTCTTGCTTATTTTTTCTTGTGTTCCATGTGTAAATTCATTAAGAACCTGGATCACATCGCAAGAGAATGTTTATTAGTTCATTAAGAAATATAGAAAGTTGTTGTCATTGTGAATGCAGTAATACCACGAATTGGCCCACGTGTATTTTCTTCTTGAAAAAATTGACACTAGCATCTAACACGAACAATCACATTCTTGGTTTTTATAAGCTCTTTGTATCTACAGCACCATGCATATTGAAAGGTGACGTTCTTTCGTTCATGCTTAAATACGAGATTGCCATGGACAGTGGGATTTATCAGAATATCTTACAATCAATCACTAAGAGAAAACACCCACTGTACCAAGACTTCCATTTCAAAGATAATGGTGAAGGTAGAGGTTTCATTTGAGTAATCTACCACCAACAAGATTTTACCCTTTCTCGGCTTTATGTTGACCGCAAAGATGTATATTCTCAAAAGTAGTTATAACTTTCGGTCCGTCTAAAGCACCATACTTCTCTTCTTTTGCCTCCAAAACAAGCAAATGAGGAATGACGAAACAAGGTCCACATCAAGCTTTTTTATTTGGCCCAAAAAGGCAACACCAAGAGCCTTCCCTCAGACCTTTTGGCATCATTTTAGTCCCACCGTCATCGAAACTCAAAACTTCCACACCCACTAGATTCTGATTTTATGACGATAAGAACAAAAGCAGTCGGGAAGGTCATAAAAGTCAAAAGAGTGACTTAAAAGCTATGTCCATCAAAATTAAACCTGCATCAAGGTATTTATTTTAGATGGTTCTTGAGCAAGCCAGGTTTATCTCATAGGGTTCCAACAATCCTATTTCCGCAAATGACTAACTCATTCTAATTACGGCCATGGCAACCATGATACCAACTTAAAGATAAATGCAACAAATGCAATAAACTAGGCCCAAGTTATAGTTTGATATATAGTAGATCTATTACTTCTTGAAGCTCACCGACTATTAGAGTCATCACACTAATTCAAGAAAGAAGACCATAAGACAGGACCAGAAAACATAGAGACAATATCACCTCAGTTCACCCAATCAATATACCGCAAATGAATAGCAGAAGTGAAGAAGGTAACACCTGATTCAAATAGGTGAAACAGTTAAATCCATGCATCAAGCCTAAACCTGGATGATACATGTTTGGGTAGACCTACCTTTCTTCCCATTGTTCTAGTAAAATAAAAAGAAAGAGTGCACAAAATAACAGATGCAAGATATCTTTGCAATATAGGATGTTCTCTCCGAGTTCTTTCTCATCCCCAGGTAAAATTTCTTAAATTTGGCTAGGAAGAGTTGAACAAATACGAGCTGCTTGAAAAGTTGCATGTTATGCATATGCACATAAACATAGCCGGGAGTAATGAAAAAAATCAATATTTTCAACCCCCAACAGACTTCCCTCTCATGTGGAACTATCTACAAGAAAGCCAAACACTCAAACGGTTGCAGCAGCAAGTACTCCAAGATTACCACTTTTAAGCTTGAAACAGAAGAAACTCAACAATATGAACTGAGAATCTACCACCACCAGGCCTTCATTACATACTTATACCTACTCAAAGAACACTAGAAAGGGGAAGGAAAAAGCAAAATCTGCCTTCCTACTCTGTCCAAACAGCAAAAACAAAAGCCAAAGGAAAGAAGTGAAAAATGAGAAGAAATATGAAAAAGGGGTGTGGAGAAAACCTCAGCATAAATATGATCAGAGTGAGGAGAAGTTCCCTGAGCCGGCAAGCCAAGAGCAGCGCCTATATCGTTAACAGCGGGTTGCAACTCTTGGACAGAGAGCTTACCGTCGCAGTCAATGTCGAGTTCTTGAAACTTATGATCCACAAAGTTGCTAAAAACTTTCTCATTCTCAACCAACTCCATTATATCCGAACCGTCCATCACCTCATGACTCGTACTACTAATACTACTACTACTACTTTTCTCCTTCATTGAACCGCTACTGTTCTTGTGCATGTCCAGATAAACCAAAACTCCCCCACCCCACCTCACCCAACCCCCCTACCCTTTTAGCTTTTTCTTTAATTAATGCAAATACTACAAACCCTTTCGGCCCTTTCTCCTTTCGTGTGTGATTCTCGTGACTGTAATGGCCACCGACTTCCCACTCTTGTTTTCTTCATCTTTTCTGTGATTCCTTGTTGGATATTTATACATACGAGCGAAGGTGAAAGAGAGAGAAAGGAAACAGTGCTTTCTTTGGATATCAAAGCACGATTTCTTCCTTATTATTAGACCAATGTCAAACGAGACAATTATCTTTAATTTTTTTGTCATAAGAAAACATGGTATCAACGAACATAAGCTTATCTAGAACACAATATAATAATAGTAGTAATAATAAAAGAGAAAGTTTAGTTTTGGGCCACAAGTAGATTAGGAGTGTGTGGCGAGGACACGTGGGGCGGTGGTGGTGGGGTGTGCAAAAGTAAATCTGGTTCAGCTGAGCCCCTTTGGTACCAACTTCTTTATGCTTTGGTCGGCCCATAATTATTCGACGCGTGTCTCCTTGCAATTGCGTAATGCACCGGCAACTCCGTTTGGCAAAAAGTCAGAGGGCCCTGTTTTTTCATGGGCTTTGTGGCCCATGCTCTCACCTCCACATACAATTCCTTTCGAAAAATTACATGTAGTGAGTGTTGTATTTTTAATCTCAGAATTTATATATATTTAATTTCATAGAACAAATTATTGTATTGTTGGTTCATAAGATAATAATTACTATACATTTGATTTCATATAATATAAATAATTTTATATTTTTTGGGATTAAATGTGTAATATTTTTTATTCTGTGGGACTAAAATATTATAATATTTATCTTATGGGACTAAACGTTAAATTTATAAATTATGAGACCAAAAGTGCAATACACCTTATCGTGTGGGACTAACATTGCATTTTCACCCAAGTCCTTCTCATTTATTTAATACAAGCAATTCACAACACATTCAATGTGTGTATAAAAATATTTAAAAATTACATAAAATTAATATTTTTATTGATAAGTTGATTACCAATCATGAATTAATAGCTATAAAATTATAAAAGTGATAAGAATTGAAGAAGTTTGAGGGTATTTTAATAAATTGAATAAAAATATTGAAATTATTATTGTGATCCAATTTTATTAAAAGAAATAAATGAGTTAAATGATAAATTTAAATATTTCAAAATTATACGACAATAGAATTCTCTTTTGCAGTAATTTTAGCTATTCAGTTGAATAAATTATTATTAAAAAATTTATATGAATATAGCATTTTTTTTTTAGGCTGAAGTTAGATTATAAAGTCAAAATTAAAATATTTTACAATTCTAATTCTTGTTTTTTTTTTGGGTAATTAGAGTACTATTGTTATACTGAATATTTGAATAGAAATGTTTAAAATACCTAAAATATATATAATTTTTAGTTAAATTCTAAATTAACAAATCACAATACAAAATTTAATATATTAAAATTAATTTTTCAAGTTTAAATGTTTATATGAATATAAATAAAAATTGATCATAACAAATATATTAATAACAAAATTAAATTATTATTTAACTTAAATCAAAAAAATATCAAATACTAAAAAAGTATATAACTTATTTTAAGTTATATTATTTATAAATAATATTTAATTACAATTATCATATTTTAAGAATATTATTTTTAAATTTTAAAAAATTAAATTATTTTTACTTTTATTTTCAAAAAATAAAATTTTCAAATTCACATTTGTTTTCAAATTTTATATAAAATAAAAAACTTAAAAAAGAAAAAGAAAAACTATTGTCTTCCATTGATCTGGGCGATGGGGGTCGTCTACGAGACCTCCATCTCCAAAATTAGTGGCGACAGCGAGTGGTGACCTCATCGTCGCGGTCTTATAATTTATAACTAAAAAATTAAACACCAGAGAGGTTTATGCAACCTTATATACTTGTACTACAGCAAACACGCATGCCTTAAAATTAATATTGCGTGGAAAATGCAATTTGAAGTGTTTTCTGACATAATTATGACAGATGGACCCATGTCGTCCACATGGATCCTCATTTCCTCAATCATTACCCCAAATATTATGAATTCGTTTTTGTCATAATGCGAGGCTGAATTTTAACATTTCCTGTTCAGATCTTTTTGTCGTCCAATAAATATGTCAAAATCCGACTTTCAGTTAAATATGATTTACACCCACTATTTGCATCCAACCTTTTTTTCAATTCATTTTTTTTTTTTGTATAGTAATCATACTATTCAGTACGTAATCTATATATATTTTTTTAAATTAATTGATAATTTTAAAATAAATAAAAAAAATAACATACACATACTGATTATATTTGTAATCATTTTATTTTAATTAATTAAAAATTTATTGCTCTTACTTAAAAAATAAATAAATAAATATAGATCGACCAAGTACCCTTATTGATACTTATTTGTTCCACAAACAATTATCTACTTGATTAATTAACCACATTGATAATGTTCCATTATTGTACTGTTCGAATTGAATTGTTTTTATCAATTACAATCTATACTATCCATTTTATCTTTTCTATATTATACTTAAATAGACAAATGCGATAAAAATATAAATTATACACAAATGTCGAGTGTGTTTCGATCTATCATTAGTTATAATTAAATTTTCTTTTTTTGAAAAATCAAAACGTGCTTATTAGTGTTTAACACCGCGGCCCACGCTTTAGTAGGTACTGCTCCTGTGGTATTGGGCCTTGTTTTATGTTACACACCACATGAGAAGACCAAACAAATTATTAGTCCAATATAAGGGTGGCCCAAGTGGTGAGTTAAAATTTAGTGACCTTCAAATTTACTAAAATTATAAATACTCTCTTATTTTTTAAAAAATATAAATATTTTTCAAAATTGACGAGCGTCTAAAAAATACTCCTGATAGCAGTTCATAATTGGAGCATTTGGTAGGCAGTTATTAATCCCGGTGGGTGTTTTTAATTTTTTAATAAATAATGAGTATTTATAATTACGATAAATTTTAGTGGAACTCGTTATAATGTAGATTTCAACTAAAACTTTGACATTTCTAATAAGAATAAAAATAAAATTATTATCATAACTAATTACTTAAAAATATAGTTATTTTTGAAAAACAAAAAAGTAAAAACTAAGGATATTATCTAAAAATGTAATTATTATAAGGTGGTGATACTTAATAAATATGTTTATTTTAAACATGTTAAGTTGGTGAGTAGCAGGAGATAGAGAAGTAGTTGCCAACACAACGAGGAGCGAGAAGTGTCTGTCGCAAAGAATAGGAGGATAGAGGATAGAGGATAGGAGAGAACTTCAAATACGTCAGCATAATCTCGTTACTAACGTCTGTTCATAACCTCCTGACACTGTCCTCTCCTCCACTTGCACTCTATCCTCATCGCACAAACCACACTCACTAAAATCAATGGAGTCGAGTTTCTCTCTGAAACCCCAAGCATTCTCCTTGACTACGCGGGCTCCGGTTTCTTGGCCTCTCTCCACTCGCCCCGTTAGTCTCCTGCGCAGTGAATTCCTCGGCTGTGGCCACAATCTCCGGCTGCCGCGAAGGAGATGCAAGAAACTACGGCTGCAATCTCAGCCTTATTACTACAAGTTTCTCTTCAAAGCCACGCTTGAATCGCAGCAGATGCTTGTCGTCGTCGCTGCTTTTGCCGCGGTTTCTGCTATCACTGTTGTGTATTTTACTTACTCAAGAAAGCAATTTAATGTCAAGCAGGTAACCCAGAATTGTGATATTCTGTCAATTTTTTGGTACAGTATTCTAAATTTTGGTGTGAGTTGAGCTAGCTTAGATCAGTTTCTGTGATCCACTGATCTTTGGAAAAGAGGCCCATTGTTTCCATGTAACTATGCACAAACACACACTCACAGACGTTCAACGAGCATTCATGTTATGTCTGTGTCGCTGAATGTGTTACTGGAATTCCACATCCAATGAAGACCAATGATATAGGTGCTAAGGCTCCCCTCTCCCTAAGGGGGCTTTTCCTGGTGCGCCTCTCAAGAGGGCTAGGACGTGTGTGATGGTCAAGTTAACCCCACGTCAAGGTCTATGAAATATTGGCGTAGTTTCACGGTTATAATTCTGAAAAATAAACGTAGCATATTCAAGTTTTTTGTTTCAGGAATAGGTTATGTTAATTGATTAATTACATTTTTTAGTGGGAGCTTATTCCATAAGTTAAAACTTGATATGAATCTTAAATCTGTAGAGGGACAAAGTCACACAGCCTATGTTATTTTGATTTGATTGTATCTACTCTAGTTCAGTTTTACATGTGGTCTCTATGTCAAGCAGAATGTTATCACTGTTAATATAAGAAAATAACCTTTCAGTTGAAGATTGTTCCATAATCACTGGGTTGCAGATATGGTAGGAAGTTACTGCTATTTATTTCTTATGTTCAATCAGCCAAAGCCATTTTCTAATTGTCTATCACAATTGATAGATGTCAGGAAGGCTAACTCTAGCAGTATCTCAACACATAAGAAGTATGATGAGCTGGATTCTTACAGATTCAAATCGTGTAGATTTAAGGAAGATAGAAGCTGTTGATGGGAGCAATGATTTTATGAAAGAAACTAGAGAAAGCAATCAAGCAGATAAGGATATGGAGGCGGAAATCAAGTTTAGGGAAACAGATGTCATTCCCAGAGGAATCCTCATTGCAGAGGCATCTCAGTCTCAGTCTGACATGGTTGCTTCATGTGTTCATGATAATTTAGCCTCCCAAACATCTGAAATTTTGGAAATATCATCTATGGCTTCTATATCCTCCAAATACAACGTTCCCTCTTTCATCAAAGAAGTTTCTGAACATGAAAATCCTAATTCAGTTGATTCTGAATGGTTGGTTCCAGAAATTCAGATAAATTTCGGTGCTGCGCCTCCTTCAGAAAATCACATACAGGAAGAAATGGCTCAACTTGGTAGCCTAAAACTTGACGAAATTCGTGAACATGAAAACCCTAATTCAGCTGATTCTGAATGGTCAGTCCCAGTAATGCAGGCAAATTTGGGCGCTGTGCCTTCTTCAGTAAATCACATACAGGAAGAAACAGCTCAACTTGGTAGCCTAAAACTTGACAAAATTTGTGAACATGAAAACCCTAATTCAGTTGATTCTGAATGGTCAGTTCCAGTAATGCAGACAAACTTGGGTGCTGCGCCTTCTTCAGCAAATCACATACAGGAAGAAACAGCTCAACTTGGTAGCCTAAAACTTGAACTTCTCGAAGAGGGTGATATGAACTACTCTAACCTTATTTTCAGAGACTCTGAACGCGAAGAGCTGCACACAATTAATTTGGCCTCTTTGGAGAAGTTAGATAATCTGGAACCATTGTCATCTTATGCTAATCTTCAGAAGAATGGCAACTGTTCGTCACTCTTGAACGATTCTTTGGCTGAAGGATCCAATCTTACTGCACGCAATGTTATCTTATCTATAGGTCATCATTTAGATGTGTTATTGTTTCTTTATAATTACAGGAGTGTCTGGATATTAATTAATTTCCCGGTTTATGATTATCCGACACAAAAGATTTTCAATTTTCCAGGCAAGTTTGAAGAGGAAAGGCCCCCTGAGTATCAGAGAAAAGGCTTTCTCTGCCAGCAGCAGGACTCGAGAAATAGGAAAGAGTTAAGGAAGAAGGGCAAAAATATTTTTGGTCCAGATAGACATAAAAACTTGTCCTCATCTTCTTATCCCAAGGAAAAGAATGACAATGACAAGCACAATCCTTTATGGCAATTGCGTGTTTACAACCAACTGTTGAGGGAAGGCAGGTAATTCCTTTTAATCACTAATATGACAGTCTTCCATGAACAATTTGTCTTGTTCCAAGTTACTAGTCTGATCTAACTTAATTATCTGTCCTAGAAGCATTGGACAAGCTACAATGGCCTTAAGGAATTACCTATATTTTGCATGTTAGTCTTGGCATAGTAAGAATGTAGTAATGATGACAAAGGGAACTACCATGAGATATTGCCCGTTATTGTGACCAACATCCAGTAATCATCTAATCTATATGTCTGAAAAATATTTTCATATATTGGTATCAATCTTACCTATCTGTAGTTTCTTGATCCCAGGTTAAATGACTGCATAGAATTGCTTGAAGATTTGGAAGAAAAAGGTTTGCTGGATATGGATAAGGTGAGCTTGCATTTTGTTAATTACCCACCAGCATGATGCCCATTAATAGTATTATCTACTTGTTGAATGTCATGGCTTCAGGTTTATCATGTGAGGTTCTTCGATGTCTGTAAAAATCAAAAGGCTGTTAAGGAGGCATTCCGCTTCACTAAGCTTATTCCAAATCCAACCCTGAGTACATTCAATATGCTTATGTCTGTTTGTGCTAGTTCTCAAGACTCAGAAGGTACTCTTTCTCTCTCTCTCTCTTGCTAAGACTAGAGGGCGCCTATACACATGCTGGTTGAATTCAATGTAGTACTTCAGATTTACTCACCCAGTTGTCTTTTACACAAGGTGCTTTTCAAGTTCTGCAACATGTTCAGGAGGCTGGATTTCGTGCTGACTGCAAACTTTACACCACTTTGATATCAACTTGTGCTAAAAGTGGAAAAGTGGATACAATGTTCAAGGTAGATGCAATTAAGAGTGATACAGCCACATGGTGTTGCATCTGCTTTTTTACATTATTTCAGAAATAATAGATACGATAATCAACTCAATTTTGATTATTTTTTATAGTTTATATATTGGATTCCTCTGCCTCATAAAATATGTGCTGCATTGTAGTTCCTAATCTAAAATTACCCTCTATGTCTACATACTGATGGTAAAGATTTAATGCACCTTTTAAATTCTAGGTTTTCCATGACATGGTCAATGCCGGAGTTCAGCCAAATGTTCACACATACGGCGCACTGATTGATGGTTGTGCAAAAGCTGGGCAAGTTGCTAAGGCTTTTGGTGCCTATGGAATACTCAGATCAAAGGTCATATTGTACTTTGGATTTGATCTTCTCTCTTCCCTACATATAAGCTAGCAACGCATTTCTCATCTCAAATTCAAATGCTACCAAGTTATTTCGCACATTTCCCCCATACATGTCTAACATGCAATTGCTTGTATGTAGTAGGATGTGAAGCCAGACAGAGTAGTTTTCAATGCGCTTATCACTGCATGTGGTCAATCAGGAGCAGTGGACCGCGCATTTGATGTGTTAGCTGAAATGAGGGCAGAGTTACAACCTATAGACCCTGATCATGTCACTATTGGTGCTCTGATGAAGGCTTGTGCTAGTGCTGATCAGGTGTTTTATCTAGCTCCGTTTGAAACCATTATCTATTAGATTTTGGGTCGTTATCTTGCTTTCTTTCGTGGCAACTTAACTGGGACTATGGAACCTTTTTTAGGTTGACCGGGCGAGAGAGGTCTACAATATGATTCATGAGTATGACATCCGCGGCACTGCAGAGCTTTACACTATTGCTGTAAATAGCTGCAGTCATCATGGTGATTGGGAGTTTGCTTGCAGTGTCTATGATGACATGATAAAAAAAGGCGTCGCTCCTGATGAGGTACCTCTTTTAAATTCTATGATGACATGATAAAAAAGTTATCACTCACTGCACGAGTAGACTCTTATAATATCTGCTATCCCTTTTACATTTTGTTCGTTTATCATTTACAAATTTGAGGTTATGAGACATAGTTTGAGAAGGTAGTAGCTCTTCTAAATTGATAACAGTGTTCATTCATGATGACATGTTAATCTAATGTCTTATCTTACTTTGTTTTCCTTTCTCAATCCAGATGTTTATTAGCGCATTGATAGATGTTGCGGGGCACGCTGGAAAAGTGGATGCTGCATTTGAAATTCTACAAGAAGCTAGGGCTAAAGGAATGCATGTTGGAACCATATCATATAGCTCCTTGATGGGAGCCTGTAGCAAGGTATGGAGTACTTCTCGAAGCCTTCTTACATGATTTTCCATATGATAAGTAGGGTATAAGTCTTAGAGTTTCTTAGTAGATGGGTTGTGCATTTTACCTTGAAATGAAATAGCTTTGTCCCATAATTCTATTCTTGGATTTTCTTCTGGATTTTGATAGTAAAAATTGTCAAATTGCAGAACTTTACCGTGTTAGCCTACTTTTTTCTTGAAAACTAGTATCAGTCCGGTTGTTTTAGTGTACAAAAAGCAAGCCAACTCTATTTTAAGCATTTTGATTAAGAAATAATGTGATTTATGGTATTGCCTTGGTTTCTATAGCTTCTTGTATGCTGACAATAAATATAAGTTATGGAACTAAGATAACTGCTTTATCTTGTTCTTTTGGCATTTCTAAAAGTTCATTCCTCTATGCTAGCATTTTCCATGCTTGGAATAGTTTTGTGTCTTCTAAGCCCTGTGTGCATAATATCTCCAGCAGCTTGTCTGGTGGAATTGGGATGTCATAACTTATCTGCTGAATATTTTAGGCTAGAGACTGGCAGAAGGCAGTGGAGCTGTATGAGAGCATTAAGAGCTTGAATTTGAAGCCGACAGTGTCCATGATGAATGCCCTGATAACTGCGTTATGTAAGTTATCCAGCCAGCCTTTTAACAAACCACTGTTACATGTGTTGAAGCACTAAGATACTATTATGGAATTATAGTAGTTGGAGATGGAAGAAATGAGTTTATTTTGGTGTTTTTTTTGTCTTTCTGTATGGAGTGATGGAGTGAGGTTGTGATCTTTCTTGCATCTACAGCATAAAAAATATCTTGTTCGGACAATTTCTCTAGTATTATGGATGGAAATATAAAATCCTACAAAGACTCCACTTCAGCTGTATAAAGATAACAAATTCTTCCTTCCCTCAATATAAACACTACAAATACATTCTCTGGGGCATATTGGTCATTTAATAAATTAATTATTTAATTACTTTTTAAATTTTTTAAATTGATGGTAAAATAAAAATTCTCACCAGTTCCCTTTTAGGTTTACAAACCGAGCATTTTTAGAGGGGTTTAGGTGCAAGTTTTATTCAAAATTAGAATGGATAAACTGTAATTATGCCACTTTGGAGAGGGTCTAAGTGTAATTAACCAATGTTTAATGCTTATATTGATAGCTCTCCGGCCAACATGTTTTTGATGGTGTACTCCTGGCTCTGGATGTTAGTTTCTTTCAAGTGCATTTTATTTACATCTTTTATATTCTTGATGACCTATGTGTCTGATTCTTTTGTGAAGTTCTCTCTGTCCACATTACCATATCTAACTCCTTTTATGCTGAACAAAATAAGGAAGTAAATGGAAATTGGTTGATATTGTTTGCAATTGTGGATATATGACTGATGAATCAGTCTGATACTTCTGAGACAAGCAACTAACTAAGAAAGAAGTATCAGAGAACAAAAAGGACTAGCTTGGATCTATTTATATTGCAATGTGGTGCCAGAACTTCGAGAGCATTTAATGGACTGCCATGAGGCATCCTTGCCTTGTTATCCTCAACCGCAGGGGACTGTGGTTAGAAATATCTAGCAAAAATTAATCTCTTTACCTTTACACTGACCAAATGTATACTATAACCTTTGTGTGGAAGAAATATCTTTCACATCAAACTTTAGAATTATATTTTGTTTACCTCATTTATGCGGTATTATATTGATGGTGTGAGAGAAATCACTTATGCAAATGGACCTGTAGGTGATTCGGATCAACTGCAGAAGGCCATGGAAGCTTTATCTGAAATGAAGGGCATTGGCTTATGCCCAAATACCATAACTTACTCCATCCTATTAGTGGCAAGTGAAAAGTAATTACCTCTGTTTATATAGTAGAATTAATTTACTCTTTGCTTCAACCTAGAACAGTGTGATAATATGCGTATAATCTTTTCATCTCTTCCAGAAAGGATGATCTAGAAGCTGGCCTCATGCTTATTTCTCAAGCAAAAAAGGATGGTGTTAATCCTAACCTTGTGATGTGCCGGTGCCTCTTAGGTGAGATTAATAGGTTTCCATTATCTTTATTCTCTGAGACTGTTATTATGCTTAAGGACTCCTGGAGAAATGATTTATATAATTTGGCGTCGGTTATGCTAGTATGTTGTATCTTTTACTCAATTGTAATTTTTAAGGAATTTATAGGAACCTGAAATTTATACAAGCCATGTATCAGTTCTTTCATCAACTGTAGTTTTACATTTATCTGAATGCTTGAATGACTAAGTAATTGTATGATGTGGTAATTTTATTGCCATGTAAAATCCTTCTCTCATCTTCCTCTGCTGCCACTGTGTTAGTTAAAAACGGTTAAATGATTAAAATACTTATGATGTTAGATTCCGTAACAAAAATGGAATATGCTTTACTTTTTTTAGCAAATTTAGGCTTCAGACACCCCATCAACCTTAGTTACACCCTTCCACATGACCGAACCATTACTAAGAATAAAAAGGAAAATAATATGAAATGTTGAACTCTGGACAAATGTTGTATATTTTATAAGGTAATGCTTTTCTTCTTATGTGTGGATTAATGTTTTTTGACTTCATCAAGTTACTGATCAAGTTTTCATTTTTCCAAAAGCTATGTGCTTACGAAGATTCCAAGCAGCTTGTACACTTGGTGAGCCTGTACTATCTTTCACCTTTGGGCAAGTTCAGCTTAATAGTAAATGGTAGGGATTCTTACCCTTCATATAGTTCTTGCTGTTATTTATCACTTCCTGGGGGAAATATAGTAATTATTCTTTCTGGCACACATTGTTTTTCAGTGGAAAAGACCATTAAGTCTTGTTGAGTAGTGATATGGTGCATTTAAGAACAGATATAGTATGTCATAGAAATTAATTTTGCTATATCAATTACTGAATTGTTTCTATGGCAAGCATGTGAAGTACTCCCATTCCCCCCTTGTGGATCTTTTTCACAAAATGAAAATGTTTTGTTTGGCTGTATTGAAATGTCGGCAATGAATTACTGGTAGATTATATTCTTAAGTGTGTTTTTCCTTTCCTTTCCCTTTCACACCTAACACTTGGTGTGTGTGTGTGTGTTTGTATTGTAACCATTCAGATGGTTAATGAGTTTTATACTTTTGTTACTTGATATAAAATCGAAATCTAACCTGTCACCTTCAATACTTAGACTTCAACTCAAGACCGGAATGTGGAGATCAGTAATTTAATAGTTTGTAATTCTTGTTGTTGTTTGGATTGACAAGTGGAGAGTAATAGGAGCTGTTAGGAGTGTAAATATCTTTAAGGAGTCTATTTTCCTACATAGTGAACTGTTCATGCTGTTTGCGAACTTATGGAATGTTGAGTCTTACTTTTTCTGTAACACCCATGTACACTGTTTGCAAGAGTCTGGATTTCTCTTTGGAGCATTTATTTTTCTGTGTGATATTTTCTTTTATCATTGACTTCATGTCTGCATATTTATTTATTTCTCTTGGAAGTCAAATGCGCAATGCTAACATTCTAATTCATTGTTGGAATCTTCAATGAATTTGGAGAACACTAATTATGTAATTATTATCTCAATAATCTTAATGGCTGATTCATATATTCAACTGTACTACTAGCAATCACAAAATGAAAAAATTACTGGCATGTTCCATCTATAAAAATACAAAGTACATGGTTTATGAGATGGCTATATTTCCACAGGACATCTTTGGCCTTAATGGTGTACAGGGAAACAATTGTAGCCGGTACGGCACCTACAAAGGATGAACTTTCTCAAGTTTTAGGCTGCCTAAAGCTCCCTCATGATGTATCTGTAAGAAATAGACTCATTGAAAATCTTGGACTTAATACTGATACATCAAAAGGAGCAAACCTCCTTTCCTTGATTGATGGATTTGGTGAATATGATCCCCGTGCTTTTTCTTTACTGGAGGTCCGTAAACAACATCATTTTTGTTTTAACTTAATGAAAATCTTTAGTTTTCAGAACTTTTATCTCTTTGAAAATTATGAGCGACTTTACACATCTTTTCTGAATTTTTAGGAGGCTGCTTCTCTTGGAGTTATACCATTTGTCTCTTTGAAAGAAAGCCCAATTGTTGTTGATGTGAGAAATTTTCAAGTTCACACAGCTGAGGTGAGCTCATTTTCTTAGCAGTAATTTTCATTTCAGCAACAATTAGCATACTAATCTTACTGTAGTGGCCTAGATGATCTCTGTTTCTGCTCTATCTTGATTGGTCATGCTGTTACATTTCCCTTCTAGTGACTTCTTCCAGGTCATATTGGGGCCTCTTCCTTTAGCCTTCGCATTAACAAAAATACTAGTTGGAAAATGTTATTATAGCTCAAGAATATTGTGCATTAATAGCTCCCTAAGAGTATTGTTGTGTAAACTAGATCGTAAGTATTTCCTTTTTGTGTGAATCGTATCTTTTATGTGCATCATTTTCTATTATTGTTATCATGCAGCCCAGCCAAGGTGTTGGTTGCGACATTAACAGTTTACCACCTAGTGTATTCATTCCTCTATATTTCTCCCCAACCCCACATACAGACATAAAACTGAGTGCCTTATTATACATCTATATGCTGCAGTCAATGATCTCTCTAAAATGCCTTGCAATTATTGGTCAGGTATACTTCTTGACGGTTCTGAAAGGTCTCAAGCATCGCTTGGCTGCTGGTAGCACCTTACACTTCTTTGTTTTGCTTAATTATGTAACACGTTTCTGGTTTACTTGACTTTTTCCTTGTAGTATGTGCTTATTACCGACCGTAAATGCATTCAGCACAAAATAGTTAATGAATTTGCGAACCTTGAAATATCTTCATCTTTTTATTGACCCCTATTCGATGGCAACATAGTCATTCCAAAAGACTAGAGATGTCTGAATTATATGGATACTTTATATTTTCTACTCTTTCTTTATTTTCCCCTGTTTTACCACTTTCTTATGAATCTTGGGCAGGTGCAAAGTTGCCCAATGTACACATTTTACTGCCCATAGAAAAGGCACAAATTCAGACATCTGCAGGCGAGAAAATGATTAATATTGCGAGCAGGTGAGAGAATCTTCTTTGCTAGTTGAAAAGGAAGCTTCTTTGCATGGATGTGATTGTGTGGTTACATGCTCAACAAAGTTTCCTAATTAGATAGAAGTTTGTTAGTTGACTATAGAGACAAAGGCCTTTTACAGTTTTACTTGAAATGAAGTATAAAAGATGCTTGGTGGTTTCCGCTGCAAGACACGCTTCAGTGCTTGTTGTCTGTATGGGGTCCTGGAAGCCCTCGGAGGAGTCTTTCATGAGTATGAACTTTGTAAAGGTCCAACAAAGTTCTTGTTAACTTAGGCATCTTATGGTAGGATACAAATGTGAGTAAATATTTTTTCTAGTTGAACAATTGGAAGTGGATTTTACTTCCAGAAAAGAATCGATTTCAGACAGAACAATATATGCCCCAAAATCAGCATTTAACTTCTATTAGCTGGGGTTCTCAGTCAGATAACCTTAACTAAAACCATTTGAGCTTAAACTGACATACACCCGCTGTACTCAATTTGGGGAGACATACTGGCTCACCAACAGATAAAAGTTACTGGCCTTACTTTAAGGAGGTAATGTCAAAACCTATCCCTGGAAGTTGCCCTGTCAATTCCCAAAGACAGATGTCATCTTCACAAGTGCAATGAGAATCTTTATGCATATTATAGTTTAACTTTTAGCGCTTCAATTGTTGCTTATCGAGTTTGAGTGAGTTGTTTTCAGAATCATTGATAAGATTCAAAATGTACTGAAAATGTTCCATTTGCTCACCAGGATAAGCCAAGCAGTTGCAGCGCTGTTGAGGAGACTTGGACTATCTTATCAAGGAAATGAATCATATGGAAAGATCCGAATAAATGGTGTTATCATAAGAAAGTGGTTCCAGCCAAAGCTTGGTTCTCCTTACCGTGAAAAGAAAATAGATCTCAGCTCATCCATAAGACATCTAGGTTCAGGCATAAGCCGTCAACAACGTAAAATCAGAACTGTCCATTTCTCGCTGGAATAAGGTTAAGATATATTGGTGTCTTACAGGAATGTGTTTTCTTGATAATTGATACCCTAACTCCCTACCCCTAAAAGGTCATATGACCCTGCCATAAGTTGGAGATTCATGTTGACGACATAATGGCTCAACTGTCTTCCATGCAGAAGTCTGAGGAAAGTCCTTGACATGATGGAAGCGTCTTCAAGGAAGCAGCACCAAAATTTGAGTTAAAAGAACGAAGATGAAAGAAATGGATGAGTTCTTTCTGAAAGTGTCGATATGTTTGGTGAAGACCCTTGATTTGCTATCTGTAGCTGCTCAAACTATTAACTTGCAGATGGTTTTCAGATGGTCAGAGTTGGAAGTATATATCACTAAGGATTGATTTGTCTGGTATTTTGTGAGTCAAAATGGGAGGGGTAGATAACACCAGAAATATGAGGCGGCACCTGTTTGATTGATCGTATTTGTAATATATGTGAGATATGACAAAGTCATGGCCATGTTGACTGGGCGATTCTTTTCTATAATGAATCCCCAGTCAATACTATTTTGATTATGGGCCGTCGAAGTCCTCTATTGTCTAGATTGTTCAAATGAAATAAGCATAGAAAGAGCTGAACTTGAATGTTGTAATTCATCGGAAGTAGAGATTTTTCAAATGAAATAAGCCTTTTGATTTCTGAACATTTATTCAGGTTGCTTCAGGTACAGAACTCGAAGTTCAATTTATTCTAAAGAAGCTTGAACATTTTGCCTGTATATATGATGATGTGCATGCTAGCTACTAACCTTATATTTAGAATGATCAAGTCCGTGGAAACTGGCTGAAACAGATCTGGCAGGTGTACTGAACAATATCTAGCTGAAATATAGATATAAAAGAATCATTCTGAATATCTCTATGCTTCAATGGTGGTACATTAATCAATCAGTTTTACTCTACAGGGGTTCACAAGTATTATCGAGGAAACCACACAGTTTTCAAAATTGTGAGCACTGAACTTTGCTCATTACTTCATGAAACACTCAGCTGAGTAGTCAAGTTGATGAAGGCTTCCTCCTTACATGGAAATGTCAGCCCACCCATAGGATGATCGAAACCAAACTCTTCTTCTGCTTGCTGTAACAAATCTTGAAATGCAGGATGGTTGAGGTACGATATTGGAACTACATATCTCCTCTTCTGAAATTCTCCAACATAAACTGCCAGGTGACCTTTAGGAACATCTGATAGATTTCTCACGAGAAGAGATTGAAATTTTTGAATTTGCTTGGTGTTGATGTTAATCATGGATGGAAAATGGAAACCCATAGCTTTTCTTTCTTTTTTTTTTTTAATGAAATCAAAATTTCTCGAGGGATCTGAACAACACTTTTGATTGATGTTGAAATTGCTTGAGGTTGCAGCAGAAAGATGATTCTTACTTGTATTTATAGCATTGTTTAGCTGCCAATAACAGGCCAACTTGGGGGGTGAAATCAGGGCAAGAGTGGATTAATAATCTACTGACACGGGCCTAATGATTGATAAACCTCACATGGCTTTGCTCATATATAGGTATATATATATAGCTTAAGATAATATGTATTGTATTTTTTTATCCATGCAATTGCCTATGGTTCAGAAGCCCCACTTGTTCCCATGACATCATTGTTGAGAGGGAAATTGTGGGTTGTTTTGAAGCCTGATGCCTCAAAAACTGGAAGTTGTATAAAGGAAAACAGGTTATCTGTTTGGTGGAATTTGTATTAATGATATATGTGATGTTAGGGGATGGTTTATGCAGAGAAGGGATTTCTGAAAAGCCGAGGCAAGTTGCATTGCAAGTGGCACACAATAATTCTGGGAAGACCACTGAATATGTTTTTTCTTATGTGGTGGAATTTTTTGATGTCTTTCGCATATTTAATTAAGGATACTCTATAGGTTGATACTGGGAATACCTTCTGATCTGTGCATTCTTTTTTATATTTTTGTACCTTTTATCTTATACCATGTTTATCTCTGCCTCGTACATAGCTGCAACTCAGTAGATACCTTTTACAAGACTTGTAGATGCCATTAAAGTGTATACAAGAAACCGTTCTATGTGGGAAGTGCGGGACTTGGAATGTGAAATAATTGCTTACACACATAATATTATTCTGCAATTGATGGTAGTGTTTCACATTTCGGAAATATAACTATTTCTCTTTACCCAGCAAAACAAATTGCTAAATACGAATTTTTTGGGTTTTGCTGTGGGGGTGGTGGGCTGGTTTGTGTCGGAAAAGGCTGGAGTTGGGTGATCACCTACTTCAGTCAAAGCATAGATATGATGCGAAATTTGGAAACAACTACATGGATTTTTCTGGTTGCCAATTTTCTTGAAGAACTTAATTACAAGTCTGCTGGTCCAGATGAATCCATAAAAATTTTCTATTCCAGAATGATAGAGTCAGAATAGAATCTCTTATGCTTAGGCTGTGAAAAAAACACAAACTTTTCCACCTTGACATCCAACTCGTCCATGATGATAAAGTTGGGATTATTCCCTCTTCGTCTGAATAACGATTGTACGATTCTATGTTGCCTTCTCAATGTTCATCTATTTAATATGCGGAATTCTGAACTTTTTTAGCTATCCACAAACATGTTGAGCACCTGAAAGGGTGAAACCTATGATTTGCTGAGACCCTCTAAGCTCCAGGGTAAGGGGGATGTATGCTATTCTGTTGGATTTAAATATTTCTGTTGTTCGTTATTAAACTGATGGATATTTTTATGTAGTTTCAATTTGTATTTGAGTCTTTTAAGTTACTTTATGCGAGCTTGGATGTCAAGAACTAGTAATTTGCAGGTAGCATGATGCTAACATTGGTTAAAGTTTCAAGTGGGCTTTGTTTAACTGAAGAAGGCAAAAATTTATCTTGTATAAGTATGTAATCTCTCATTTTACATCAGTGCAGGACTGCCTACATGAATCTACACCCTACAGCTACTGTGTGAACACAAAAAACACAATACAATTTGTCAAAACTGTTGAGCCTGCCACTTTGGTTGATTTCTTGCATCACGACAGCTGCATCCTTGAGGTTAGCTCAACGAAGGCATTCTCACTGCACGGAATTGTGAGACCTCCCATGGGATGATTGAAGCCAAATTCTTCCTCCGCTCGATGCAACAAATCTTGAAATGAAGGGTGATTCAGGTATGATATCGGAACCACATACCTTTTCCTCTGGATTTCTCCGACGTAAACTGCAAGATGGCCCTTAGGCACATCTGATTGATTTCTGTGGAGAAGGGATTGAAGCTTGTAGAATTGCTTAGCATTTGAAATCAAAGATGGTAATCGAATAGCCATTGCTTGTTTCTGGGGTTGGAAAAATAGATGTTGGTTTTTCTACTAGGACGCTCGAATGCTGCGTGATTCTTGGATCACTGTAGAACTTCCTTTAGCTGTTGCTGGAAAGTGTAGAAGACAGATAACGTATATATAGTTGGAATTTGGAGGTCAAGGCTCTTATTCTAATAAGGGGTCTACATTACCAAGAAGCACATGGCTCCTGTCATGAAAGTCAAAAAATATTTCTCTTATCTATACATCATCACATGGTTAAGGATCCCAACTTGTACTTTCCATGTTATCATGCATCATAGAAATGAGGTCCGCTTTTCTTGCAGGTTTCTTGAGAAGAAGGGCACCTAACTCAAATATACATGGTCTGTTCTGGAATTATGAAAATCTGTGTGTGATCCATGCTTTCATTTTATAAATTTTAATTTTACCTTTTTATTGCAACTGTTGTGGCGGGGAGGACAGGCTTCCTGAATTTATTGAAATGCAGATAATACTATTTAATTGAGGTTGGTCAGTGTTTTCCATTCTGGGCCATGTTGTATTTAGCGAGGATCCAGGTGATAGAATTTATAACGATTCTTGATCTTCTCACTTTGATGCTACGGGATCATGCGCACATGTCCTTGTTTGTACACAACCTTATTTTACTTGCTATATCTTCAACTCATCTTGGTGTAAATTGTTGGCAAATTCTGCCCCATATTTAGTCCAATAATTGAGCTACTTCTTTTTCTCTTTTCTGGAATGGGTAATCCTATTCTTAAATTATATATAAGCATGTCTTTCTTAACCTATTCCCCCATCCCAATCCAACATTTATGTTTTATTAAGAACAAAACATGTCAAGATATGGTCTTCAAATTTAGAGGACGAAAGAGTCATTCAATTACTAAAAATGTTGGGATTTTTTAAATGTGGTAGCGCTGCAAATGTAGATATGATATTCTCGTTTTCTTCTCTAATGTTTTGCATAACTATATGTAAATTCTTTATAATTTTAAAAATTGTATCTAATATTTTTAATGTTTGTTTGCATTCAAAATTAACAGTATTTATTGATATTAACAAAAATAAAAAAAAATTATTGACTTATTAAGTAAAAACAGTCCCATCAAATTACTTTTGTAAGGGTGAAAATGTACCTTCTCCTTTGAGGTTAGGAAATCATAATCGAGATAATGGATCAAACGCTATGGAACTTGTGTGAATATACCTTCTCCTTTGAGGGTAGGACAATCATAATTGGGATAGTGGATCAAAAGCTATGGAACTTGTGTGAATGTACCTTATCACATGCATTAACGTGTATGAAGATGAATAAGGATAGTGGATCAAAAGCTGTGGAACTTGTGTGAATGTAAATCATCACATGCATTAGCATGTATGAAGATGAAAGGATAATTTGATTAGAAAAGATTTGTTTGACCTGCAATAAGGTAGTAATAAGTCAATCAGGGCTAAGTATGAATTTTTCTTCAATTTTTTTATCAATATCTGTAAAATTTGTGGATTTTGTCTAACGGGAGGATCAATTTGTTTGATGAAAACAAATGTCAGTAGTATTAAATATAATTTTCTAAACTATATAGGGTTTATTTATAATTATATTAAATTTCAGGGGATTAAAGTACAATTATCTCGAGAAATTATTTGACAATAATAGTCTTTCGGCATCCAAAATACACATTTTTATTTTCTTTTGAAGAAAAAATATAAAAGAAGTGTTCATACAAATACAATTGTGAGGGGAAATTCTAATCCAAATCAGATTTAATCACAATATGAATCAAGTATATGATAAGTACAATACACTTAACTTGTGATCGTTATATATAACTCAAAAAATACGATCAGTTATATGATAAGTGTGTTTCATTTGGTATATGCATGAGTGCTTTGATTTGTGTAAAAATTTCCCAATTGGGAGGTACTACTTCACTTGATAAAAGAAGAATACATACAGGTACAAAATTGGATTGAAATAATTGAAGGACATAAATACACTGATCATCATATTCATCTTATAAATTAAAAAAAAAAAGTTCCTGCTACTGCAACCCATTCAGATAAGACGTTACACTCCTGAACGCGTTTTCAGTGCAGGGGATGGTCAAGCCTCCCATGGGATGATCGAACCCATACTCTTCCTCCGAACTCCTCAACAAGTCCTGAAATAAAGGATGCTTCAAGTACGAGATTGGGACGACGAACCGATTAATCTTACTCGCATTCTCACCAACGTATACAGCCAAGTGACCCTTGGGCACGCACTCCACTTTCCTCGCACACGAAGAAGACGAAGACGAAGACGAAGGAGAATACCGACCCACGTGCTTAGCATGATGAAGCACGGAATGGATTAATCTAAACCCCATCGATCAACAAACGAAATTTTCAAATGATTTGTTGTAAGAATGAAGAATGTGTGTTTGTTTTCAGATTGGTTACTTATATATACATGTGTTGGTTGAGGAGATGATTTATGTATGTTGATTCAGTAGTGTGCAGAGACAAGTGAAGGGTCCATACGGTAGGTGTAGGGCCAAAGCTGCAGCTCGGCTTCCATACAAGTATGGACAGCTGCATGCATTATTTAGGTCTGCAGGGATCATATATATCAATTTCTGTCCAATTTCCTCTCACTGTGCCCATAGTTTTCAGTATACGAATTATAATTAATAGTCCTAATTTTTTTTGTTTTTTCATCTACTATATTAAAATTAGGATTTGATGGAGAATAAAATAAGCGTAAGCAATTCAAGCACACTTTGAATACGTGAACAAGTTTCAAGTTAGAAAATGATCTTCTTCTGTTCATCACTCAAAATGCCTTCTTACAATGATTTTATACTATTCAAGACATGTTTATGGTGTTTCGGTAGGCAGTTTAGTAAATGCATATCAAGTACAAGAATATGTGGTCTTATTTTTTCCATCTGTCTTTATACAAAATGTTTTTTCTAATCCTTGGATTGATTTTTCCTCTGATTGGTTGAATTTAAATATGTAGAAATAGAGGAATTTATGATATAGATATTTTGTGTAACTGAAACAACCTAATTAACTTCTACTGTACTTGATTTCTGTCTGAAAAATGAGATATCTTATAGCATCTTCTTCCATATTATTGAGTTGCTGAGTTGTGGGCAGTCATCCTTCCCCCACCCCCACCCTCACCCCTTTACACACAAGAAAAACCAACCGCCACGCCCACTGGTTTTTTCGAATGTGTGTGTGTGCGCGTGCACATACACACAAACACACACTCTATTTATAGAGATACATGTAATTTATAGTATTCAATCATTGACCTTTCCAGTTTCCGATGAAGTAAAACGAGCCATTTTCTCTGAGCAACCTTTTTAATTAAATCTCCCTCTCCATACCTCACACACTACACACATACATGCACACCTCTATCTACATATAAAATATCTTTGTGTGCACATACATATATATATATATGTATGTCCTTTTAAGTACAAGTTGACATAATTAATTGATTTAACAATGTTAATCAATTCCAGATACTGCAAGCAATCAGTTTGAAAACGGGTACGGTATGGTCTTATTCAATTAATTATTGCTGAAAGTTACAGATATAGTTATGAAAAAAATTCTTAAACAAATCTATTTGATCGAATCAAATCAATCACAAAGTAAGCGTATGTAGTTGGTAATTATTTTTTTTAAATTATATACAAATATTGCACTTGTCTTATAATCGATTAAGATTCGAGCAAACCCGATCTGAACTAAAATTTCCTGATAGGTGGAATTTTTGTACATGTTGAATGTCACGTGGTTCCTAACATGTTGTTTTCTACTTTTGGTATAGTAAGTAAACGACTAATTCTTCAACTTTAATATCTTCCACAGTGTGAGTCTTCATGCATGGAACAGGTCTGTTTCACTGCTTGTAAATCTTGTATGCATATTAAGTTTAGGGACTAAATTTCTTTCAACTCAACAGTTAATCACTTGAATAATTTTATGGATAATGTGTTCAAGTTTGCAAGACACATTGAGAAAACTGTGTTGGAAAGACATTCACGGATGGATTTGAAGTTGTAATAGAAGAGAACTTTACATGGGAAAAAGGAAAGAGAGATCAGACTATGGACTGCATTAAAGAACTGAAGAGACCAGCTACTTTGATTGTTGTCTCAGCTGCCCTTTTTTAAATACAAAGCCCACAAGAGCATCACCCTTGTTAATTTCGCCGTCTCTCTCAACTACTACTATTGCTACTACTACTACTGTTGCACATTATGTGCCAGAAGTGGTTTCAACTAAATCTAGCAGCTGAGTGTAATATATGATCAAGAAGAAGAGTTGAGCAAAGCTGTAAGACTTAAAAAGTAATCCTCAGTGCAAGGGATTGTGAGGCCTCCCGTTGGATGATCGTATCCAAACTCTTCTTCCGCCCACCGCAGCAGCTCCTGGAACAACGGGTGGTTTAGGTAAGATATCGGGACTACGAACCGTCTGTGGGACTCGCCTACATACACGGCTAAATGCCCTTTTGGCACGTCGATGCATGTTGTTGAAAAGCTACCGTTCTTGGAGGAATGATCAGTTTGACGTGTTTTCTTCTTTCCTGTTAGCTTGATTCCCATGTTGACAAAAACAGAGGTAGGAAAGCTAAACTTTTGACACTATAAATATGGTGGAATAGAAGGGAAGATTTTGAATTGAGTTGTTGGTTCGGAGGAAGAGTACTTATATATATATATATGCAGAGAGGAAGTAGAGAGTCTTGACTTGAGAAAAGAGAGCTCTGAGAATTATAATGGAAGATATTAGGAAGAATCACATGGTTCTGACTAGTCTGTAGCATGACATTGTGTCCTACCACTTAAGGGAGCCAACAACGAGAACCGCAAGTTGGAACTAATACTATAGTATATTCTATGGTTCACATAACAAAAAAACACTCATAAAACCTTCAATTCTTTTGCTTCAGTTGTTGATGTCAAGAACATGTCTTGATCATGACTATTGAAGATAGAAAAAAGGGTGCATACTTGTTTGGAGAAGCATTGAACTTAGACTTGTGCATGCCTGCCCTTTTTGCTAGTGTAGCAGGTGCCAATATACAAGACAATTATAGGCCCTTATGATGATAAAATGTCCCAATGAAAGTTTGTGGTGTTCAGTAAGGCCTTCATGTGCATAAAGTGATTTTAGCTGTGGTTTATTGGATCTTCCAGTGACTAATATTTGGTCCAGTAATCTTGGGAAGATCTTATTTAGGTTCATATTTTGCGAAAATTTGATCTTGGTTAGGTACTTAATCTCAGAATTTTGAGCATCTAATGATCAAAATCCCAAAATTATGTCGATAGAAACGATGTCACTACAATGCCCTTTTTCTCATGCTAGGCAATGTGTTCAAACAGACAAGAATTAGAACATAACAAATATGAAACTAGTTATGGGACACTTATTCAATATTGAAGACATCTTATCCAGAAAACAAATATATTACTTAATAATTGATTCATCGAGCGTCTTGTTTTTCCATGTTTCCTTCTTGTTACACAACACCACCTGATCAGTTAAGGCTTAGCAGCAAGGGGATGGAAACTCGTTCGTCATGTCCATCAACTTGTCATATAAGTAGATCAGATAGATAAAATGACATTTGCGTGGAAGGATAAGGCTAAAACTCGAGTCTTTAGCATAAATTTTATGAACCTTTTTGGAAGACAATATGCTATATAACTATTGAATAGCCCATCATTGAGTCAGTCAGGCCCCTGCTGTCGAGGTTTTCTGCAGCACCAGCTAGGCCATGGTGCAAGCATACCGTTCACACGTTTGTTGAGTTCAGACTTGAAGTTCTTGAAAATACTAAGTGTGTATATATATATATATAGTTGTATGAAGTCAACCCTTATGGGGATCCCATATTCTAATCCAAGAAATGTATGTACTCGTTGGGGGGAGATGACATTCTGATATACTTAATGCGACATATCAGCTTCAAAGAAATTCATCAACTACTTTCCTTGTCAACCAATTATTACGGAGACTGTACTTTGGTTTTTGAATAATTTGACCAGGAATATGAACAGAAACATCAATGAACAACATGTAATATCCTTAAAACAAACTAAATTCTTGTGTTTTAATTGTTATATTAGAAAGATTTGAAATTTGAGTAAGTCCCAAGATCAGAATTTTCCCAAAGCCTACTGCTTGAAATTATATAAATATGATCTAACTCTCGATTTACAACATTCTGTTATCTGCAGGACGAAGCTTTCTAGAGGTCTAATGGATAATTCATTGGCTCATACAAGTACATATGGAGATATTCAAATGTTTTAGGTGGTTCTTGGTCCCTATATGTCGACGAGAGGCTTTTCTGTCGTTCCTTATCACCACAATTTCAAGGGGAAATTCTGCTGTTTGTTGTGCTAAGTGGTAGGGCCTTCTGCACTTGAACAAACATACAAGTCTTAAATTCTTGGTGATGAGTTGGAAAGCAGAACCATGTGATTTATCATGTGCCGTTGTCTTCATTCTTCACTTGCACTATTCCAAATGCTCTTTAAACATTTATACGTAGAACACAAAACTGTGACCTGTATATACTCCATGCAAATAGTTCTCACGTATTTTTGGTGCTAAATATGTGGATTAAGCGTTGCTTTCAATGAAAAGCCAACTTTAGTAACTGCTTTGTATATATATATACACACACACTCTTTAATCAACACCAGTTAATCCAATTTGTCTTGGATAAATAGCTATGGAATTAGCTAACACTATGGAAAGATGAGGTAGCTCTTTGTGAGTATATGTTGGCTGTAAGCCACAAATATGTTGCAAAGCAGGCTAAGTGGGACTGTGAAACTAAAAGAAACATAAGCACATGAGGAATCACATGGATTGGTCTTCTCAATCATAAAAAAAAATTACTTCCTACCACCTCCCAGATAAGGATATGGTTTGATAAATTATACTGCACAGTGAACATTATGTGTGTTTGTTTGATCGTCCTACGTGATGTCTTAGCATGCAGTAAAAATCTGGGAAAAAACAACTCATGGTTATATGTTATGAAAAAGCAGTTTGTATCGTGTTCACGTAAAAATCTGTGTGTTCTTGTGCTTTGATTTTCCTCTCTTACTTCTGCACGCGTTTCTATTTCTATTTTGCAGTTGCTAGTAAACGATACTGAATGTTTTCCCCGCAGAAAATAACAGCTTGACAAAATGTTACTGAAAGGTTATATTCATTGGTAAGATTTACAGGCTACAAGCAGAAGCAATCTGCAAGAAAGAATATGAATCTATTCTGGATTACAAAACTTAGCATCCTAGTTCAGTCATCTCAGTTCAGGTTTCCAAATCAATGGGGCCGAGTTATGAACTTGATCAGAATGAAAGTGCCGTCCGACAAGAACTCAGTTGAGAAGTAAGGCTTAGGAAGTAATCTTCAGGGCAGGGAATTGTGAGGCCTCCCATTGGATGGTTGTATCCAAACTCTTCCTCAGCCAAATGCAACAAGTCTTGGAACAATGGGTGGTTCAAGTAGCATATGGGAATCACAAACCTTGTGTGCATCTCACCGACGTACACTGGAAAATGGCCTTTTGGGACGTCATTGTACGTCGATACGTTTGCTTTTCTAGGCGAAAGTGTTCTTCGGAGTTTCTCTTTGGTCTGAGCTATTCCACCTAAACTGAATCCCATCTTCAGAAGAGAAGAACTGGAGGGAGTTGAGTGTATGTATGGAGTGTTAGTCTTTTGTAAGATAGCTTGTGTTGGAAATAATGATTTAAAAGTGAAGTATATATAGGAGCATGCAAATAGATTAAGGATATGGGGAGATGTGGGAGACATATCAGGTGAAATAATTGGGGAAGAATCACATGGATTTTTGACTAATCTGTGGCATTTGGAGGACAGTCTGCCCTACCACATTAGGGAACCAACAATGAGAAATTGCAACTTGGAATATATATACATATGTATATCCTAATTAATAGTTGATACAAAAGATATATGCTTTTCTTGGTGATGAGAAGGGAAAAAGGGGCCATATATTTCACCTTTATTGATGCATTGAACTAAGGGGTTTTTGTGGTGTTTTTTGTGGAAAGCAAAAGCTGGTGGGGGAATATGTATGATATCAAGACTGAATACTGATGACAAGGGCTGCCAAGTAGCACAATTGTCTTCTGCAATGCATAATTAGGGTTTTGGAGGAGGACTTCTTTTCTTTCCAACTTGTGATTATAAAATCACCCATTACTTGGTATGCAATAAATATAATACAAAAAAGATGTATTTTCTCTTGAAAATAAATTATATAATTAATATATTCATCTCTCTCTAAATATTAATCATCTATTCAATTATAACATAAAATCTTTTGTCGTACTAATTTTTGAATACTCAAATTTACTCTTTATTTTGTTTCTTCCCTTTAAAAAATGTGATCAAATTAGTAATTTTAATACCTTTTTAATAATCTCAGAGTTATATGTATATATATATTTTCTATTAACTACCCATTGCTCTCACCTTACTTTTCTACATTAATTACAATTTATAATTATAATTGATTCTTTTACAAATTTCTATTTTCTTATCATTCCACACCAAAATTCTTTTTATATACTCGCGGGAACTGCATGCATCGATAGCTAGTAAATATAAAACTATCCGAGTAAGCACCATATCTGCTCATACTTGGATAGATATGGCGTTACTTCGATAGCCTTTGTGAATTTTATTTTACCATGTAACAAAGTACTTTTTAATTTTAACATTCAAATAAGTATATGATTATTTATTTTTATCCAAAAGATATCAAATAATGCTTAAAATTTTTTTTTGGCCACTTAAAAGATTATTTTCTATTTAAATTTATATAAGTGTAATATTGATTATCTTTATCCAAAAAGATTCACTCAATTTTTCTTGATAAATTTAGTTAGTCAAATAATTCAAATTTATTTTTATGTTCATTATTTAATTTTAAGTTTTTTTATTGTTTATCATTGTTTTCTATTTTTATAGTTTAAAATGTAATTAATTTATAATTTTTTCCCCCAAAAATACAATTACTAACTAGTACATTTCATACATTAGTATCATGTCAAAATTAAGACTGGGTGCAATTTTTGGACCAGGGCTTTAACCCTTTCCAGCTAAAATGGGCCTATGCCCAAGATTGAGGGAGTCAGATCATATGTTGGGTTCACACTACAAACCCCAATAAAGGCATTGTAATTTTGGACCTCTTAGGCCCAACCCAAATCTGTAAAGTCATATTCCAGCCCAGAAGGCCCAGACCCAAAATTGAGAGGTATTGAATCATTAGCTTGGGTCCAGGCTTCAAACCCTAGTTAGGGAATTCTAATTTAGACTCTCCAGGCCCAACCCAAATCTATAAATTTGTAAAACCCTCGCCTTCTTCCTCCCACTTATTCTATTCCTCTTCTCACTGCAACTCCTCCGCCACCACTCGCCGCCGCCTTCTCGCCATGCCGAAGCACTATAGGCCACCCGTAAGTTCCAATTTCACTTTGGACCACCTGGGGAACAGAAACTATACTGAAACTTGGCGCACGGGATAAGTTGATTTTTGTTGTTTGTCAATTTGTTCTCAGGGGAAGAAAAAGGAAGGAAATGCGGCGAAGTACGTTACGAGGTCCCAAGCTGTGAAGAACCTCCAAGTTAGCCTTCCAGTCTTCAGGTTTGTACTATTTCGTCGTGGTTTGTTTGTTTTAAGTAATTTTGCATTCAATTTTGATGCAGTGAAGTTGCGGTGATTTTATTTGAGTTTAACACATTCCAGGAAACTATGCATCCTCAAAGGTGTTTTCCCTCGGGAACCAAAGAAAAAGGTGAAGGGAAATCACCATTCCTATTATCATATGAAAGATATCATGTTCCTCAGACACGATCCCTTGCTAGAGAAACTGAGAGACATACGCGCTTATGAGAAGAAGGTCAAGAAAGCCATGTCAAAGAAAAACAGGGATCTCGCCGAACGGTTGTTGACACGGAAGCCTACTTACACTCTTGACAGGCTTATTAAGGAGAGGTAGAGTGGAGTTAGTAGTTATTTCATGGTTTCTCGGTATTGGTATCATGGGATGTTGTCTTGTGCTCTTTGCTTAATTCGACTTTTGCGGCGTATAGGTACCCTAAATTCATTGATGCACTGAGGGATCTTGATGATTGTCTTAGTATGGTACACCTTTTTGCTGCATTGCCTGCTGTGGATAGGGCTGTAGATGGAGAAAAGATTCCTGTGGACCGTGTCCATAATTGCAGAAGGTTACTGCTCTTCATCATGAATTTTATGATATTTGTGTGTTGTGGTGTGGACCTCTGATCTTTGTATGTTTTGCTTCCTTGGTGCTTCTAGGTTGAGTCATGAGTGGCAGGCCTATATTTCTCGCACCCATAAACTACGGAAGACATTCATTTCCGTGAAAGGAATATACTACCAAGTGTGTATGATATGTGATATATAAATTTCTATATATTGCCTGTGTTAAGGTTGGCTCCTAATCTTATTGGTTGTTTATCTTATCTATACAGGCAGAAGTTGAGGGGCAAAAGATTACTTGGTTAACTCCACATGCATTGCAACAAGTGCTTCCTGAAGTTGATTACAGAGTCTTGCTAACATTTTTGGAATTTTATGAGGTTGGATTAATTGCATTTGTTATGTGGTTACTGTTTTCTTTTACCCCTTGCATGCCTGAGGTTTTTATGTGCCTGCAAGACCAATGTTAACTTCTATTTTTGAAAGCAAATTTGGGGGAGAACTAAATTGTCTCAGTTCCAATGAATATTGCTCTTAAGTCCATTGTTTGATGTTTCTTGGATTTAAAGATTCTCCTCCACTCCCTTACTTGTGGCCTTTGGTGGTTTGGACCAAAATTTGTTTGAGAGTCCAATTGTCAATTAATTGCTTCTCTCACAATTAGGTGATTGTTAAGTAATCTGGCCTGTGTTCTGCATTTCTGTGGTAAGATTCATTGCCGTGTTTTCTGTTTGCAGACTCTTCTTGCATTTGTTAATTTCAAACTTTATCATTCAATAAATGTGAAGTACCCACCCATTCTTGATCCACGGCTGGAAGCTCTGGCTGCAGGTATGTTTTTATCCTTTATCTTCTAGCTTATTTAGAGTTGCATTATATTTTGTTTTCCTATCACATTGCAGATTACAGGAAACTTATAGCTGAGTTCATGTTGTAAAAAAATATGGAAATAAGCAAAAGCAGCACTTATGATATTGTTGGAACTTTGCAGATCTTTATGCCTTGTCTAGATACTTTGATGCCAATGCTCAAAGTTCCTCAATGAAGACAAAAGCCATTACTTCAACTGGGTCTGAGCAAGTTGAGGACCAGAAGGAGGGTGCAGAGCTTGATGAGGCTGAACTGAGGCTCGCCCAACTTCAGCAGCAACTTCCTTCTAATGAACCTGGTGCTCTGATGCACCTTGTTGAAGATGCTGCTAGCGAGGATGAGGAAGATGTAGAAACAAGGGAATGTAAAAATCTATTCAAGAACATGAAATTCTTCTTGAGTCGTGAGGTGAGGTGCTATAACTTCTTGTTATAGTATACTGTAATCCCTGAATTCGTGCTGATTTAGCAATTATGCTTCAGACAGAATCTCTAATTATGTGGTTCCATTGAGGAGTCATTTTCTGTTTATATATGCGCTCCCCTTTTCCTCTTTGTGTTTTATTTTTCTTGGTAGTATAATTGACATGTTTTCAGTGTCTCTATCTCACTTTCCCTCTCTCTCTCTCTCATTTTTTAAAAATGAGATTGCTATCTCTCCTGGTAATATCACTTTTCCCCTTAGCTACTCCCCACTGCTTTCTCTTCTGTTTAGTGACATTTCTGCTGGTTCAATTCTTTATTGTTCAGGTTCCTAGAGAGTCATTGCTGTTTATCATCCCTGCTTTTGGTGGCATTGTTTCTTGGGAAGGTGAAGGAGCACCATTTGAGGAGTCTGACCAGAGCATCACTCATCAGGTCTGCCATTCAGATGCTTTAAGGATGTGCAAATACACTTTTATTTTCTGCCTCTTTATCTCCATGTCCTTCCTTTTCCCTCTTCTTGTCTCGCTCTGCCCCCCAATGCCTATGTGCCCGAGCACCTAGCTAGATCTGGTATTAATATTTCTTTGAATTGTGAAATATAGAACGATCGACCGGATATGCGAAGTTGTTAATTTCATCTAATCGTATCGAATCTGGAATGTCTTGAATTGAGTTTTACAGACTCATTTGCTCTGCATCTCATAGTATGGCAACTTATCAAGGGACTCCAAGTGTGATGGTTGCTCGGCAGAAATGTTTCATTTAGCTGTTTTTGCTACAGAAGCTTTGATAATTATGTTTTCAGGTTTACTTGCATATTTGTGCAGGTTGTTGATAGGCCAGCACAAGGTCGCAAGTTCCTCACCAGAGAATATGTCCAGCCGCAGTGGGTCTATGATTGTGTGAATGCGCGCATTATATTGCCGACTGAAAAATATATGGTGGGATGGTAAGTTGCAGAACAATTTCATCTAGAACTTTTTTGGGTTCTGTACGATCAGCTTGCTTCAACTTATTTATCAGGATTTTTTGTGTGACAAATTTTGACATTGTTAACTTAGTTGCCCTTTGGTTCCAAATTCTCTTTCTGAATATTATGCTTCTTGTACATGAACTATATTAGCGCAGGGATACACATGCTGAATTGTTTGATTATTGAGCCCTCTATGTGTGGCGGTTGTACTTGTCTGTATGCTTCCGAAATTTATACCCCAAGGAGCTGGTTTATATGACCGTGTATGGCAGATCAATTATCTGACTGTTACCAGTGTGGAATGTCTGTGAGAATGAAAAGAGATAATGTACATCAGTTCCATGTCAGAACAAGAAGATATATTGGGCCATAGCTAGGTTTTAATTTTCTGTGTGGCACTTACATCATAAAGACCTACTTGCTGGAGATACCAGAGTTGTACTGCCCCATTTGAGTGAGACATTGTGTGTACAATTGAGTTGGTGTGCTCCCTTTTTGGCTGACTTCTATAACTTGTATTTGCTACTTACGTCCTTCAGTTGGACAAAACACATCTTTCTTTGTTCTACCAGTGATATTTATCCCGTTTTCTTTAGCATGCTTGCCGCACTTATTATAATAAGAAGTTTTTAACACTTCCAAACTTTCCATTTTGACAGTATTCCTCCACCGCATTTGTCTCCATTTGTTGATAATGAAGCAGAAGGTCATATACCCGAGTATGCAGAAGCTATTGAACGACTGAAGGCTGCTGAAAGAAAAGAAGTCTTACCGTTGCCCGGCATGGGAAAAGAAGATTTAGATGATCCTCAGAATTTACTAGGTATTATTGATCGGGCAGAAGCTATTGAAGCTGCTAAGAGAAAACAGAAGGTATAGATTTGATGAGTATGAGCTAATTGTTAATTGATTGTGGTGTATGATATGTTTTCTGTGGAATGCTGGTTTACTCATCTCTCTTAGTATTTGTTATGTGAAGATGATAACTCATGAATGCCCAAAATGGCTATTAGAATTTGTTTGATCCTTAACTGGAACATGATGCAGTATAATACTGTTCTAATTCGCACCCATTGGGCTCCATCCAATAAGAAAAAAATAACATGTCATCAATGAAATGGATTTTTGGTGTATCCTTTCAGTTATCCTATGAGAAATGTACATTTCTTCCACCCCTCTTCAAAAAACATGTCAATTAAATTTGGGAAATCATTGAATGCACATTTCTTCCACCCCGCTGCTCTTTGTAGTGAGTTATACTGTGAGAAATGTTACTATTAAATTATCCATTTTATTATTAGCTTATGATTCCTTGCTGCTGATGTATTCTGACATGTTCTGTGGATTTTTAGATGTCAATGTTGGAAAAACAATATCATGAAGAATTGAAACTAGAGCTTCAAGGTGCTGAGTATTCTGCTCCCTCTACTGACATTGAGGGCAGGGATGCTGAAGGAGACACTGCGCCTGATTTGCAGCAACTTGCTGAGGATGCTGCCAATATGTCGAAGGTTGTAATGCCACGCAAGAAGAGGAAGCTCCTAGAAGCAATGGAGGTAAGAATTTCAATCATTTTATATCTCTTATTGCTGTGTTTTTGCTTGTTTTGATTAAACGCATGGCCTTTTTTTTGTCGTTAATTGATATTGTTTAAAGAAAAGTGGTAAGCTTTTTGCTTCATTTACTTGTTTTTAGCAACTATGCATCTGCTAGATATCACTATATTCTTTATCTGTGAAGATGCAATTATTGTCAGCACCTCTTTACTGAATTTCTCTTGCAATTGGTTTGGGTACTGTGTATGTTCTTGATTGTTATTGTTCATGGTATCTGATGTCAAATCTGTTTAACAGGGGATATCTGAATTTAACCTAAGAAATTTGTAATGCATATGATCTTGTGCACGTGTTCATGCACCTATATCTAAATTCTCTGATTTTGCGTCACTTATATATGTTGGTTTCCTATCCAGATTGGCAAAGAGAGGAAACGGGCACATGTACTTCGTCTGAAAGAGCGGAAGAAAAAGATCGATGAAGCCAAGAAATCTGCATAGATGTGCTACTAGTCCTACAGTTATAATGTATAAGGTGCTTTCTGTGTGCTGTAGTCTTGGAATATTAATCTTGTATGGCTGGCATTAGCAATCATTTATGGTTGGCTACAATTTTGTTGTAATATGTGATTTTGAACAATCTGATTTTAGCAATCTTTATACGTTTTGTATTTTAATTGTGGAAACTGCACTAAAATCTCTAATCTAATCTGTATGTAATCTTCTGGCACTGAACTCGATGGACTGTGAAAGATGCGGACGTGGAGTGGAATGATGATGTGGGAATTGAGCCCTTACATTCTTTTATTACCGTTCCACATTTTGCTTGACTTGGAATCATTTGTATTTTTCTGCGGACTATGTAGCCTGAGATGTCCTCCAACCCCTAGGTGATACAAGGTTTGCATTGTCCGTATATTCAATATAATCTCAATTTCATGAAGTTCGTTTGGTTTACCCCTTGTACCTTTATTTGGATGTTAGTGTTGTTTCGGATGAAATCCACAACAGGTTTTAGGAACTGAACGTTTGTCGAGATGAAGATTAGTTTTAGTATTTCAGATTTGAATTGGTCCAACAAAGTAATATAAATCGACATATTAATGACAGTCAAAAAGGACAATATGTTGGTCGATCGATCCAGGGAGGTAAGGGAAAAACAGTAACCTGTCGATGGCCGATAGGTCAAACCATTTGGGTCGCAGTAGCTGCAAGCAACAACAATCATCTACTCCTTCCATACTGTGCTGTATCTACTTCTGATGGGTTTACATTTTTACATTTTTCTCACTACTAAGATTATCTATATTGAATTCTTCGTGACTTATATTAGTGGGGATAGCAGACTGTTAGAACAGGCCGAAGCGAGAGGTTTCATTCATGTGTGCCGTAGATCTGAATTAGGAAGGTCAGAGGATACTAACCAACTTGTGAACTTAGAAGAAACATTTTGTTATCAGGTAGAAGATCATAAGACCCTGCTGTGTATGGAGACCCTAACAGGCCTGTCATTAGACTATCTCTGGTTATATCATATGTAGCGCACATTATCTTAAATGCTGAGTTCAACATATAGTTGGTAGGTTATACTTCAAGTTGTACCAGATGTACGAAGACAACTGAATGTGATCTCTCATTTGCTAGTGTTTTTCTTGGCAATATGGCTCCTATTTAAATTTTTGTCTTCACAACAGATTATAAAAGTGGTGGCTGTTCATCTATATGTAGACTTATGTACAGGTAGTCAAGACATGTCCCTTACAGCTATCTAATCCTTCAGCTGTTATTTTCCTAACTTCACAGTCTCTCTTGTTCAGAAAAAGGAAATGGCAATCCATCTGCCTCGTATCACTAATGGCAAATTACTTTTTCGACGGTCTTCATTGGCTGATAACCATATTCCTAAAGGATGCTTTGCAGTTTATGTTGGAGAAAGTGAAAAGAAGCGATTTGTTGATCCAATATCATTTTTAAGCCAACCATCATTGCATCAATTGCTGAACCAAGCTGAGGAAGAATTTGGGTTTGGTCATCCAATGGGTGCCCTTCCATTCCCAGCAGTGAGGAATTTTTTATTGATCTCACCTCTCGGTTGAGTAGATTTTAAGATTCGAGATTAGTGTACATTTGTAGAACACAGTAATTGTAGGAAGAATTTTGTACACCTTAGTAGAGCATCTTCTGGAGGGAAATAATGCTTCCCACGAGAACAATCTTCCCTTGTAAAAGGAAAAGGTTCAAACTTACTTTTCTTGCTTAAGTTCTTTCTGGTTTTTAGGGGTTACATTGTGCTTGCTATTAGGTTGAACTGATATGACTGTTAATAAAAGTAATAAATTATGGTAGACTGCTTTGACATAAGACAGAGTCTTTTATTTCTTTCCGGAATGGCCTGCCACAGGAAGATATGATGATATATCTATTTAATGGAATTATACTGATGCTACTAACATTTTGAGGATTCCATCTGGGAAATAACGAAAATGCAAGAAAGGAAATTAAATTCAAGAGTTTCCATTCTATATAACATTGTAGTTTAGACTCTTATCTTCTCCAGTATATGATACTAAGAGTGTCCCTCCTGCTTGTGTACAAGTACGAGTAACTTTGTACAAAATGAGAGATTTTATGAAGTGTTCACTCAATATGGCTTTTCCCTGTAACTGACAAGTTTGGATGAAGGGCAATGAATTTACAGAAGCTGCAGGGCAGAAATGCTGTATAGCTTGAACACATTTAGGTGGACCTTTATGTTTGATCAGTGGAAAACCCAAACCAACATGACTATATGGATTAGCAGACCTGTAGATAATGTTGGTGGATCGACATTGCAATTAATCATGTCTGTATGAGTTTGACATATACTGATGTATCTTGATTAGAAAACAAAGGAGATCAAATAAACTTGAGATCTTTTAGCTAAAAGGAATCATCAGATTTGGTTATCCAATTGATCTCAGTGGGGTCCCTTTTGGGTTATGATTCTAAAGTTGCCAGGGGTCAATATTGTCAATCCCACAAATCCTTTATTTGTTGACTTTAGAATCTGCGTAGTGATCAAAGACAAATCCATGTGATTCCTCATGTGCTTATGTTTCTCAAGCTTGACCGGCTACCACATATCCACTTCTCAATCCAAATTTCTGGTGACACAACATTTCTATGTTCACCTATTTATACAACACATTTTGTGTTACAACCAGTAACAACTCTTCTAAGACGTTTAGCTTTCTCAGCTTTAAATCTTCTCTAAGGAACTTTCCTCAAAAATTTTTATTTCAGCCCAGCAAGATTTACTCTGATACAATCATGGCCATTCGTCAAATGCTTAGACGATCTCTATCAACCGAAAGAAGATCAAGTTCATCAGGAACTCAAGTTCCGAAGGGGCATTTTGCTGTGTATGTTGGAGAGAGTGAAAAGAAACGCTTCGTTATTCCAATGTCATACTTAAACCACCCCTCATTTCAAGATTTGCTATGTCAAGCTGAAGAAGAATTCGGGTTCCATCATCCGATGGGTGGCCTAACCATTCCTTGCAGTGAGGATTTATTCGTAGATATAACCTCTAGTTTGGGCAGAAGATGATGCACATAGCATGTGTTAGAGGAAACCAGTTTTGTAAATTAGTTGGTGATATAGAGGATATCTGTCAGGAAAGGAATTGTATCCCTGGATGAAATTACAGTGCATGAATATAGATGATTATGGGCCATTTTCAGATAAAAAGCATTGTCTACTTTAAGTTGCTACCATAATTCATTTTAAACTCAAGAATTTAAATCTTTAAGTTCTCAGTTTTGTTTCCTTTTGCTGTTAATTTCTCCTCTAGCAACTCATGAATAGATGTGCCGGAAGGGACATTTATTGTGTTCATAAAACCAGAAAAAGATTTAGATCTCCTTGTCGTATAGAATATATCCTTCTTTTTGTTCCTAGATTTTGACAATCCATGTTATACAAGAACTTGATTTTGATCACCCTGAAATGGGAACAATTTCTACAGATCTTTTCAAAAGACACATATACTTGCAACTAGCCGAAACGTTGTGCTCATCGAATCAGAAGTTTTTTGAGTGAAGAAGTATCTGAGTTGTCAAATTATTTTCTAGCATCAGGGTGGTCTGTGCTGGCTAAGTGCCAGAGGAAATGGTAGAGTTTTGTTTGTCCTGATAAAATGTTCATTGTTCATTCTTCTATACCATCCTTTACTACTTCTGATAGTTAGAAGACAGAATCATGTGATTCTTTATGGCTAATTTCATCTTAGAGCCCACTTGAATGACACTTCACCAGATGTTATAACTACATTCTGTTGATTAAGCATGGTAAAAAGCGACTATCAAGGATCTCAATTAAAGATTAAAGCATTATCTGGTAAAGAAAGTATGCAGCTCCGTGGAATACAATGCTAAAGTTAATTTTGATTCTATCTGCAGCTTTCTCTCTTGAAGTTACTGTAACAGGAATCTGTTGACTTCTCATAATAAGATTTCTAACATCAGGACAGTAAATTTTCTCCAGTGTTGTCTCTATGTGCACAGAGAAAAGGAAGTACTAAATGAGTCTCTCTACAAAATTGTACTATACAAAGATTAGAGGTTCAATCTCAAATTCTGTTCAAGGTGTGAGGCAAGATCAACGAAGACATCCTCTGTGCAGGGAAGTGTGAGGCCTCCAGTTGGCTGGTGAAACCAAAATTCTTCTTCAGCTTGGTTTAGCAAGTGTTGGAATGAAGGATGGTTCAGATAACTAACTGGAACAACAAACCTCTTCTTGTCATCCCCAATATAAACAGCAAGATATCCCTGTGGTACATTTACTGACTGTTGAGTAATTCTCTTAGCGTGGATGATTCGTGGCATATGGATGGCCATGGTTCAAGAATAGATAGTTCCTCAAGAGGGTAAGAGAAAACAATAACTGAAACTGATCAGATTGAGTTTGCCTTTGCCGAGACTTACTCTTGTTGGGTGATCAGATACAGCTGAAGTTTGAGTATATATAAGTGATCATATATCTGGCATCTTCAATCTCAAGCTTTATGGGGAAGAAGTATCAGATTAGGGGCCAGAGAGTCGCATCAGTACATAAGGAATCATATGCCTTTGTCATTCAATCTTTAATAATTTTTTCCTATTTTTTGCTTAAAGTGAAAAACCAACTGTGTGGGCATTCAAAGACTCTATTCCCCACTCTCATTAATATAACACTGTAGATAATTCAAATTATCAAAGGATGCTAGAATGTAGACCGGTACATCTTCACCCCATCTGCTCTTTTACTAAGGTGACATCCAGACACTTAGAATCATTTCTCCAAAGTGAAACTAATGAACAATAGCATGAGAGATCACATGGTTTTGCTTTCCTACTCATTACCAAGCTTTTTGACTTGCAAATTTGTTGAAGATCATAAGACCCTACCTTGTGTGGAGGCCCTAACAGGCCCCTGCCATCAGGACATCTCTGCTTATGTGATATGTAGGGCAACATTGTCTTAAATGCTGAGGTCATCTCTGCTTATATGATATGTAGGGCACTTCCAGTTGTATTAGATGTCTGGAAGACAACTCCATGTGATGTCTTGTTTGCCATTGCTTTCTCCCGGCCGTATGGTCCCTGTTTGAATTCTCTCTTGGCTACGAAGTTATGGCCTTCATCTATATATAAACCTATGTAGCAGCTAGCCAAGGCATGTTCCTTCCAGCTATCTAGCCTTCAATAGTTTCAGCAGTAACTTTCCTATCTGCCCAACAGCTTCTCTTGTTCAAAAAGGCAAAAAATGGCTATCCGCCTGCCTCGTATTACTCATGCCAAGTTACTTCGTCAATGGTCTTCATTGGCTGGAAACCATATTCCTAAGGGATGCTTTGCAGTTTATGTTGGAGAAAGTGAAAAGAAGAGATTTGTTGTTCCAATATCATTCTTAAACCACCCATCATTTCAACAATTGCTGAACCAAGCTGAGGAAGAATTTGGGTTTGATCATCCAACGGGTGCCCTTACGATCCCCTGCAGTGAGGAATTCTTCGTTGATCTCACCTCTCAGTTGAGTTGACCATGAGAGTTGAGAGTAGCATATGTTTGTAGAACACAGTTTTGTAAGGAAGAATGGTGTATATTTCAAAGAGGATCTTCGGGAGGGAAATAATATATCCCCAGGAGGAAATACTACTTGTAAAAAAAGATGTAACTCATGACATTCTTTTACACATTAATTTCTAATAATTTACTACAGCAGTTTTTTAATGATTCAGGGGTTATATTCCGCTTGCTTTGGGCAAACTGATCTGACTTCTGTCATAAATAGATGCGTTTTCAACATGATATTTATTTATACAAATCAAAGATTAACTTCTATTAGTGAAAGTATACTGAACTTCCCGGTTATTTTGAGGGTCCCATCTAGGAAATATCAGACATGCAACAGAAGAAATTCCCATTAACTCTGCATTTGTAGACTTCTTTCCCTAATGATATTGAAAGTGTCCCTTCTGCTTGTTCACAAGAATGAGTAACTTTCTGAAAGTGACTGATTATTTATCTTTTGGCTTAATATGCCTTTTTCATATAGTTTACAAGTTCGAGTGAAGGACATTAGATATTGACAGTGAACCTCCTCAGGGGTGCTGAACTTTCCATAACACCAAAAATCAGCTTATAGTTCAGGTGGCGTTATCACCTCACAGAAAAATTTTCAAGTCAATAATCCTTCTATTATACTAAATGGACTTTAACTCTATATGCGAAGAAGCATAATCACATGACCTGTCCAACCCCATCATTCCTTTTTTCCCGTGATAAAACACTTCTTCTGATGAGCTGAAAACCAGACTCATGTTTTGTTTCAAAACCACAAGACAATAAGGATTAGCAGACTAGTGGATAAAGTTTGGGGGATTCACAATGCAATTAATCGTGTCTTACAGATTTGATGTATGCTGATGATCTTGACTAGAAGATACAGGAAATTGAGTGAACTCATGATCTTTCAGGTAAAAGGAGGCTTTACATTTTGTTATCCAATTTGTTTCAGTGGGGTCTTTTTAGTGTTATGTTTTCGGAGTTGGCCGGGAACAGTATAAGTCAATCCCACAAGTTCTTCATCTTGTTGCTTAAAAGCTGTACAATGATTGGAAAACAATTCCATGTGAGTCCTCATGGGCTTATGTTTCTCAAGCTTCCTCCACATAATACATATCCACCTGCTACATCCACTACTCAATCTAAATTTGTGGAGGATACAACACTTCTATGTTCGCCTATATATACAACAGCTCCCTGAGTTACAACCAACAACAACTCCTCAAAAAGCTTTAGCTTTCTCAGTTTTCACTTGTTTCACAAAACTTTCCAGAGAATTCTATTTTGGCCTCAGCCAGATTTACTTTGATACAACCATGGCCATCCGTCAAATTCTTAGACGATCTTTGTCAGCTGAAAGAAGATCAATTTCATCAGGAACTGAAGTTCCAAAGGGCCACTTTGCTGTTTATGTTGGAGAGAGCAAAAAGAAACGCTTCGTTATTCCAATATCATACTTAAACCATCCAGCATTTCAAGATTTGCTCTGCCAAGCTGAAGAAGAATTTGGGTTCAGTCATCCAACCGGTGGTCTAACAATTCCTTGCAGTGAGGATTTATTTGTGGATATAACCTCCCGCTTGGCTAGAAGATGATATATGTACTTTGTTTTAGTGGAACACAGTTTTGTAATTAGTTGTTCTGATATAGGATATTTTTCAGGAGAGGAAATGTATACCGGAACAAAATTACATTGCATGAACATACGTGAAAAATTATTGAGCCATTTTCAGAGAGCAAATGCATTATCTGCTTTGAGTTCTTAACACAGGTTTTATTTAAGCTCAAACAATTCAAATTTTTTTTTTCTGCTCCTATTTTTGTTTCTTTTGCTGTTAACTTCTCCATTAGAGAGTTTCTTCCTGAAAGTATTAAGTTCTCTCTCAGAGAGTTCTACTGCTGGGAGACAGAGTGTAAAGTACAAACACACCTTTAAGCACCAGACTATGGTTGTCGTCCTCAAGCTAATGATATCAATTCATGAAGATGTGTCAGAAGGGAAATTAATTGTGTTTGACACATTAAAAAATAGAGTTGGACACAGTTGCCCTACGGAAATTCTTTTAGTGATCTTGATAATCCATGTTAAATAAGTCTTCATTATGATCACCTGAGCGGGGGTATAAGTTTTACAGATCTCACTCAAATTACATATTATTGATGATAGCCGAGATGGATGACGCGATGGCTTACATTAGTACGCAGCAAGAGAGTCTGCTGGTAGGATCAGAAGTTGTTCGAGTGAAGAAGAATCTGAGTTCCAAATTGTTTCCTAGCATCTGGCACTGGCTATTATTTGTCCTGAAAAAATGTTCATTGTCCATTATGTTATACCATCCTTCACTGCTTCTTATGGTTTGAAGACAGAACCATGTGATTTGTTGTGTGCTAATGTTTCATCCAAGAGCCTACTTGAATGACTGTTCACCACATTTAAATAGGTCTTAACTATTATACTATGTTGATTAAACATGATAAAAAGGTTTTCTTGTTTACAGTTTACTGAATAGGAAGCAGTATGGAGCAGCTTTCAGCTGAGCAGCCTATTATCAAAGAATTCCAGAGATCCATCCCATGTTGATAGTACATAGTGTAGGAATTATCCGCATTCCCTTCATGGCTATACTTTGTGCTGTTAGAAAATGAAATGATCACAAATTCCTGTAGTAGAATGATAAGTGTTTTAATTCAATACAGAACTTGCTTGCCATAGATCCAACCATTTCTGCTGATTTTTTATAGAGACCAAAGTTTGTACGATCAGGTGGACAATCCAGAATGTTGGAACTATTGAGGGATACTTGAACGGAAACATGGAATGGTTTTGCTTTCCTGATGATTATAAAAAAAATCAAGAATTTCGTATTTGTTCAAGACAGAAGTCCCTACAACTTATAGTAACAACCAACTGCAAGAATGTACAAAAGCTTCTGTGGGAGAAATGTGGGGACCCCAAGTGACACAGAACATCTCATGACCTCTGTTTAAATGATATGATTCTCTGTTGACCTAGTGGTCCTGTCTTGGCCATTTTGTCTGTAATTATGAGGAGTAATATCTTTCAAGTTGCTAGAAATCTATGTATATATATATATATATATATTTGTACTTACCCATTAATTATCTTTGGATGACCAATAGACAGATCCATGTGATCCCTTATGTGATAGGTCTCTTCCTATCACATGGCCCCTTTCTAACTCTTCTCTTCACCACAAAATTTTCTTTGCCTAGAGGGAGTCATTGCATATTGTTATTCACATTTATTTCAGCGGGGTCTGATGAGGAGTTGGTAGGAAATAATGTGTCTAAGATGACAAATAAATCGTTATGTTGATTTAAAACGCTTTGAAGACTTGAAGACAGATCCATGTGATTCGATGTGCTTTTGTTTCTCCAAATTTGCCAGCCACTGCATATCAACTTGCCTCTTCACCTCTCAATATGCACTCAGGATATGTTCATCTATATATACATGCATACATCAAGTTTGTGAGCTCACAACCAGCAACAAGTCCTTGAACACTCAGCTTCTTAACTTTCACTGGCTTCATAAAAACTTTCACATTCCTTGATTTTTCATCTCTTCTTCACCAACATTTACTTAACTATGGCCATTCGTCAAATGCTTAGACGGTCTTTATCGAGCGAAAGAAGATCAGCTTCATCTGGACTTGACGTGCCAAAAGGGCATCTTGCTGTTTATGTTGGGGAGAGTGAAAGGAAACGCTTCGTTATTCCCTTATCATACTTGAACCACCCTTTGTTTCAAGATTTGCTATTTCAAGCTGAAGAAGAATTCGGGTTTGATCATCCAATGGGCGGCATCACCATTCCCTGCAGTGAGGAGTTATTCGTTGATCTCACCTCCCAGTTGAGCAGAAGATGATGTGTTATACAAGGACTTAAGCAATGCAATTTTGTTAATAGATAGGTTTCTGGACATACATCTTTTTTTCCCTTTTCTTACACACAGAAGATACTTATCGGGTACAAAATGTATTCCCTCGACAAATTTAATGCACTGATACATGAAAATATTATTGATCTCATCTGAGCTGTTCAGTTCCTGCATTGGATGCAGAATACTTCCGTTTCTCAGTTGTTACATTCCTGAGGAAGAAATTAGCCCCTAGATAAATTTTTTCTTTTTCCTTCAGAATAGAAGTTTAAGGAGTCAAATTATTCAGTTAAGTCCTATATACTGCTTGCCAGTCATTTAACAGGGGAAACTCCAATTATTTAACTTGCAATTAAATTGATCCATCACCTGATAGAAGATAAAGCAGTGCCAGGTCTGTACCAAGTATTAAGCTTAGCAACAAGGCCAAAGGTCCGTTTATTCATTTCCAGGATGGTCTCTGCCACAAGACAGGATGCATCTTGAACACAGTTGTTCTATAATACAGAGACCGAGCTTCAAAAAATGGAAATATACTGTCATCTAGACAGGTGAATACTTCAAATTGGTTGATTTGATGATGAATTATTGCAACTTTTGTCAACTTTTCCCTTATGAAACTGCCTGCTGAGTCAAGTCTGAACGATGTGCTTAACATAGGTATGAAACTTGCCATTGGAGCTGCTTCATGTAGAAAGAGTACGATGTCTGAGTCCATTAGATGATCTGTTTTTCAATTCCTAATGGATTTTTGGTGGCTCAAAGCACCAGAAAATAGACATGGTGCCTAATCTGAGGAAAAATTATTATACATCCACATCCACTTTCTCCACTCAATTTTTCATCCATAGAGCTAGGTGAAGTTCCAAGATTCATATGTTTGTCGAGAAGCTTCACATGCATAACCGCCTTCTCCAAGCACCTAAACTTGTACATGGATAGAACATTCAGTAATGTGGATCTTTAAGTTTGATTAATTATGAACTAATGTACGACAGAGCAAATACGTGATTCTATCCAGATATACGAACTAAGTAAACTCATCATAAGTATGTGCATTCTCTGAATTAAATTGTCTAATGGATTAGTTGACCACAAGAAATAACTTTGTAAGGCAGACATTGGTAATGAATGATTAGGTGTAAGTTAAGGCCAATATATTCTGCAGACCAGAAATAGATATCTCAGAGGAACTCAAATAACTTTATGCATCATTAGGTGTAAGTTGGGTATCAGATATCATTATCTCATCGATTAGAGAGGGCCCTTTAAGGGGTTTCTTTCTGGAGGTGACCCCAGAAAACGCTTGCCAAGATAAGGATGCACCATTTTGTATATCTGAAATCTTGTGATGATTAGAAGACAAAACCATGTGATGCCTATTTGCATATGTTTGTCAAAGTTTGCCAACCACCATGCATTCACTAAGCCTCTTAACCACTCAATCTTGCTTGTGAAATATATGACATTAATTACTTGTTCCTCTATATATATTCTATAACTGCAGCTTGTGCTCACAACCAGCTACATATCCCAAGAAAACATAGCTTTCTCAGGTTTCATTTGCTTCACAAGACTTCTCCCATATTTCTTTCAACTACCGTTTTCTGCTTCAGCAAACTTATTTTACTACAACAATGGCTATTCATCGAATGCTTAAATGTTCTTTACCATCTGAAACAAGATCAACTTCAGCAGGAACTGAAGTTCCAAAGGGACATTTTGCTGTTTATGTTGGAGAGACCGAAAAGAAACGCTTTGTTAATCCAGTATCATACTTGAACGACCCCTCGTTTCGATATTTGCTGTGTCAAGCCGAAGAAGAATTCGGGTTCCATCATCCAATGGGTGGCCTAACCATTCCTTGTAGTGAGGATTCATTCATTGATATAACCTCTCGCTTGGGCAGAAGATGATATACGTCTGTGTCGTAGAGGAACACAATTTTGTAAATTAGTTTCTTCAAACATTCTTTTTTGTTTTTTTGCTTTCTCACCTTGCCAACAATGGAGGATATTTGTCAGGAAAAGAAATGTACCCTGGATGAAATTACAGTGTTTGAATATACATGAAAAATTACTCAGCCAATTTTCAGATGCAAAAGCATTATGTGCTGTCAATTTTCACCACTACTTCTATACAAACCCAAAAATTTTAATACTTCTGTTTTCAGTTTTATTCCTTTATGCTGTCAATTTCTCTATAAGTGAGTTTTGTTACCGACACTATTAACTTTGTGCTAATCTAGTTTCATTAATAAGAGTATTGTTGATTCTAGAAGAGATGGATGTAGCTACGGCTTCTGTTAGCACGCATCTAGTCATGACTAGCAATGACAATGTTCTCTTGTAGGATCAGAAGTTGTATGAGTAAAGAAAACTCTAAGTTCCAATTATTTTCTAGCAGCAAGCTGTTATCTGCTGGCTAAGTGCATTATAAAATGGTAGACATTATTTTTTGTCCGAAAAATATGTTCATGCTTCAATCTTTTATGACATCTTTTGCTACTGTGGATGGTTAGAAGACAGTTTTAAGAGAATGCTTCAGGGCTGAAACATGCACGTTTTCTTTTAAGTTGACCGAGTCAAAGTAGGTTCCTGTTTTTCTTAGGAATCAATTATTTTGTTATTCATGCTTTGCAATCATGGAGCAAGTTGAGGATCACGTTGTTAGTGGGTTGTTATTTTTCAAGCTTTAAATATTGTAATGTTTTGATTATTCAATGAGGAAGTCGTCTGCTTTTGCTTCAACGGTCTTGCAGAACTAACAGACAGAACCATGTGATTCTCTCTGTGCTTATGTTTCTTTCTAGAGCCCATTGAATTACTCTTCAGCACTTCTAAATAGGCCCTAACTTATTGCTACATGTGTTGATTAAACATAGTAACAAGGTTTTCTTGTTTATATTCTTTTACTGCATAAGAAACAGTGTTGGAGCAACTTGCGGCAGAGTAGCCTAATACAGACAACTTTCGAAGATCAATTAGTTTCTTGCCAGTACATAATATAGGAATCATCTGAACTCGATCATGATAATATTTCATGCTTGTTAGAAAAATAAACTGATGGCAAATTTCTGTATCAGAATGACAAATGTTTGAACTGTGTGCGTCAAGACTTGCTTGTCCACAGATCTAACCATCTCTGTTGATTATATATAGAGACCAAAGTTTGTCTGATCATATGGACAATCCCAAACTGTTCTAGTGAGGGACATTGGTTTTGCTTCCCCGATAATTGTAAAATACTCAAGAATTGCATATTTGTTCAAGAACAGATGACCCTACAACATAGAGTAACAAACAGCAGAAGTCCTCATTGAACTTAATGCTGTAAGAATATACAATAGCTTCTGTGGGAGAAATGTGGGGACACCAAGTGACACAGGACATCTGTTTACCTCCATTTAAATTATGTGATTCAATGTTGATAAAGCAGTCCTGTTTCAGCCATTTTGCTGAAATAATGAGGAATAATATCTTTCAAGTTGATATATATACAATGTATATGTACTTGAGCTTACATACTTATTAATAATTTTTTGGATGACCAAAAGACAGGTCCATGTGATCCCTTATGTGATATTTTCTCTGCCTATCATATGGCCCCTTTCCAACTCCTCTGCCTAGAGGGAGTCACTGCAATTGTTATTCACATTTATTTCTGCGGGGTCTGATGAGGAGTTGGTAGGAAAAAATGTGTCTAAGATGACAAATAAATCATTATGTTGATTTAAAATGCTTTGAAGACTTGAAGACAGATCCATGTGAGTCTATGTTCTTTTGTTTCTCCAAGTTTGTCAGCCACCACATATCAACTTGCCTCTTCACCTCTCAATATGCATTCATAAAGGATATGTTCATCTATATATATATATATATATATATATGCATACAGCAAGTTTGTGAGCTCACAACCAGCAACAATTCCTTGAACACTCAGCTTCTTAACTTTCACTCGCTTCATAAAAACTTTTAACATTCCTACATTTACTTCAATAAAGCGATGGCCATCCGTCAAATGCTTAGACGGTCTTTATCCAGCGAAAGAAGATCAGCTTCATCTGGAGTTGATGTGCCAAAGGGGCATCTTGCTGTTTATGTTGGGGAGAGCGAAAGGAAACGCTTTGTCATTCCTTTATCATACTTGAACCACCCTTCGTTTCAAGATTTGCTATTTCAAGCTGAAGAAGAATTCGGGTTTGATCATCCGATGGGTGGCATCACCATTCCCTGCAGTGAGGATTCATTCATTGATCTCACCTCCCGGTTGGGAAGAAGATGATGCATTATATACTAGGACTTAGAGCAGTGCAGGACACAAACACTTTCTTTTTCCTTTCATACGCACGAAAGATACTTTCTCGGGTACAAAATGTATTTCCTGGACAAATTTTTGGTATTCATTTGTGAGAATATTTTTCTCATTGATCTCACCTCTCTGTTGAGTGGATTATGATATTGGATATTAGCATTGCAGGACACAGCAAACATTATCTTCATTGAGCAACAAAGGATTTCTTTTCCTTGTAAAGTTCACATTTAGCAATCAATTCATGCTACAACAGTTTCTTGACTAAATTCACCTAAGTGACGACATAATACCTCTGTTCCTCAGTTGTTACATTCCTATAGAACAAATCAGTACCTAAGTAATAGAAGTTTAAGGAGTCAAATTATTCAGTTAAGTCTTGTATGCTGCCTGTTCTTTTGTACACAACGAAGACTGTCAAGAAAGATGCTTGCCAGTTATCATTTAACAGGGTATATTTCAAATATTTCACTTTGAAACAAACTGAATTGATGGATAAAAAAGCAGGGAAAGGCTTTTTTACCAAGTATTGACCTTGTAATATGACACCAGAAGTCTGTTTATTTTATTTCTGGAATGATCTCTGCGATTAGACGGCATGCATCTTGAGCACAGTTGTCCTACATTACAGACATTGAGCTTCTGCAAAAGGAAATATACTGTCATTTAGACACCATCGGAAATTCAAGGTAAATACTTCAAACAGATTGACTAGATGATGAATTATTGTAACTTTTGACAATTTTTCCATCATGAAACTGCCTCCTGAGTGGAGTCTTACCACAGGCGTGAACTAATTGCTACTGGTACTGCTTCATGTGGAAAGAGTAAAACGTTTGAGTCCCTTTTATGATCTATTCTTTATTTTTAAAGAAATTCTATCAGCTAAAATTACCAGAAAACAAGAAACAGTGCCTAATTTGAGGAAACGTTATTATACTTCCACATCCACCTTTTTCTCCTAATTTTTCATCCATAAAGCTATGTAAAGCCCCAAGATTCATATGTTCGTTGAGAAGCATTATAACAAGAAAAAAAATTTCTCCAAGTACATGATACTTGTACATGTATAGCACATTCAGTAATGAGGACCTTTCAGTTTGATCATTTCTGAACCGAGGTTAGACACACAAATGTGCGATTTTATGCAGGATATAGATATCTGAGTGAACTCATAACAAGAATTTGCATCGTGTGATTGATCAGTAGACCGCAAGAAACAACCTAGTCAGGCAGACTTGCTAATCAATCATTATGTGTAAGTTTGGACCAATCCAAAACCAAGAATAGACAAGCCCAGAAGAATTCAAGTCACTTTATTGATCATATTAGTAAGTTATCAGATATCATTATCACATTGACTAGAGAGGGCCCTTTAAGGGGTTTCTTGCTGGAGGTGACACCGAAAAATGTTTTCCATAATAAATATGCTCCCTTTTTTATGTCTCAAATCTTTATTATGATCAGAAGACAAATCCATGTGATGCCAATGTGCTTATGTTTCACAAATTTTGCCAACCACCATTTATTCACTAAGTCTCTTCTCCAATCAATCTTGCTTTTCAAATATATCACATTAGTTACATATGTCCTCTATATATAGTATAAAATAAGAGCTTTGATTCACAACCTTCAGCCACAAGTCCTAAGAAAACTCAGCTATCATTCCAATTTCCATTTCCTGCTTCAGCAACCTTATTTTACTACAACAATGGCCATTCATCGAATGCTTAGACGGTCTTTATCAACCGAAAAAAGATCAAGTTCAACAGGAACTGAAGTTCCAAAGGGATATTTTGCTGTCTATGTCGGGGAGAGCGAAAAGAAGCGCTTTGTTATTCCAGTATCGTACTTGAACCAGCCCCGGTTTCAAGATTTGCTGTGTCAGGCTGAAGAAGAATACGGGTTCCAGCATCCAATGGGTGGCTTAACCATTCCTTGCAGTGAGGAATTATTCGTTGATATAACCTCTAGCTTGGGCAGAAGATGAGATGCATAGCGTGTCTTAGAGGAACACAGTTTTGTAAATTAGTTTCTCAGACAAACATTCTTCTTTTTTTTCCCCCCTTGATTTTCTCCTTCCCAACATTGGAGGGTATCTTTCAGGAAAAGAAATGTATACCAGGACAAAATTGCAGTGCATGAATATACTTGAAAAGTTACTGATCCATTTCTGGATGCAAACGCATTATCTGCTTTGAGTTCTTAACACAAATTCTATGTAAACTCAACAGTTCAAATCATTCTGCTCATAGTTTGTTCAGTTAAACCTCTCCATAAGAGAGTTTTATTAGTGAGAGGATTAAATTCTCTCCCTAAGTGAGATTTATTATTGAGAGTTAAGTACAACACACCTTTACGGTGGATACTTTTTAAGGAAATTTTCATATATTCTCTTTCTTATGGCCTCCACCACACCGATATGGTTTTCACAACCACTCCAATAATTTCAATCATGAATAGGTGTGGTCGAAGGGAAATTAATTGTATTTGACACAGCCAGGAGTTGGCCTCCCTTGCTCTATGGAAAATCCTTTTTGATGAAGAACTTGGATTTTTATCATCCTGAGCAGGGAATAAGTTTTCAGATCTCTCTAAGAATATACATTATTGATGATAGCCAAGATGGATGATGCTATAGCTTAAGTTATTATGCATGGACTTGCAACTAGCCAAGAAAAGTCCGCTTGTAGAATCAGAAGTTGTATTAGTAATGAAAACTATTGACCTCCAACTTAGTTTCCAGCATCAGTCTGTTCTGTGCTGTCGAAGTGCCATAAAGATGGTAGACCTTTACTTGTCCTAAAATATGTTCATTGTTCATTCTGCTACCGAACTATACTACTTTTGATGGTTAGGAAAAAGAACCATTTGATTCTTTGCGGCCAATGTTTCTCTCTAAGTAGACATAACCTATAACTCCATTTTGTTGATTAAACATGGTAAAAAGGAATTCTTGTTTATGTTTTACTGAATAGGAAAGAATTGGAGCAGCTTGCAGCATAGTAGCATGATAACAGCGACTTTCAAATATCCATTACCATAATGGTAATGTTTCATGCTGTTAGAAGAATGAACTGGTCACAAAATTCCCGTAAGTGTACTTTTTATAATCCAACTATTTCTGCTGAGTATATATCGAGACCAACATTTATCTGACCATGTGGACAATAGCGAACTGTTCTCGTCAAGGACATTTACATAGAAACATCAGATGGCTTTGCTTTCCTGATAATTATCAAAAACTCAAGAATTGCATATTTGTTCAAGAACAAATGGCCCTACAACTTATAGTAACAAACAGCAGAAGTCCTCATCAAAATCAATGCTGTAAGAATATACAATAGCTTCCATCAGAGAAATGTCGGGACACCAAACTGACACAGCACATCTGATTACCTCTGTTTAAATGATATGATTCAATGTTGATACACTAGTCATGCCTTGGCCTTTTTTGCTGAAATAATGAGGAAAAATATTTTGCAAGTTGTTATTTATACATATGTATATGTACTTCAGTTTTTATACCTAATCATTAATTATTGTTTGGATGATCCAAAGCAGATCCATGTGATCCCTTATGTGATATTGTCTCTGCCTATCATATGGTCCCTTTCCAACTCTTCTTTGCACCACAATTTTCTTTGCCTAAAGGGAGTGATTGCATATTGTCATTCACATCCATTTTCGGTGGGGTCTTATGAGGTGTTGGTGGGAAATAATGTGTCTAAGATAACAAATCATACATTATGTTTCCTTCAAATGCTTTGAAGATTTGAAGACAGACCCATGTGATTCTATGTGGTCTTGCTTCTCTAAAGGATATGGCACTTACAAGTTCATCTCTATATATATATGCATAAAAAAAGTTTCTGAGCACACAACCAGCAACAAATCCTTGAACACTCAGCTTCTCAACTTTCACTTGCTTCACAAAAACTTTCACATCCCTTCATTTTCATTTCTTCTTCAACAAGATTTACTTCAATAGAACGATGGCCATTCGTCAAATGCTTAGACGGTCTTTATCCAGCGACAGAAGATCAGCTTCATCTGGACTTGACGTGCCAAAGGGGCATCTTGCTGTTTATGTTGGGGAGAGCAAAAGGAAACGCTTTGTTATTCCCGTATCATACTTGAACCACCCTTCATTTCAAGATTTGCTATTTCAAGCTGAAGAAGAATTCGGGTTTGATCATCCAATGGGTGGCATCACCATCCCCTGCAGTGAGGAGTTATTCATTGATCTCACCTCCCAGTTGGGCAGACGATGATGTATTTAACTAGGACTTAGACCAATGCAATTTTGTTATAGATAGGCATCTGGACATATAGTTTGTTTTCCTTTTATCTACACACAGAAGATACTTTGTCGGGTACAAAATGTATTCCCTGGACAAATTTATGGCATTGATTATGAAAAATATTTTGTTCATTGATCTGAAACCTATGTTGCTTGGATTATGAGATTAGATGGTATCATTTATTTAGGAATAAACTTGTACATTTGGATCATGCTTTTGAGTCTTGCAAAGGGAGATCATTCTCTCACATGAACGAAAAGGACTTCTGTCCCTTGTAAAAGTTTCGGATTTGGTAATCAGTTCATGCTGCAATGCTTCTTGATTGAATTCAACTGTGCTGTTCAGTGCCTGCATCGACTGCACAATACCTCTGATTCTCAGTTATCACACTGCTGAGGAAGAAATTAGTCCCTAGATAACTTCTCTTTTCCTTTCAGAGTACAAGTTTAAGTAGTCAAATTATTCAGTAAGACACCAAGTCTTGTATACTGCCTGTTCTTGCCAGTTATCATTTAACAGGATGAACTTCAAATATTTCAGTGGCAATTAATTTAATGTGTACCTGATAGATACTAAAGCAGTTCCAGCTCTGTAGCAAGTACATATTAATCTCGGCAAATGAGACCAGAAGTCTGTTTATTTATTTTTCGAACGGTCTCTGCTATGAGACAGGATGCATCTTCAACACAGTTCTTCTGTAATACAGAGACTGAGCTTCTGAAAATGGAAATATACCATTTTCCAGACAGTATCTGGAGTTAGAGAAAGGTAATTACTTCAAACAGGTTGACTGGATGATTAATATTGTAACTTTTGTCAATTTTTCCATTATGAAACTGCCTCCTGAGTCAAGTCTCAACAATAACACCAGCATGAAATTGTAATTAGAACTGCTTCAGGTGGTAAGAGTTCAATGTTTGATTCCATTTGATGAGTGTCGAAGTTACCAAAAATAATTCCTACTACACTTGTGAAAGTGGGAGTAGGGTCGATCCACAAGGATTGGTTTTAAGTTAATTTCTTTTTAGAAAAATAGAAAATAATGGGGAAGGTCGTTGATAAAAAAAAGTAATTGGAAACTAAATAATTAAAAATACCTGGTAAAAATATGAGAGAGAGATTTCCCGGTTAAGGCTAGGATTGTGCTTGATTCTCGTGAGTTGATCATTGATGCAAGAATAACACATGTATGGACAAATAAACCAGTTATGGTCGTTGGTATGACCTAACAACCTCACCTTTCCTAACCTTTTCGTTAGCCAAGGTACGACCGTTGGCTAGATCTCTAATTAACAGACAACCTTGGGAACGTCCACAAGATTTAATCTATTAACAGCATTAAGAATTAGAAAGGCCTGATTCTAATCAACAAACTCCTACGAGGACAATTCGTTTAAACTAGATCATGCATTCCCCATAACATAATTAAATACTGTAACATAACTAATCATGCTACGTTGCCACTAAGTATTGAACTAAATAAACAATTACACGGATTTATAAAGTTCAATTAGCTAAGCAAACCTTCTTGATAATGACCAACCGGCCGAATCATTCATAAATCAGATGTTTGTAATTAAAGCACAGAGAATAACATGAATATTTGCTTGACAAGTATAGAACGCAGATTAGATCTCACAACATAATGGGAATCAAGCAATCACCATACCTTAACCAGGAAATAAGAAATTTAGCCGGACATATTAATGGAAGAACACACTAGAAAGTGGAATTCCATTAATTCCGGTAGTAAAATAAAATAAAAGAGAAAAGATGAACAGAGAATTCTATAGAGTTCTAAGATAAAAATTGAATGTCTTCTAATGAAGAGATCCCCCTATTTATAATAAAAGTTCCCTACAAATCTAGACCTAGTGGGGGGATAGATATGTGATAAACTCTAAAAAGGTAAAAAGATTACAAAAGATAAGTTTAAAAGAATCCTTTCTAAATCTAAACACTTGATTCCTTTATCTCTTAGGAGAATCGTTCGTGCTTATCCTTATCCCGAGTTGACTACTCCATTAAGCGTGGGCACGCTTTGTCAATTCTGCAGAAACGTCCTTGTAATCTTCCTTTTTGCTGAATATGCAATAAAATCACATAATTAGGAATATTTTGACTTAAAAAAGGAAGATTAAATTACTATAAAATCATTATAATTGCAGAGTTATCACCATTACATGAACCTGTCACTTGAACTGCTTCAGGTGGTAATGCACAAAGTATAGAAACAGTGCGTAATTTGAGGAAACACTGTACTTCCACATCCACGTTTTCCTGCCAATATTAATTCAGGAAGCTCCAAGATTCTTTTGTATGTTGAGAAACATTCTCAATGAATAATCATTTTCTTCAAGTTCCTATGCTGGTACATCCATACCACATTCAATAATGTGGACCTTTGAGTTTGATTGATTCTAAAATGAAGTTCAACCACGACAATGTGAGATTTCCGGGTACACAGAAATCTAACTGAACTCTTCGAAAGTATCAGCATTTTAAATTCTCTGGTGGATTAGTAGATCACAAGTTAGGCAGAAGGTGCTAATCAATCATTAGGTGTGAGTTAAGGCCGATATATTCTGCCAACGAGAAGTAAACAGATCTTTAGGTGTAACTTGGGTATCAGATATCATTATCACATTGACTAGGTAGAGGGCCCTTTAAGGGGTTTCTTGCTGGAGGTCATAACATAAAATACTTTGCCAAAATACTGATGCTCCATTTCTTATGTCTGAAATCTAATGATGATCAGAAGACAAATCCATGTGATGCCTATGTGCTTATGTTTCTCAAACTTCGCCAACCACCATTTATTCACTAAGCCTCTTCACCACTCAATCTTCTATTTTGAAATATATGACATTAATTACATGTTCCTCTCTCTATATAATATACAACCACAGATTGTGCTCACAAACAGCTAGAAGTCCTAAAAAACTTAGCTGTCTCAGCTTTCATTTGCCTCACAAGACTTCTCCCATAGTTCTTTCAATTTCCGTTTTCTGTTTCAGCAAATTTATTCTACTACAACAATGGCTATCAGTCGAATTCTTAGACGATCTTTGTCAGCTGAAAAAAGATCAACATCAGCAGGAACTGAAGTTCCAAAGGGACATTTTGCTGTCTATGTCGGGGAGAGCGAAAAGAAGCGCTTTGTTATCCCAGTATCGTACTTGAACCACCCCTCATTCCAAGATTTGCTGTGTCAAGCTGAAGAAGAATTTGGGTTCCATCACCCAATGGGTGGCTTAACCATTCCTTGCAGTGAGGATTTATTCATTGATATAACGTCTCACTTGGGCAGGAGATGATATACAAACAATGTAATAAAGGAACACAGTTTTGTAAAGTCAGATTCTTAGACATTCTTCTGTTTTTTCTCCTTCCCTACAATAGTGGACATTTGTATGTACCCCTGGACAAAATCATATAGTATGCTATACATGAAATATTACTCACCCATTTTCAGATGAAACTCAATACTTCAAATCTTTCTGTTTTCAGTTTTGTTTCTTTGTGCTGTCATCTTCCCTGTAAGCAAGTATTATTACCAACACTATTAACTTGATGTATTAGTGTTTGCTAATAGGAGTTATATTGATTATAGCATAGATGGATGTTCCTATGACTTATGTTAGTACGCATCTCCTCGGGACTAGCCAAGTAAAGTTTGCTTGTCGGATCAGAATTTGTATATGAGTAAATGAAACAATTCATTCCAAGTTATTTTCTGGCAGCAAGCTATTCTCTGCTGGCTAAGTTCCTTAGAAAATGGTAACCATTATTCTTGTCCTAAGAAAATGTTCATTGTCCATTCTGTTACCACCTTTACTACTTTTGATTGGTTAGAAGACAGAACCATGTGATTTTTTGTGTGCTTATGTTTCTTTCTAGAGGCCGATTGGATAACTCTTCACCACATTTGGTAGGTCCTAACCTATTACTACTATGTTGATTAAACATGGTAAAAAGGTTTTCTTGTTTATAATTTACTAAATATGGAATAGTAGTCGAGCAGCTTGCAGCAGAGTAGCCTAATATAGACAACTTGCAAGATCCATCGTTTCTTGCCAGTACATAGTATGGGAATCATTTGAATTCCCATCATGGTAATATTTCATGCTTGTTAGAAAAAATTGATTGCAAAATTTCTGTATTTGAACGAGATTGCTTTTCACATATCTAACCATTTCTTCTGATTATATATAGAGACCATAGATTGTTTGATCATGTGGACAATCCTGAACTGTTGGTACTGGTGAGGGACATTTACGTAGAAACATCATCAGATGGTTTTGCTTCCCAAATAATTGTAAAAAACTCAACAATTGCATATTTTTTCAAGAACATATGGCCCTACAGCTTTGAGTAACAAACAGCAGGAAGTCTTCGTTGAAATTAATGCTGCAAGAATAACAATAACTTCTGTGGGAGAAATGTGGGGACACCAAGTGGCACAAGACACCTAATTACCTCTGTTCAAATGATATGATTCACTGTTCATAAAAGCAGTCCTGATTGGACATATTGTCTGAAATAATGAGGAACAACATCCTGCAAGGTGATATATACATACGAATATATATATATATGTACTTCAGTTTTTATAGTAGCTCATTATTTACTTTTTGGATGATCAAAAGACAGATCCATGTTATCCTCTATGTGATGTTGTCTCTGCCTGTCATATGGTCCCTCTAGAAATTTCTCTTCACCATACAATTTTCTTTGTCTAAAGGGAGTCATATGTATATTGTCATCACATTTATTTCAGTAGGGTCTTATGAGGCATTGGTAGGAGATAATGTGTCTAAGATGACAAGCCATTCATTATGTTGCTATGTGGATCTATATCTCCAAGTTGAAGACAAATCCATGTGATTCTATGTGGATCTGTTTCTTCAAGTTTGCCAGCCACCACATATCCACTTGCCACTTCAACCCTCAATCTCCATTCTAAAGGATATGGAACTCACAAGTCCATCTCTATATATATATGCATAACGTTTGTGAGCTCACAACCAGCAACAAGCCCTTGAATACTCAGCTCTTCAACTTTCACTTGCTTCACAAAAACTTTCACATTCCTTCATTTTAATCACTTCTTCACCAAGATTTACTTCAATAAACCGATGGCCATTCGCCAAATGCTTAGGCGGTCTTTATCCAGCGAAAGAAGATCAGTTTCATCTGGAGTTGATGTGCCAAAGGGGCATCTGGCTGTTTATGTTGGGGAGAGTGAAAGGAAACGCTTTGTTATTCCTGTATCATACTTGAATCACCCTTCTTTTCAAGATTTGCTATTTCAAGCTGAAGAAGAATTCGGGTTTGATCATCCGATGGGTGGCATCACCATCCCCTGCAGTGAGGAGTTATTCATTGATCTCACCTCCCAGTTGGGCAGAAGATGATGTATTATACTAGGACCTAGAGCAATGCAATTTTGGTATTAGATAGGTTTCTGCACATACATTTTCCTTTTCCTTTTGTACACAAGAAAGATACTTTGTCGGGTTCAAAATGTATTCCCTGGACAAATTTATGGTATTGATATATGAAAATATTTGGTTTATTGATCTGAACTCTCTGTGGAGTGGATTATGAGATTAGATGATAGCATTTATTTTCGGGACACAGTTTCGTAGGAATGAACATTTACTTTGGGATAATGCTTTTGAGTGTTAGAAAGGGAGATCATTCTCTCACATGAATCAAAAAAGAATTTCTTTCCCTTGCAAAAGGTTCACATTTGGTAATCAGTTCATGCTGGAATGGTTCTTGATTCATTCACCTGTGCTGTTCAGTGCCTGGATCTGACGGCACAATACCTCTTTTTCTCAGTATTACATACCTGAGGAAGAATTAGTGCCTAAATAACTTCTTTTACCTTACAGAATAGAAGTTTAAGTAGTCAAATTATTCAGTAAGTCACTAAGTCTCATATACTGCCCGTTCTTCCCAGTTATCATTTAACAGGGTGAACTTCAAATATTTCACTGTCAATTAAATTGATGTGCCACCTGATAGATAATAATGCATGTCCAGGTCCGTAGCAAGTATTAACCTTGGCAAATGAGAGCAGAAGTCCTCTCATTTATTTCTGGAATGGTCTCTGCTATGAGGCAGGATGCATCATGAACACGGTTCTTCTCTAATACAGAGGCTGAGCTTCTAAAAATGGAAATATACAGTCATCCGGACAGTGTCTGAAATTCGAGAAAGTAAATACTTCAAACAGGCTGACTTGACGATGAATTGTTGTAACTTTTGTTAATTTTTCCATTACGAAACTGGCTCTTGAGTCGAGTCTCAACAATGTTCTTAACAGAAGCATGAATTCGTCATCGGAACTTCTTCATGATACAATGTTTGAGTCCATTATATGATTTATTTGTTATCTTAAATAGTGCATATGTTGAGGAGACATTATTCTACTTCAACATCCACATTTTCCTGTCAATTTTCATCCATGAAGCTCCAAGATTCTCATGTATGTTGAGAAACATTATCACATGAGCAACCGATTTTCTTTAAGTACTCATGCTTGTACATGCATATTACATTCAGTAATGTGGACCATTCAGTTTGATTGTTCTAAAACAATGTTCGACACAACAATGTGAAATTATATCTGGGATACAGAAATCTAACTGAACTCATGTAAGTATCTGCATTGTCTAAATTTAAATTGTGTGATGGATTAGTAGACCACAAGCTAGGCAGACTTTGCTAATTAATCATGAGGTGTAAGTTAAGGCTGATATATTCTGCCAACCAGAAATAGACAGATCATTAGGTGTAAGTTGGGTATCAGATATCGTTATCTCATTGACTAGAGAAAGGGCCCTTGAAGGGGTTTCTTGCTGGTGGGGATACCGAGAAATGCTTTTCCAAAATAGGGATGCTCCATGTCATATGTCTGAAATCTAATGATGATTAGAAGACAAATCCATGTGAGGCTAATGTGCTTATGTTTCTCAAACTTTGCCAACCACCTAAGTCTCTTCACCACTCAGTCTTGCTTTCCAATTACATGTTCCTCTATATATAATGTGTAACCCCAGTTTGATCTTACAACCATCCAGAAGTCCTAAGAACTTTCTGTTTTCTCCAATATTTCTTCCAATTCTCGTTGTCTGCTTCAGCAAACTTATTTTACTACAACAATGGCCATTCATCAAATGCTTAGACGGTCCTTATCAGCTGCAAAAAGATCAACTTCAGCAGGAACTGAAGTTCCAAAGGGACATTTTGCGGTCTATGTTGGGGAGAGTGAAAAGAAGCGCTTTGTTATTCCAGTATCATACTTGAACCACTCCTCATTTCAAGATTTGTTGTGTCAAGCTGAAGAAGAGTTCGGGTTCCATCATCCAATGGGTGGCCTAACCATTCCTTGCAGTGAGGATTTATTCATTGATGTAACGTCTTGCTTGGGCAGAAGATGATATACAAACTATGTATTAGAGGAATACAATTTTGTAAAATTAGTTTCTCAGACGAAAATTCTTCTTTTTGTTTTTCTGCTTTTTCTCGTTGCCAACAATAGAGGACATTTTTTAGGGATAGACATGTAACCCTGGACAATATTATAGTAAATGAATATACATGAAAGATTACTCAGCCATTTTAGATGCAAAAGAAATTATCTTTGAGTTTTCACCACAAGTTTATATAAACTCAAAAATTCAAATCGTTCTGTTTTCAGTTTCGTTTCTTTGTGCTGTCAACTTTTCTGTAGGCGAATCGTATTACATGACAGTATTAACTTTGTGTTAAATTAGTATTTTTAATAAAAGTATTATTGATTGTAAGGGAGATGGATATCGCTCTGGCTTATGTTAGTAAGCAACTACTCACGACTAGCCAAGAAAAGTCTGCTTGTAGGATCAGAAGTTGTATGAGTAAAGAAAACTCTGAGTTCCAAATTATATTTTCTAGCAGCAAGCTGTTCTCTGCTGGCTGCATCTTTTACTACTTCTGAGGTAAGACGCAGAACCATGTGATTCTTTGCGTGCTTATGTTCCGTTATAGAGACCACTTGAATAACTCTTCTCCGCATTTACATAGGTCCTTACTCATTACTACATTATGTTGATTAAACATTGAACAAAGTTATTCTAGTTCATAGTTTTCTGAATATGGAACAGCGTTGGAGCATCTTGAAGTAGAGTATCCTAAAATAGACAACTTTTTGAAGATCCATCGGTTCTTGCCAGTTCATAACATAGGAATCCTCTGAATTCTTTCTGCATTAGAATAGGAAGTGTTTCAGATATCTAACCATTTCTGCTTATTACATATAGAGACCAAAGTTTATATGGTCCTGTGGAAGATGCTGAACTGTTCGTACTGGTGAGGGGCATTTACGTAGAAACATCAGATGGTTTTTCTTTCCTGATAATTATAAAATTCTCAAGAATTGCATAATTGTTCAAGAGCCAATGGCCCTAACTTATAGTAACAAACACCAGAAGTCCTCATTGAAATTAATGCTGTAAGAATACACAATAGCTTCTGTGGGAGAAATGTGGGGAACCCAACTGACACTTGACATCTGGTTGCCTCTTTTTAACGATTAGACTCACTGTTTGATAAAGCAACCGTGTCTTGGCCCTTGTCTGAGATAATGATGAATAATATCTTGCAAGTCGAAAAATACATATACATACATACTAGATTTTTATACTTACTAATTATTTTTTTGATGATCAAAAGACAGATCATGTGATCCCTTAAGTGATATAGTCTCTGCCTATCATATGGTCCCTTTCCAACTCTTCTCTTCACCACACAATTTTCTTTGCCTAAAGGGAGTCACTGGATATTGTTATTGACATTAATTTCTGTGGGGTCTTATGAGGAGTTGGTGGGAAGTAATGCGTCCAAGATCACAAATCATTCATTATGTTGTTTTGAAATCTCCTGATGATTTGAAGACAAGTCCATGTGATCTATGCGTATTTGTTTCTCCAAGTTTTCCCACCACCTCATTTCCACTTTTTCCACTTGCCTTTTCACCTCTCAATCTAAATTCTGAAGGATAAGGTACTCAAACACGTTGATCTTTATATATATGCATATAGCACTTTCATGAGCTCACAACCAGCAGCAAGTTCTTGAACACTCAGCTTCGCAACTTTCACATTCGTTCATTTTCATCTCCCTTCACCAAGATTTACTTCAATAAAGCGATGGCCATCCGTCAAATGCTTAGACGGTCTTTATCCAGTGAAAGAAGATCAGCTTCATCTGGAGTTGATGTGCCAAAGGGGCATCTTGCTGTTTATGTTGGGGAGAGCGAAAGGAAACGCTTTGTTATTCCCCTATCATATTTGAACCACCCTTCATTTCAAGATTTGCTATTTCAAGCTGAAGAAGAATTCGGGTTTGATCATCCGATGGGTGGCATCACCATTCCCTGCAGTGAGGAGTTATTTGTTGATCTCACCTCCCAGTTGGGCAGAAGATGATGTATTACACTAGGACTTAGAGTCATGCAATTTTGTTATTAGATAGGTTTCTGGACATATATTTGTTTCTCTTTTTTGACACACAGGAGATACTTTTCCGGGTACAAAAGCCTGGACAAATTTATGGCATCGATATATGAAAAAATTATTGATCTCACCTGAGCTGTTCAGTTCCTGCATTGGACGCACAATACTTCTGTTTCTCAGTTATTACATTCCTAAGGAAGAAATTAGTCCCTGCATAACTTTTTCTTCTTTTTTTTATTCCTTCCAAGCAGAAGTTTAAGGAGTCAAATTATTCAAGAAAAATGCTCGCCAGTCATCATTTAACAGGGTAAAGTTCAAATATTTCACTCGCAAATAAATTGACCTGTCACCTAATAGATAATGAAGCAGTGCCAGGTCTGCAGCAACTATTAAGTATTAACCTTGGCAAATGAGTGCAGATGTTTCCTTATTTATGTCCGGAGTGGTCTCTGCTATGAGATGGGACGCATCCCGACCACGATTCTTGTGTAATGCAGATATCGAGCATCTGCAGAATCAAGATATTCTGTCATCTAGACAGTGTTTGAAAGTCAGAAAAGGAAAATATTTCAAACAGGTTGACTTGATGAATTGCTGTAACTACTATCGATCCATTATGAAACTGCGCGTCGGTTTAAGTCTCAACGACTTTCCATTGAAATTGCTTCATGTGGAAAGAATGCACTGTCTAAGTCCATTATACGATGCATTTTATATTTTTAACAGATTTCTGGTTTGGATAAGTACCAGAAAATAGAAACAGTGCCTAATTTGAGGAAACATCAATATGCATCAACATTCACTTTTTCCTGCCAAATTTTCATCCATAAAACCATGTAAAGCTCCAAAAGTCATATGTTTGTGGAGAAGCAATATCACATGAATAATCAATATCTCTATTCGTGTACATGCACACCACATTCAGTAATGTGGACCTTTCAGTTTGATTGATATTAAACCAATGTATGACATAGCAATATGAGAATCTATAGAGGATATATCAACCAAATAAACTCGGCATAAGTATCTGCATTGTCTGAATTTAAATTGTCTAAGGGATTAGTAGACCACAAGAAATAATTTTGTTATGCAGACCAGAAATAGACAGATCATTAGGTGTAAGTTGGGTATCAGATCTCGTTATCTCATTCACTAGAGAGGGGGACCCTTTGAGAGGTTTCTTTGTGGAGGTGATACGGAGAAATGCTTTGCCAAAATACGGATGCTCCATGTCGTATGTCTGAAATCTAATGATGAATAGAAGACAAATCCATGTGATGCCAATGTGCTTATGTTTCTCAAACTTTGGCACCCACCATCCATTCACTAAGCCTCTTCACCACTCAATCTTGCTTTTGAAATATATGACATTAATTACGTGTTCCTCTATATATAATGTGTAAACCCAGTTTGATCTTACAAGTTCCAGCCAGAATTCCTAAGAACTCTCAGCTTTCTCCAATATTTCTTTCAATTCTCGTTGTCTGCTTCAGCATACTTATTTTCCTACAACAATGGCCATTCATCGAATGCTTAGACGTTCTTTATCAGCTGAAAAAAGATCAACTTCGGCCGGAACTGAAGTTCCAAAGGGACATTTTGCTGTCTATGTCGGGGAGAGCAAAAAGAAACGCTTTGTTATTCCATTATCATACTTAAACCACCCTACATTTCAAGATTTGTTGTGTCAAGCTGAAGAAGAGTTCGGGTTCCATCATCCAATGGGTGGCCTAACCATTCCTTGCAGTGAGGATTTATTCTTTGATGTAACATCTCGCTTGGGCAGAAGATGATATACAAACTATGTATTAGAGGAACACAGTTTTGTAAAATTAGTTTCTCAGACGAACATCCTTCCTTTTGTTTTTCTGCTTTTCTCCTTCCCAACAATATGGGACTTTTTTTAGGGACAGAAAATGTAACCCCCGACAATATTACAGTGAATGAATATACGTGAAAGATCACTCAGCCATTTTTAGATGCAAAACTATTATCTGCTTTGAGTTTTCACCACAAGTTTATGTAAACTCAAAATTCAAATCTTTCGGTTTTCAGTTTTGTTTCTTTATGCTGTCAACTTCTCCGCCGACTGTATTACTTGGTGCTTATTTGATTTTATAGCAGAGATGGATGTCACTATGGCTTCGTTAGTATGCATCTAATCATGACTAGCCAAGAAAAGTCTGCTTGTAGAATAAGAAGTTGTATGAGTAAAGAAAACTCCGAGTTCCTTATTATTTTTCTAGCAGCAAGCTGTTCTCTGCTGGCTAAGTGCCTTAAAAATGGTAGACATTGTTCTCTGAAAAGAATGTTCACTGTTCATCCTGTTGTGGCATCTTTTACTACTATTGATGGTTAGAAGACAGAACCATGTGATTCTTTGTGTGGCTGTGTTCCTTTCTAGAGCCCACTTGAATCACTCCTCACCACATTTAATTAGGTCCCCATTTATTACTACATTATGTTAATTAAACATGGTAAAAAGCTTTTCTTGTTTTTATTTTACTGACTATAAACAGTATTGGAGCAGCTTGAAGCAGAGAAGCCTAATATAGACAACTTTTGAAGATCCATCTTTTCTTTCCAGTACATAACATAGGAATCCTCTGCATCCCCGTCGTGTTAATATTTCATGATGTTAGAAAAATGAACTGATAGCAAATTTCTGTATTAGAATGAGAAGTGTTTCACATATCTAACCATTTCTGCTTATTATATATAGAGACCAACATTTGTCTGGTGCTGTGGACTATCCTGAGCTGTTCGTACTGGTGAGGGCCATTAACATAGGAACATCAGATGGTTTTACTTTCCTGATAATTATAGAAAAACCCAAGAATTGCATATCCGTTCAAGAACCGATGGCCCTACAACTTATAGTAACAAACAGCAGAAGTCCTCATTGATATTAATGCTGTAAGAATACACAATAGCTTCTGTGGGAGAAATGCGGGGAACCCAACTGACAGTGGACATCTGACTACCTCAGTTTAAATAATACGATTCACTGTTTGATAAAGCAGCCACCTCTTGGGCATCCTTGTCTGAGATAATGATGAACAATATCTTGCAAATTGATATATAAATATACGTAATTCGGTTTTTATGCTTGATTAATATTTTTTGGATGATCAAAAGACGGATCCATGTGATCCCTGATAAGATAGTGTTTCTGCCTGTTATATAGTCCCTTTCCAAATTGCCTCTTCACCACCCAATTTTCTTTGCCTAAAGGGAGTCACTGCATATTGTTATTCACACTCATTTCAGTAGGGTCTTATGAGTAGTTGGTAGGAAATAATGTGTCTAAGATGACAAGTCATTCATTATATTGCCTTCAAAGGTTTTGGAGATTTGAAGACAGACCCATGTGATTCTATGTGCTCTTGCTTCTCTAAGTTTGCCAGCCACCACATATTCAGTTCCATCTTCACCTCTCAACCTACATTGTAAAAGATATGGGCACTTACAAGTTCATCTGTATATATATATATGCATAAAGCGAGTTTGTTAGCTCGCAACCAGCAACAAGTGCTTAACACTACAACTTCTCAACTTTCACTTGCTTCACAAAAACTCTCACATCCCTTTTCTCCTCTTCTATACCAATATTTATTTCAACAAACTGATGGCTATTCGCCAAATTCTTAGACGGTCTTTATCCAGCGAAAGAAGATCAGCTTCATCTGGAGGTGATGTGCCAAAGGGGCATCTAGCTGTTTACGTTGGGGAAATCGAAAGGAAACGCTTTGTTATTCCTGTATCATACTTGAATCACCCTTTGTTTCAAGATTTGCTATTTCAAGCTGAAGAAGAATTCGGGTTTTATCATCCGACGGGTGGCATCACTATTCCCTGCAGTGAGGAGTTATTCATTGATCTCACCTCCCAGTTGGGCAGAAGATGATGTATAATACTAGGACCTAGAGCAAATGCAATTTTGTTGTTAGATAGGTTTCTGGACATCGTCCAATGGGTGGCCTAACCATTTCTTGCAGTGATAATCTATTCATTGATATAACGTCTGGCTTGGGCAGAAGATGAGACACAAGCTATGTATAGAGGAACACAGTTTTCTAGACTTAGTTTTTCGGACGAACTTTTTCTTTTTGTTTTTCTGCTTCTTCTCCTTCCCAAGTCCCGACAATAGAGGACATTTTTGAGGAAAAGAAATGTAACCCTGGTCAATATTGTGGTGAATGAACATACATGAAAGATTACTCAGCCACTTCCAGATGCAAAAGCATTATCTTCTTTGAGTTTTCACCACAAGTTTATATAAACTCAAAAGTTCACATCTTTCTGTTTTCAGTTTTGTTTCTTTATGCCGTCAATTTCTCTGTAGGAGACTTTAATTACATGACAGTATTAACTTCATGTCAAATTTCTGTATTAGGATGACAAGTGTTTCACATATCTAACCATTCTGCTTATTATATATAGAGACCAAAGTTTATCTGGTCCTGTGGAAGATTCCGAACTGTTTGTACTGGTGAGGGACATTAACGTAGAAACATCAGATGGTTTTGCTTTACTGATATTTATAGAAAAACTCAACAATTGCATATTTGTTCAAGAACCGATGGCCCTACGACTTATAGTAACAAACAGCAGAAGTCCTCATTGAAATTAATGCTGTAAAGAATACACAATAGCTTCTGTGGGAGAAATGTGGGGAACCCAACTGACACTTGACATCTGGTTACCTCTGTTTAAATGATACGACTCCTGTTTGATAAAGCAGCCCCGTCTTGGACATCCTTGCCTGAGATAATGATGAATAATATTATTTTTTTGAATGATCAAGACAGATCCATGTGATACCTGATAGATAGTGTTTCTGCCTGTTATATGGTCCCTTTCCAAATTTCCCTTCACCACACAATTTTCTTTGCTTAATTGTTACTCACACTCATTTCAGTGGGGTCTTATGAGGAGTTGGTGGGAAATAATGTGTCTAAGATAACAAATGATTCTTTATATTGCCTTCAAATGCTTTGTAGATTTGAAGACAGACCCATGTGATTCTATGTGCTCTTGCTTCTCCAAGTTTTCCAGCCACCACATATCCAGTGCCATCTTCACCTCTCAATCTACATTCTAAAGGATATCACACTTACAAGTTCATCTCTATATATATGCATAAAGCTAGTTTGTGAGCTCACAACCAGCAGCAAGTCCTTGAACACTACAGCTTCTCAGCTTTCACTTGCTTCACAAAAACTCTCACATCCCTTAATTTTCATCTCTTCTTTACCAAGTTTTACTTCAATAAAAAGATGGCTATTCGCCAAATGCTTAGACGGTCTTTATCCAGCGAAAGAAAATCAGCTTCATCTGGAGTTGACGTGCCAAAGGGGCATCTGGCTGTTTATGTTGGGGAGAGCGAAAGGAAACGTTTTGTTATTCCGGTATCATACTTGAACCACCCCTCGTTTCAAGATTTGCTATTTCAAGCTGAAGAAGAATTCGGGTTTGATCATCCGATGGGCGGCATCACCATTCCCTGCTGTGAGGAGCTATTCGTTGGTCTCACCTCCCAGTTGAGCAGAAGATGATGTGTTATACTAGGACTTAGAGCAATGCAATTTTGTTACTAGATAGGTTTCTGGACATACATTTCTTTCCCTTTTTCTACAGTCAGAAGATACTTTGTCGGGTACAAAATGTATTCCTGGACAAATTTATGGCAGTGATATATGAAATATTATTTATCTCAACTGAGCTGTTCAGTTTCTGCATTGGAGGCACATTCCTTCTGTTTCTCAGTGATTTCATTCCTAAGGAAGAAACTAGTCCTAGATAACTTTTTTTTATCCTTCTGAACTGAAGTTTATTTAAGGAGTCATATCATTCAAGAAAAATGCTCACCAGTTGTCATTTAACAGGGGAAACTTCAAATATTTCACTTGTGATTAAATTGACCTGTCACCTGATAGATAATAAAGCAGTGCCAGGTCTGCAGCAAGTATTAACCATGGCAAATGAGGCCAGAAGTCTCTTTATTTGTCTCTGAAATGGTCTCTGCCATAAGATGGGATGCATCTTGTGCACGATTCTTGTGAATTACAGGGAATGAGCTTCTACAGATTTGAGATATTCTGTCATCTAGACAGGGTATGAAAGTTATGAAGGTAATATTTAAAACAGGTCGACTTGATGATGAATTACCGTAACTATTGTCTTTCCATTACCTAACTGCCTCCTGGATTGAGTCTCAACGACGTTCTTCACATAGGCGTGATTCACTTCCATTGAAATTGCTTCATGTGGAAACAGTACACTGCGTGAATCCATCATACGACCCATTTTTTAATTGTTAACTGATTTCGAGTTTTGGCTCAAAGTAACAGAAAAAGAAACAGTGTCTAATTTGAGGAAACATAAATATATATCCACATTCACTTTTTCCTGCCAAATTTTCATCCATAAAACCATGTAAACCTCCAAGAGTCATATGTTTGTGGAGAAGCATTATCACATGAATAATCAATATCTCCAAGTAGTATGTTTGTACATGCAAACCACATTCAGTCATGTGGACCTTTCAGTTTAATTGATTCTAAACCAATGTACGACATAGCTATATGAGAACCTACCGAGGACATACAAACTACGTAAACTCATAAGTATCTGCATTGTCTGAATTCAAATTGTCTAATGGATTAGTAGACCACAAGAATAACTTTGTTAGGCAGACATTGGTAATGAATGATTAGATGCAAGTTAAGGGGAATATATTCTGCAGACCAGATAAACACTCAGAGGAATTCAAGTAAATTTGTGCATCGTTCCGTGTGAGTTAGGTATTAGACATCATTATCTCATTGATTACAGAGGGCCCTTTAAGGGGTTTCTTGCTGGAAGCGACATTGAATAATGTTTTGCCAAAATACGGATGCTCCATTTTGTATGTTTGAAATCATGATGATTACAAGACAAATCCATGTGATTACCATGTGCTTATGTTTCTAATACTTTGCCAACCACCATTGTTCACTAAGCCTCTTCACCACTCAATCTTTGTTTTGACATATAAGATATTAGTTACATATTCCTCTATATATATTATGCAACCCCAGTGTGATCTCACAACCAGCCAGAAGTCCTAAGAACTCTCAGCTTTCTCCAATATTTCGTTCAATTCTCGTTGTCTGCTTCAGCAAACTTTTTCTACAACAATGGCCATTCATCGAATGCTTAGACGGTCTTTGTCAGCTGAAAAAAGATCAACTTCAGCAGGAACTGAAGTTCCAAAGGGACATTTTGCTGTCTATGTTGGGGAGAGCGAAAAGAAGCGGTTTGTTATTCCAGTAACGTACTTGAACCACCCCTCATTTCAAGATTTGCTGTATCAAGCTGAAGAAGAATTTGGGTTCCATCATCCAATGGGTGGCATCACCATTCCTTGCAGTGAGGAATTATTCATCGAACTCACGTCCCGACTGAGCAGAAAATGATACATATTAGGTGTTAGGGAATACAATTTGTCATTAGCTAGTTCCCTAGACAAACATTTTTTTACTCTTTTCCTTTTTCGACACAGAGAGATACTTGCATATAAAATGTATCCCTGGACAAATTAGGAACTAATATACAAAATGTTCAGCACAACCTGAGCCATTTTTAGATGCAAATGCATTTCAAAAGCTTCTCACTAGTACTTCTTGCTGGTCTTCGAGTTTTCCTCTCTGTTTATTGCCAAACATTTTATTCTATGGTATTGGCTGAAAACTATATTGCTATACAAACTTTCTTCAGTTTATGTTAGCAGGTGCGAATAAGAAAGATCTGTTCGTTCCAGTATCATTCCTAAACCATCAATCATGCCATAAAATGAACGTATTTTGGATATTCCAGTTTCTAAATAAATGAAACTGATGGACGATAAGCTGTGCCAGGTTTTCACTGAATGTTAGCATTGTCAGATGAAAACAAAGTCTGTTAATTTATTTCTGAACATATTTTGTGATGTGATCGAACGTATTCTAGACATGTTTCTTGTATAACTCATAGACAAAACAACTGTACATGTAATATTCTACCAAGTAGACCATATCACGAATTCAAGAAAGGACATTGACTTCAAACAGGTGTACTTGGGATGCATCATTGAGAAACCTGTTTCTTCCATCAGTTATCATGAAAATGTCTCTCAGGATCATTCTTGGCTGACCAACTCTACTATAACAAGCGATTACATCTTTCATTGGCTCCAAATCCACTTTTTCCTAATCTGTACCCAAAAAACCATGTAGAGCTCCAATATTCCCAGGTTTTTGCCAAGAAACATTATAACTGAAGAACCAACTTTTCTATAATGTGGGCCTTTCAGTTTGATTAATTCTAAAAAAACCAATGTTCGACAGAACAATGTGATATTTCATCCAGGAAATAGAAATTTTAATTGACTACATTATCTGCATTTAAAGCGTCTGGTGGACCAGAGATTAGCAGACGTTTGGTGGGCTGACACTGCAAATGAATGATGTTTATACAATTCCAATACATGCTACAGACCATAAACAGACAGCTCAGAGGAATTTGGACATTTTTAGCTTTAAGTTGGGTTATCACATATTGTTATCTCATCGACTACATAGGCCCCTTTACAGGTTTTCTTGCTGGAGATGATGCTTTGGAAGACAAATCCATGTGATTCTTCATGTGCTAATGCTTCTCAAACTTCCCTACCACCATATCTCTACTACGAGGCCCCATCACCACTCGTTCTTGTTTCTTGAAGCATATGGCATTAATTACATGTTCCTCTATATAATATAAACCACACCTGTGCTTACAAACATCACCAACTCAGAGGAAAACTTAGAGCTCTCTCAGCATTCATCATTTGCTTCACAAAGCTTTTTCTACAAGCTCTTCGATTTTCACTTCATTAGCATTTTACTTCAATACAACAATGGCCATTGCCAAGATGCTTAGACGATCTTTCTCTTCAGAAAGAAGATCAACCTCATCAGCAGGAACTGAAGTTCCAAAGGGGCATTTTGCTGTTTATGTTGGGGAGAACGAAAAGAAACGCTTCGTTGTTCCAATATCATACTTGAACCAATCTTCGTTTCAAGAATTGCTGTGTCAGGCTGAAGAAGAATTCGGGTTCCATCATCCAATGGGCGGACTCACCATTCCTTGCAGCGAGGACTCGTTCATCAATCTAACCTCTCACTTGAGGAGAGCATGATGTGTATATAATGAGCAGTAGAGTACAGAATTTTCTAACATTAGTTATAGTAGTTAGTAAGAATGGGCAATTGTCCATCTTTTCCTCTAATTTTTTTACTTCTTCCCCAACACAGAAACGATGAAAAAGTGTCATTTCATGGCATAAAGAATGAAAGTCCTACTTTCTTTTAATGTGAATTGGGTCAAAAGTTTGTGCCTATTTCAATTCATATAAACCCTGATTCAAGTTTGAGCTATGAACAAAGGCCTAAACTAAGGTAAAAAAAAGAAAATTTTAAAATTTTTATAAAATATAATTTTAATTATAATTAAAATTAGATTTATGGTTACATGCTAGTAATATAATAAAACGAGGACGCAATGTAATTTTTCTTGGACATAAAAACAGCGAACTCTGTCTTTCCAGAATTTCAAATTGACCTACAAGGCACTACTTGCTAACGGTAAAACTCGGGGGCATAATCCCCTCCAACGCGAGTAAGCTGGTCCAGGCATTCGCTATGAACACGTCACCAGTCTACAAGTGCGTTTACCGACAGGCCCCTGTAGTCAGCGTAATTTGTCGCGTTTCCCTTGGTCAATAGATACGTGAAAGTGGATCTTTCCGCAGATGATCCTTTTCCTGCTCGTAGCTCGTACTCCATCGCTAATTGAGTACCGTACATTCGTCCAGGATCCGATTGGAAGCCCTAATTGATTTCGATCAATTTTGTGTGGGTGTTTTTTTTTTTTTTTCATAAATTCAATCTCAAGATGCCTCAGAAGAACGGCGCCGAACAGCCGGATACCAGCGGCTCTATGCCAAAATTGCAGCGTACAAAGATTACCAAATCCTCTGATGACAACGAGAAAAAGGTGGTCTTTTGGTTCTTTTTCCTTTTAATTTCAAGTTACAATCTTTGCTGATAGTGAAGTCAGAATACTTGATTGCGTGCCTCCTCGAGAATTTTTTTTTTTTCGATTTTTTGAAAATACTTTTTTGTGATTGTTTCGTATTTGATAGAGCTTGGCTAAGAAGCTTAAAGATTCAGAAATTTGTATTCCCATTGTGTATGGTAACATTGCTTTCTGGCTTGGTAAGAAGGCGAGCGAGTAAGTATATGTTGGCCATTCTCGTTTTTACTCCATAGTATTATAAGTACATTAGGTGTTTAATGAAATCATGGTTTAAATTTTCTTCTATTTATTATTGATATATTGATCAGGTACCAGTCACATAAATGGACAGTTTATGTTCGCGGAGCGACAAATGAGGACCTTGGAGTGGTGATAAAGCGTGCTGTTTTCCAATTGCATTCGAGTTTTAATAATCCCACAAGGATAGTGGATAGCCCTCCTTTCGAGCTATCGGAATCTGGATGGGGTGAATTTGAAATCGCCATTACCCTTCACTTTCACAGTGATGTTGGCGATAAACCATTGCACCTGTAAGTTTTTTCCCTTGTCTTCATGTATATATATGAGTACCTGGATGCAACGATGATGCATGTTGTACTAGATTGACTAAGGTTGAAATGGAACCATTGTTACACTAATTAGCAATGTGGTTCTGGTGCAAGTTGAATGGATAGTTTTCCTTTTTAACTTTCTCAATTTTAATGCAGCTGGTTAATGAGTAGAGTCAGTCGTGCATTTTGAATTTCCATGTGAGATTATGTTTTTGTGTATGAAATGTTTATAGGTATCACCATTTGAAGTTATACCCCGAGGACGAGTCTGGTCCGCTGTCCACTAAGAAGCCCGTTGTTGTGGAATCTTATGATGAAATTGTTATTGCGGAGCCTTCTGAGGCTTTGTTTGCCCGGGTGCAAAATTATCCTGCCGTAATTGTACCTAGACTGCCTGTGGGCTTTACTTTGCCTCCTGGTGTGTTTTATTTTACTATGTTGTTGGTTATTGTAGGCTTTGCTATCCACTGTACGCCAAGATATTTTATTTGTGTTTGTTCCATAGTGCCTAACTTACTTCAAGATGTTATCTGCATATGTGTTTTTACAGTGCCTATGGAGGATCTTGACAATAGGAACAAAGGTGATACCAAAGATCATCCTCTGAACCAGTGGTTTACCAATTTCTCCGAGGCAGATGAGCTATTAAAACTTGCTGCAGCTCGGCAGCAGGTCAGTATGAATATACTTTTTGGGCATCTAGCAATATTTGTTGAACTACTTTGCTCATTTGAATGTCTTGAGTACTTTCTACTTAGTTGTATGGTAAAAGGTATTGAATAACCACTTGGCAGAATACAGGAAAGAAATTAAAAAAGTCATAAATATTCATCATTCACACTCCAAGCAGACTTGCTATGCTACTGATTTCTATTCACAATTGAACACAAAACTTTATTTATCAATTTTTATTTTTTCAAATGGACTTTTAAATCTACAAACCCCATCAGAAGTGCAATTTAGCAGCCCCTAGAGCATGCAACTAGTGGATCACTGTCCAGTTAGTTTGCATGCAAGATCTGTTGTATTACGATATACAATATTTTGGAGCTTTCAGATGTTGAATTTGTCTTCAGAGGTCATTGTATGAAAGTTTGGGAGTTACATAGCCATTAGTTATGAAGCTGCTTCATGATAGCCAATATTTTTTAGGGCTGTGATTCGATTCAAATTATGCAATTCTAAGAACTCTGACTAATTCACCTGAGCAGTCAATAACAATTGTGTCTTCTTAATTGTGTGAAGTTAGATTTCTGGGCAACACATGTTCTGGTTGAGATGAGTTTTTCTTTTTCTCAAGTGCAAAAACTTGTGTTTTGACAGTGTCTATGAATGACAGGTACAAGCACATATTGCGAGACTCAGAAGGCAGTTGACTTTGATTGATGGACAACACCAACAGTTGAAAGCAGCAGCACCTGATATGTAAATGTTTGTTATATCTATTAAAAGTTATTAAATCTTCCCATCAATTTACTTCACGGAAGAGAATTTTGTACTTCTTCCATTTCCAGCTCTTTGCTGCAGTTTTCTGAGATCATAAATAACAATTTATTCATATAAAATGAAAAAGAATAATGTCATTGCTTTTTTCTGCTCGAATAAAAGAATATTCTTAGTTGACGGATTTTTGGATTTGGGAATCATTTTATCATGTTTGATTATACATGTATTTATAGCTGAAACGGTCTTCTTCGGATTTCATCGGAAGCTTGCATCTCATAGTGGAAATGAGTATACAAGATTTTATATCTATCAAAAAGCTGATAAAGTTTTTGTAGTACTGTACGGAATATTAATATAGCATGCATGCATGGCAACCAGGTCTGGAGAACCTATCTCTGTTAGTATCATTTTTATTCTGTTCTTTTGTGTTATCGTCTGGAAAGAGTTTAATCCTTTGTAAGATTTCCGAACTTGGAGGCAATATTTGCACAGCTTTCTGTAACTCCGTGCAACTTTAGGGACGTATGAATTGTTTATCAAAACTTGCCTGACATGAGTTGTATTATTGACTCATGCAGTTATCTTCAGCAGGATTCTGTTTTTCCAGTTGGTGAGTCTATGATGGAAGTTCAAAACGGTTTAATAGTATTGACTTCCAAGGCTTAGACGTGGCTAATAGGTAGTTGACATATGCAGCAAAGATGCAAATCCCTGTTCTGTTGTTTCATTTGCTGCTCAACATTTTGCAGCCCCAATGAGTGCATATCCTGAAAATTCTGTGTCCTATATGATACTTGTAATGTTTAACCTTTCCGTTTCTTGAATATTTGGTTTCTGCTGATCTGACTAATATTATCTGCTTTCATTACCTGTCCTCAGTAGCATATTTCCTGACTTACTAAGTTAGCATGATTGCCTGAACTGTAAAGGTATCATTTTAGTCTGTTGTGCATTTTTTAATTTGTTCCAGAGTTCCTTTGAAGTGTTCATGGCCATGTGGTTAAGTTTTATTGAAGTCTTTCTATTGATGTTCTTAAGGATCATGGCTGTGAAGTAAATTTCATTCTCATTTTCATTCATTTATTCCGTGTTTCTAGCCTGTCATTTAGTTGCGGCATATCAGGTACATAATCCTTATCCTTAAGAATTTAAAAAACTTTTATTTTCTTATAATTTATGTGGGTCCTTGATATAGCTTGGCACATTCTCCTGTTTCTGAGATGCTGTGTTGTCTAGGGATCTATTTATTGTTCTCAGTGTATGAGTTGGAGATCCAAGCATTTTGTACTCCAGGTTTTTGCGACATGCAAACTTGCTGAGCTGTTTCTTGGCCAAATTTTCTTGAATAATTCCATACTCCTAAAAACAACCCATTTCGGACCATTTTAGCATGATATCACCTCCTCCATGCATTACTATACAATCTTTTTCTATATTAAGTTGACATTGCTAGTTTCTTATCCTAAATCCCGAAATTCATTATTATTTCTGTTTTCCTTGTTAACTCCAGAAATTACAAAAAAAAACATTTATGAGCTTACTGAGGACATAAAATAGTCTACCGGAGTTGTATCTTTACCCTTAAAAGATCAGAAGGTGCATAGGTATAGATTTCTGTGGTTTTGTTGAAAAGACCGCGTGTGCATCTGGGGTTATTTCTAAGAGGGTTGGGTAGAGTTAAGCTGACAGTTTCAAGTAGTTGGGGGTGATATCAGAGAGCCGTAACTGACTGTCCATCCAGGAAAGATATAGAGCAAGAGTAACATGGGCTTCATGTGCAATACGGAATGCTGGGTCACCATCAACTGGAAAAGGTGTAATTCGGTTGATGTATTAGTTTCCTCCGGGTTCGTGATAAAAAGAAACAATTTAGGGACCACTCGTCTCCGTCTATTCTAATCATTATGTACCTCTAATCCAATCTTGCTTCATAACATGGGATGGGATTATCTGACCAGTTTCATGATATTCCATTTTCAGCTGACCCTGACCTACTGCATAATTCTTGGATAAACCTGATCTATTTGTTCAAGACAGTTCGATTACAGGAAGTATATAGTTTACAATCGACAATCTACTCTCCATTCAAAACCATTGGATTATAAAGTAGGGGAAACTACCCTGACCATGTGCACAACATATCATAATCAAGGAGTAAAGATTGCTGGAAAAGCAAGGTGTACTGTCAAGGACCTGAGGGTGTGTGTGGGGGAGAGTAAAACAAAAGGAGAAGACAGAAATGAATGCGAGAGGGGATACCATAGCACATAGTTAATGTTTGTAGAGATCTTTGGGATTGGCTTTCTGAGCCTCGGAACATGCACATGTAACTTTTTTCTGTGGGCATGGAGATGGAGGCAGGTACATATTGTGGACTACATTTCTGTGCGTTTCTCATTCCAAGTGTCCTTCAATCTCCTGTATTTACCCTTCCCTTTCCCCCCTGTTGGTTTCAATTTTTTTGATCAGGACCACACCTCCACCATCATCAATTTGCATCCAAACCAATGATATCTTCTCACAAATGGGTACTGTAGTCAATACGTGAACCCCGGAGACAATGTTCGAACCATCAAGACTTGCAAGTTTTGGGACTATCAATAGTTGATTGAGTATTTATCTTATTTTAATAGTAGTTGTTTGTTGAAAATTGAGAAGGGGGCGAACTAGTGGAGCGGTTTGTGCACTTAAATTATCAGTTGGCTGTTGATTCTTGTGCCCCAGATAACATGTAATGGGTCAAACCTGAAAAGGTACTTCACATGGATCTCTGCATGGATTTACTGATGCAACGCTTGTGTTTTTTAGCTGACAATAATGTAGCAGAATCACAAGTCCAACAACAGGAAAATACCAAAGTCTTGTAAAGGAGGATGGCTCGTACTCTCTCCAGTACAGTTAGTTTCTTTTGTTTAACAACTACAGTTAGTTTGAGCAAGAGTTTTCTATCCTAACCCCAATATCCACACACTTTTGTGTGTGTGCGACTTTAGGTTATATGCCCAATCCAGTGGGAAAAAATCAGTTTTTATTTAGCACGCTTTATTAAGTAGAAATTCCAACTAAATATTTCAGATATTAATAAAATAGGATAACTCGGAGAAGACATAGGAAAAAATAAATAAATAAAATAATAATAATAATAAAGTGGAAAATGTTGGGTACCACTGAAATATAAAAATGAATTAAAAGCGGTGGACAAAATACAAAATTTTGGAATTGAGACAATGTTGGAAATGGAAATAAGTACTATGGAGAGAGTGCTGTTGAAACCTGAAGCCGACTCCAACCCCTGAAAGCTAAGTATGAGGCCACCGTCCCATCTTCGTCTCTCAAAATTCAGAACACACAAGAATTTCTGCTTTTTATATATGAAAAAAAAAATAGAAAAATACGCACATACAGATACAGTTTTTTCAATCGAATATATATATCTTACCATAAATATTTGATCATGAAAAATTAAAATGTTGCACTTTACTTTGTCAAGTCCATATTTATTAATTACGAATATATTTTTAATAACAAAAAATTAGTTCTTGATGGCTTTCAAGATGTTGCATTCTTTCATTGCTGTAGAATTTATATATTGATCGCCTTGTATAAAAGAGACTTACCATATCATTTTCACATTTCAAGATAGTTGGGGATAGAAAATTCTTATTCTTGAGTCGAATTAAATATTTTTTAATTCTGTATCAATTATACAATAAGTATATTGCATTTTTCATATAATTGATTCAAGTTCAATTAAAATCAATTTGAATTAGAAATTTTTTCCCAAAAAAAAATAAAGTAAAAGTATTATTATATGTTTCTTGGATGTAAATCAAATTTAAGTGTGTTGATTAGTGCAAATTATAGTGTGGGTAGGATAGGGTCCACATTGCCAATAGGAGGGCCAACATAGAATAGTACATCAAATGGGCTCCGACCCTACATTGTCCTTCCATACTCACACACAGCCCAAAACACCCGTGGTATGTCCTTTCCTCCCACACCCCCACCTTTCTCAATAAATACCTTCACGCCCTTCCCTCCTCCTCACCTCCACCTTCACTTCCCCTTCACACAATTCAAAAACTCAAAACCAAACTCATCAATCACTACCCCTCCTCAACTCCAAATGGCTATCAAGAAATCAAACAAGCTCCCACAAGCAGCAGCCTTGAAGCAAATCTTGAGACGATGTTCCAGTCTGGGCAAGAAAAACGGCTACGACGATCAACACGAGCTGCCGGACGACGTCCCCAAAGGCCACTTCGCCGTCTACGTCGGCGAGAATCGAAGCAGACACATTGTGCCCATCTCGTTCTTGAGTCATCCAGAGTTCCAGTGTCTGCTCAGAAGAGCTGAAGAAGAGTTCGGGTTTGATCACGAAATGGGTCTCACCATTCCTTGTGAAGAAGTCGTTTTCCGATCCCTAACTTCAATGCTCAGATGAAGAAGAGACTGAGAAAGGGGAGGTCAATCGGAATTTTTTTTTTCTTTTTCTTTTTATTTTGAAGAAAGATGATTAAGATGAAATGCAGCATGCATCTGTGGGCTGCTTTTTTATCTTTTTTTAACATCTTCTTCATGTTTTTTGTGTTTTTTTCTTTTTTTGGGTGGGGGGGTGGGGGTGTGGAGGTTTTAATCCCAGTTTAATTAGGTTTGTAATTTTAGTGACCTCTAACCCAAGACCCATGAATTTATGTTTTCTGGGTTGGATTTGTAGAAAAGAGTTTGTAATTTTCCTCCCAGAGGCAGAGGTGTTTGTCTACACCCTGGGACTGGGAGAGTATTTCATGAGAATCATCTAATATTCTTTCTCTAATTCTCTATATATCTTCTCCCTCTATTATTATTTCATTTTATTATATTCTACTTTAACACTCGCATCACGTATTAAAAAAAAATCAGATTATATTTATATTTCAGAAAATATTTTACGTATATGAAGCCTGTATTTTAATAAAATACAAGATACAACATTTTAAGAAAAACAAAAACTTGAAATTTAGTCATATATATATATATAAGTCGTACTAGTAAATAATTATGAAAAAAATCTTATCATGGGACCACTCTCTAGAGGTAACTATTTGTGCTGAACATAAATTCTGAGACGGGGAATGTGGATCGCAAGAACGACGTGTTATCATCATTTTAAAAAAATTAAAAAATATATATATAGTATGTTCTTTGTATATATTTTATTTTTTCTTTCATCAAAATATAAACTCAAAGAAAAAAAAAGAGAGAGAGAGAGCGATAATAAACATGAATAAACTATAAAATTGCAATATCCTGATCATATTATATATAAATACATACAAATATGCACTCAATGAAATTTCTTTTAATTATAATTTATAATTATTTTAAATAAATGAGTTTAGCGTACTTAGACTTGCACACTTTTATAGAGTGCAACATAAATTGGGGTGCATTGTAAAGGCGAGGTGGTGTATGAAAATGAAAAGTCGTGTATGCGTTCTTGTCTTATATACTTTGATCATTTTCTTGTACTAAAAACACAGAAGAAATCCAATCTGCATGGATTTAGTATTGCATTGGCTCTACCCATATCTCTTTCCTCCATCCCAACAATAACAACAATAAATAATTGATGGGCCAACAAAGAATTCCACCTTATATTATAGACAGAAAGCAGTGGTTAGATTCGCTTAGTTGAGTACATAAAAATTTGTCAATTTTTCTCAACGCACGCGCCTTAATTCTAATATAAGATGGACATCTCGTAAGAAATCTTGAATTCAAACCATTGGACTGTCCCAGTTACAAGAAAAATGTATCCTGTCAAAAAAAGAAAATTATGATGTGATGATGATCCTTTAGAATTGGGGGAGGTAGGAGCAGTAATTAAGTAAAGAAGGGGTTTACCTCTTATAACTAATCACTACAATAAAAGCAGCTATGGCTTTTAAATTCCTTTGTCTCTGTTTTCTATTTCACTTTCACCCCCACCAACATTCTGACACACACAACTCTTTGCATGAATCTGTTGCCCCCCCTTCCCTTCTCCTCATCCCATCCCACATTCAATATTCACAACTCATGAGCATGATATGATATGATTCTTCACCCACATTTCTGGTTGGGATTTACTGCACCTCTCTCTGGAACTCAAAATGAAATTATTGCCTATTTGAATATTTGTCACTGCGTCCAAAAACACATTTATACGCCTTCATGCATCACTTTGTCCTTTTTTAAGATTAAAAATTTGAATTTAATATGTATGTGTTTTTGTGTGTGTGGGTGGCCAAAGAATACGACGTCTGACTTTATATAAATTGATTCTGCTCATCCCCTAAAATATTAAAAATTGAATTCTGCAACCACTTTAAAATAAATAAGAAACTCCGTTTCGTATTTACCTACCTACACCACATTCACTTGATTCTTTTCTTTTTCTCAATTCTAAATTATTGTTGGAGATTGTATTACAACAATTTTGATTGATGTCCTTATTTCTTCTCTCTATATAAATGTTTGTAAATAAATTTATAGGAAAAAATGCAATTTATTCCTATGACATGACAAATATTATAAATAAATAAATAAATAATAAATTCCTCTTTGTATTTTGAAAACTGATTACTCCTATTTAAACTATTAATAAGGGATAATTTGTCTTATTTTCAAAATACAAGGAATAATTTGTTTAACCATTGAAAAATGATTTCTCCCTACCATCAAAAATTGTTACTCTGAGTTAAGGCTAGTAGGGTCAGGTCGACTTGACTTGATTAATAAAAACAATCAACTTTTTACTGTGTTTCGGTATTTTTTATTGGGACAAATATTTCGCTAAAATAATGAGTATGATATTAGTAAAAAAAATTGAATGAAAATTCATATTTATTCATAATTAACTTATTACAATTCTTTTATTATAAAAATGAAGATATATCTCGTCACATGCGTTATCATATGACATTGTATATGGGTAATTTGGATACGAAAAACTTATTTGACCTACAATAGATTAGTGATAAATCAATTAGGGTTAAATACACACTCATTCAACTTTTTGGTGATATCAGTACATTTAGTGAATTTTAACTAACACATGGGCCTATTTGTTAGCCAAAAACAATTGCTTTTCAAATTACATAAAGATCTACACTATATATAAAGGGAGATCACCTCTTTGGTGTCTCCTTTTATTTTTTTTTTATATTTTATCTTTTGAAAGTTATTTCTTTTTTTTTTCCTCATTCCTCTTCATTCTGTGACTATCTTTTTACAAATTTAATATTAACCTATTATTTTGTATATATTTTATTAAATAATAAAATATTTTATTTTAAATGATATTTATAAAAATTAAACACAAATAAAATGTGCTATAAATTATTAATTAGGTATAATTATATCAAAACTTTGAAAGGGACTGGTTAATTATCCCTACGATGAGAGAAGAATATGGTGGTGAGTGGTTTAGTTATGCAATTACGTACAGGGGGACCGGTAATTACGTACGAGGGGGACCAACCATTGATAATCCGTACTCCGTTCTATTTCAGGTTCCCTCTGCTACTTGTGCACTTTACCTTCACTACTGTTTCCTCATACCCCTTCAGAATACACTTACAATTTTCATTCAGATTTTTTTAATTATAAATTAATATTATTTGAGGTATATAATAAAAGAAAATTTAATTTATTGTATAATATGAGGTGTAGATAAGATGGAAAAACAGATGAAGCATAAGCACAGGAGGAGGAAGCTTCCTTTTCTTTGGTATTGTACCAGAATTTTAGGGGCGGATGATCCAAAATCTTTCCGGGTCCACCCGTACTACAACAGGTGGGGCTTCTGGCACGTGACCCTTGCCCCGCCTCTGTTTTTTCGGTGCAATGCGCCGCTCCACTATCAATTATCATCAAGTAGAAGTACAGAATATACATATTAAGTGGGCCAGCCCATACCCGGTAGTATTTCGGATTCAAGCAGCTGGCAGGGTGGGTCTATTTCACTAGGCCCAGACCATGTGATTTATCCAACCAGTTGCCATCAATTTTAGGATAATGATCGACACATCAAATTTCCATCAAACAAACCGTCTTTAGTTTGGATCAGTTTGACTTGAAAATAATTAAATAATTCAGATCCCAATTATCACACAAATTCATCATTCAGATTAATACAAGATTTGTTTCATTGAAATTCCTGTCCTTGATTGCTTGACTCATTAGTCGTTATTTTGGCCTCTCACAAAATCAATCACTAATAGCGCCATATTATCCACTCAAAAGGCTTATCAACGGGTTTCAACTCTCTCTTAGTTTCCTACTATTCATAATAAACGCGCTTTTAATTATTTTGGGATGGACGACAAGGGCCACAGAAGGTGGGTTCAGGGTGTACGGATTGATGGGCCAGAAAGACAGATATGAGGAGTTACAAGCCCATATTGGTCCTTGCAATTTATCAATGATTGAGATTTGAACATAAGATTAGAACTGGAGTCTGCTATTTGTGCTGATGCAATGAACACGCCACGGACATACTTGTAATTTCAATATATTTTTTCAAATACATCAATAATTGTAAATTAATTAACATATTACTATTACAACAT